>NW_021137823.1:0-507384 GCF_004193835.3 Ostrinia furnacalis | reverse complement strand
ACGACTCAAAATGGATAAACATGATGGAACAAAAATAATTTTATTAAAATAGTATGAATGATTACTCCCTTATTTTATTTCTAACCCCTTAATATTACCCCGTATTTGGGTGCATAGGTACTTACAAATATTTCGAATTGAATAAATGAAGAGCATTCACAATATTTCGCCAATGTATAACAAGCCTTATGGCCTTACTATTTCGTTACTACCGTTTCGTTACGTACATTTTTTTTGAGAAATACAGATATGTAAATATTTAATCAAATAGAATAATACTTAAAATATATTGTACACTTTTCATATCATTTTGTTATAACAGCTTGTAGTGCTCCAAGTAAACTGGTTTCAAAAAAATAATGATTGCAACATTATTTTTATGAAGCCAGTTTCCACTTTTTGTCTCTCATTTGATCAATTCAAGCTCAGAATGGTTCAAATAGGACTGTCAATTCTTATTATTTGTCCAGTTGTAATATATATCACAATTAAAATTTTCAGAGATCATTCGATTGGCAAAAGGAGAAAGAGGAGAGAATGAATCACAATTGAACAGGATGACACAGATTGAACAAGACACATTTGAAATGCAAGTCAGAGCTGCAAATATAGGTATTAGACTTAAAATATTTATTGACAAAAATTTACTCTCAATCTCATATTTATTGAAATAAAAATCAGTCAGTACTTTGATGCCTTCTTTAATCAGTGAGAAAAGTTTTTTCCTGGACCTTAAACTTGATCAGTCTTGTGTGATGTACTTACTATGTTATAATACTTAGAGATATTGTAATTTCTCATATGTAATTTTAATGTATTTTAAAGATATCCTACCTACTGGATGTTCAGTGTAAGCACTAATTAGGTATTTGAGATTAATTTCACTTATCTTCTTTACAGTTCGAGCTGGAGAGTCACTGATGAAATTAGTATCAGATATAAAACAATACTTGATATTAAATGACTTCCCATCAGTCAATGAAGCCATAACACAAAACTCTAAACTATTCCGCACAAAACAGCAAGAATGTGATCAAAAACTAATGTCATTGCGTGATGATATAGCAGCAGATTTGTATGATTTAGAAGATGAGTATTTCACTAGCATATATAAATAAAGAGTAATAATATATTAAATATAAGTTTTATATCCAGTGTGATCTGTACAAGTTGTTATAATATTTACCCTGATTTGTTTAACTCATATTTCTATTTTAGTTTAAAGGGCTCTGCTTGGTTTGCTATCTTAGTTACCACTATACTACTTAATATAGTTACTGGCTCTATGTAGATTATACTATACTTTGGATAACTGATTGTTTGCCCTGTAAGTAGTATGATGGATACAAGAATAAAAATAAAAGTAGTAAGTTAAGTGTTATTTACAATTTTTACTGGCCAATTTTGAGATTACATGTATGAAAAATATGTAATGTGATTTTATTGTTCTGTTTGTTTGATAAATCTGGCATATTCTTTTAATCTTAATGCATTGATGTTGATGAACCCTGTACTGTCTTCTGGTGAAAAACCTCCAGCTACATCCATGGACACCAACTCTTGATTGTACAGGCTAGTCAAACTTTTTCTTGCTATTACAGTCACTGAAATAGATTTATAATTTTATATTAATAACTTTTTGACTTGGATTAAATTTGACATAATTTTCGAAGCTCTACATCAGTGGTTCCCAAACTTATTTAGTCTACTGCCCACTTTGAGAATAAATTATTTTTTAGCGCCCCCCATTTTTGTAGTCAAGAGTCGAGCTCAGTCGATGTCTAAGAGTCCTCCTAGTAGATGACGCCTCCCAAGCCTCTACACAACATCCCGATTTTTTTTCTGAGTCTCTTACCGCGGGCCCCTTTGAGCCTGCAGCGCCCACAAGGGGGCGTTATCGCCCACTTTGGGAGAGACTGCTCTACATCATAGATCTCATTGTTAAACTTATAAACAACATAAAATAATCTAATTACCATTTCCTTTAAATAGCTGGACTGTGACAGATCCGGTCACAGAATCCTGGGATTGTAGCAAACATTTCTTTGTATAGTCTGCCTCAGGTGAAAACCAGAATCCATTGTATACAAAATCAGCCATTTTGTCTTGCAGATATTTTTTAATCCTGAAAATAACAAATATAAAATAAGGTCATGCTAGCATCTTAAACTCACTATCAATTAAAAAACAAACCTATCTAAATACGTACCTGAGCACTTCTCTGTCTAAAGCATAGGCTTCCAAGTCGACATGAGCTATGTGTAAAATTGTACCAGCTGGAGTCTCGTAAAGTCCTCTTGACTGAAAAACGACGTATTTATATTGTAAGATAAAATATTAGACTAATAAACATTGTTATGTAGGACGAAATATAACATAATAGTAAACAGGGACCTTTAGACCAAGAAAACGATTTTCAACAATGTCAATCCGCCCAATACCGTGCTGTCCACCCAATTTATTAAGTGTCTCCACAATAGCCAAGGAGTCTGTGACCAAAAGAGCCTTTTCGTGGCCACTTGGAATTCTTACTGACACTGGGAGACCTGAAATGAAACATATTTTACTTTAATGAATACTTACTGTACCTTTCCTAATCGGGAATCGAACTTTTAGATAGATGGTTTAGCGAGATGAAATTATTTTAAAGATCATTTGTAAAGAAAAACTTTTCTGCTTTTTTTGCAGTTTAAAGATAGTCATAAACATGCAAATATGCAGTTAATAAGTAACGCTTCTTAAAGACACTCACCATTTTCAAAATTAATATCAATAACGCTGGGGTAATCCTCAGTCTGTTGAAGATCGCGAGTCATTTTGTATATTCCAGGTGGAGGCGCCGCCGACGGGTCTTCCAATACACCAGATTCATAGCTAAAACAATTGCATAATTTCGTAATCGGGTAAATAGGCAGGCCAATGAAGCTCTAAAAGTATGATGTCAATTAAATGGTGGCGAGCAATATAATTCTTACCTAATATGCATTATGTTCTCATCCGTGGACCAAGGAGCTTTAGGGGTAGCCGATACTGGTATATTTTCCTTTTTAGCGTATTCTATCAAGTGACTTCTGCCTTGAAATCTCTCGAAGAATTCAGGAAGTCGCCATGGTGCTATTACCTATTCGTTTTCAATATCTTAATTTAGTACATATAAAGTGCATATTAAAGTTAGATGGATAGGTATATTCTTTATTGTAGTATGTACACAAATCTGACTATATGGAAAGATATATTATATTGAAACGGAATAAGTTATGCGGTCTTATCGCTAGGAAGCGATTCCTTCCAGTCAACCCAAGTAGGTACCTACACCTTATTAGATAGGTCGTCGTAAATGCATTTAATTATATGGCATAAATAAATAGTCGCCGTACCTTGCCTGCTGGCCACAATGAATATACGCTTAGTTCAAATCGCACTTGGTCGTTTCCTTTGCCAGTGGCGCCGTGGGAGATGTATCTGTTGAAGAGAATACCTACATTAACTAGTGTTTCGCGGTTGTAGCTAAATAGAAAGAACGCAACCACCAGATAGGTACGTTATCACCAATCATAATGCGTTCTACAAGGAACAGATTTGGTGAAAAGTGTACACGATTCATATTGCCTGTTAGTTAGTTTTGCAGGGCAATCGAATACCGCACTTAGCCTCATGATTGGGCCATTGTGCGCGTTTTGTGGTTTATTATCTTCTTACTTCAACCACCCCAGATCCCCCCAGAAAGCAAGCAGCAAGAAATATCAAGTAGGTATACCTGTTTTCAAAAAACGTTAAATCTGCATGAGGATATCGGTACATACTTGGCCCCGAGTTTTTTTGCCGCATTTACAATGCCGACCGAGATGCAAGGACGAGCCAATGAAGTTCCCAAATAATACCGGCTCTCGTAGACAAGACCCATCTGAATAGCAGGCAGCATGTAGTTCGACACGAACTCTTTACGAAGGTCTTCAACTATCACCTGTACAGGTAAATATAAATTAAATAACAATAAAGTCCTCTAGCGATTTTTTAATAACGCAGCAATAATGTTAATCAATAAAATATTATGACTGTAATCAGAAAGAAAGGCATAAAAAATAATGACTGGGCCGTTTCAAAATTATACTCCCAGTTGCCCCTTCAAAGGAGCCACCGGGGAGAACTGAGACATTTTTTTTTAAATTCCCTGTTGCTCCCAGTGGGGGCGACTGGGAATAACCGTCCTTGACTTGGTCATTATCCAGCTTTTAGATACTGCTCGACTGTTCTGCACTGCGCTGTATCATCTACATTCGTTACTTCAAAATTGTATAAATCTACTCATATTTGTATGATAAAAATAATACGTTTTCATTATACTTACATCTTTGGCTCCAATGGCCTTTGCCTTCTGTTTAGCTTTTTCAAAATCTTCATCTTGACCAATATCCGCCATGTAGCATACAACATCGTAGCCTTTTTGAATTAACCTAACAAATTACAAAGTTAATATAACTGGCCCTGTTTAAGTTTACTATGCTAATAGGTTTTTATTTTTATAAGTGAAATCAGTTATCAAATCTTTATAAGTTCAAGTTAATGCAAAAGAACTTTTTATAAGTTGATCTAAAGGAACTGTTCAGAACTATTTATTAAAAATAAGGAACCCTACAAAAAACATTACCATTTCAAAATGCAGCTGGTATCCAAACCACCAGAGTATGCAAGAATAACAAGATCTTTGCCCATATTTTTAGTTACGAACGCAGTTGCAGAGATACCGTGCAGTGAGATACTGACTCGTCTTCACTGTTTTGTTTGTATTTATGTGATAGCAGATAGCCTGCAGGTCAGGTAAATAATGTTAACTGACAATATTTATACATAAAAAAGATAACAGTCACATGATAATTACTTGGTTAACCTGTCGAAAGAAGTGAAACAATAAGTAAGATGATTAAATAGTTTAATGAAACTTTAACAGTTCAATACTGATCATTAAATGTGTTTAGACAATAATTTTATTATGTTCCCTACAATAATTGCACAAATGATTACAATACTTGTGGCAGCTTCGTGTCATTTGATTTTTTTAATACATGACCACTGGGTTTTCAGTTTTCTTCAAATAACATTAATAATAATTTAATAACGAAGCATCATATATCACAATCAGTTTGTTTACATACTCCTACCACAGGGGTTTATATTACACCACAATCCCAGTTGTTTCTTATCCAATTATTTTTTTGCGTATATTTCATTGGTGCTTATTTTCCAATTGAGGTTTTTATCGTATTATAAATAAGTACACGTGAAAGATAACATTTAACTACTTGTCAACGTTATTGGCTATATCGGCTTTAAATAAGGCGAGAACTAGCCTGTCTTCTTCCATGCTAAGGCTATTAAATATTATATTTTGATATTGGATAGAATTGTGATATATTTTGTACCGTTCAACTACAATTAAACCTACACAATAATAATACAATTATAAAATTTGTATTTACCGAGTATCGGAATGTAGACACGACTAACACTTATGTTTAACACGGTAATAGAAGAGTTAACAATTCGCAAAGATGAAAATGTCTATATTTTAAAAACACTAGCGATTTGTAAAGTCTAAATTTAGATACAAATACGATGCATAGGCGTCAAACAAACGTAGCCATTGGGGCAGTTCGACCGTGCGGCACGCGAGAGGTTACGAGTAACAATGTTAGTATTGTGACTGTTTAACTAAGCTTTGTTTAGTCAAGATCTAGCATTTGGCATTAAATATGATAGGAAGCAAAGTTACAGCTAATATAACACATAAGATAAAGGCAATCATTACAACTATACTAACAATAGTTACCTAATAAACGGATGATTCCGTTTTGTATTGAATAATTTAGTACTTAATTAGCTTCGCTAAAACGGTATTGCTCATCAGAAAATCGGTAATTTCAGTCTGATACAGAAATAAAATAGTTTTACATGTCAACTTACAGTAAATTAACATTTCTATTTCTTAAACAACTAAACATGAAAGCTAAAATCTTCAAAATCCGCTAACAATATAAATATTTTACACAATAGTAACAAAACTATTAAAACAATGACATTAAATTATTTTCAAAAAGATGTCTAAACATTAACATTGTTCTTATAATAATTATGTGTAAAATACTTGTAGTACATTATAGTAATGAAAAAAAAAAAAATTAATGGTAAAAATAATATTAATAAATAAAATATTTATAACTGCAATAACAATAATTATCTCCCTTTCACAGTTATTTAGTGATTGAAGCTATTATTATGATTCTCAATAATTCTAATTTAAATTCACACAAACTAGTTTTAATACATTTTAGACACCAGCACCCATATTACATTTAAATGTTAAGGGCCAGTACTGAGATACCGCATGCGATGGTGACCTCACAAAAGAAGACCGGTTGATATGCTGTCAAACATGATACCTAGTAGTAATGCTAATTTCGACGATGTGAGTAGATTATAATCACACGAAAGTATTTCTTTATAAATATATTTGGTTAAAGTGTGACTGCATTTTTAAGTTGCTACATGTTTCGAGAGTATCCAAATGCTTAGGCGGTGAGAGAGCTGAGGTCCGAGAGGAAAGTGTCTGGGGTGAGTATGTGGGACGAGCCGATAATCACCTCCCAGTTCTTCACCGCAGCTGTCACCTCATACGCGCAGCGGATTTCCGAAAAGCATACACCTGCGAGGAAACGTATTTGTAATCGTGTGGTTCTTTCTGTCTGTAATTACGTGCCTTAACAAAAATATTACGAATCAACTTACCGCCGACGACAAATACGATGAGACGGGGCACGTTTTTGATGGTCTGCTGTGCTTTATCTTTGTGCCAATGTCCATAGCGCACGCTGTAATAAGCGTAAATATGTATTTAAACTTACAATATTATACAATGCCCATATCTAAACGACAAAAAAAGAACCTACCTAATTAATATTTAAGTTGAAACAACTTTACTATGAAAGAATTGTATACCTGGTAGGGGCCTGGTATCCCGAGGGTTGAGTGCGCCCGGCGAGGAATGGGAAGTGTCGTTGGTCCAACTTATCTTCGATCGCGTCTTCCATGATGTCCTAAATGCATAATAAACAAATTACAGATAAATTATTTCCGATTTTATAAATAAGGTTCAAATTTTGTTCATTAAGTTATTGAGTAAGAGTCATCACATGATTTAGATAAATCTAAAAATAAAGTTAAATATTTATCATCAAATATCGTACGAGCAAACAAGAGATTCTCCAAATAAAGTTATTTATAACCATTACAATACAGAGCCCAGACACTATACCTACATAATATGAATTCTCATTTGAGATAGAGAGAAAAGTTGTGAATGTTTTTCTATATCTTCATTAATTAATGCATCGATTTTATACCTTAATAACGGGTGTCCATCGTGACATTTGGTAGGTCTGCTCAGTGATTCTCTCTTTCCTCGTCACTTGATACTGCTTCTTGCGATTGCCCTGTGGAACAATCAATTCATTTTGTTAACGACTATGATTTAGCGCCTCCAAAGTGCATGGAAATACACGCTCCATGCGCGTATACTGGGTGTTAGGTAAATGGGTATATGAGCCGACACTAGCCAACGTTAACATGGGCATATAAATGGTATGGTGAAGTCAGAAATTTGATATCATCATTTTAATTTTTTTAATTTTCATACTAAATAAATTTAATAAAATCCGATTTGTGTGAAAATTAAAACAATTAAAATGAAGATATCAATTTTCTGACTTCACCATACCATTTATATGCCCATGTTAACATGAGCTAGTGTCGGCTTATATACCCATTTACCTAACACCCTGTATAGCGGGGGGCCGAGGTGACACGCCCGCCCAGAATGGTCTGGTGCCCCCCCAGGATGTTGGGCTACCGATTTGAAGCACCGACAACACTGAAGGATTCCATGTAATTGTGACATTTATAGGAGGGCGCTACTATCAATGCTGGGTTAAAGATGACCTACACTGAGGACTTCTTGGCGGGAATCTGAAGCGCCATGTTAGCGGTTTTTGTTTTATTTCCTCAAATTCGTGTTTGGGCGACTATTAATGTGTAATAATGGTGGATTATTAACCATTAAGTGTTCGTGAACGTGCATGAGTGTG
The DNA here is from genome assembly GCF_004193835.3 of Ostrinia furnacalis. Classification (NCBI taxonomy): domain Eukaryota; kingdom Metazoa; phylum Arthropoda; class Insecta; order Lepidoptera; family Crambidae; genus Ostrinia; species Ostrinia furnacalis. Next base: position 499,246 of record NW_021137823.1, on the reverse strand, counting down.
GGCGAGTGAAGCAGAACAGTGCATCGTGATTCTTCTGGTTCTCTCAAGTTGTCCATAGGAGGTCTCAGTAAAGCACCACAACTTTACTGAGACTCAAAGGGGTATCATCTATCATCCTTCATAATATCATTACTTGATCTCATTTTGTAACTTGTATCACATAAATACTTGAAAATGGCACAAATCAAGTCGACCTCGACGTGTATTGCCAACATCATCAAAAAAGAAGAAGACCTACACTGAACCGTTCCAGCTATGAGATTGACAGGAGGGCGCTACTGTCGATTCTGGGTTATAGTTCCGATTTTTGCCACGTTGGACAACACTGAAGGGTTCCATATAATAATAATTGTGACTTTTATAAGAGGGCGCTTCTATTAAATACTGGGTTATTAGCTCCGTTTGGTGTAGTGGTTTAAGACGGGTACACATTGGTGCAATGTAACATGTAATGCAACATGCAATGCAAGAATTTGACGTCCACATTGCTGCAATGTATCATGTAAAGTAACAGAATTCCCATAGTGTAGACGCCTTGCGCGCACGAACCGCGTCTACTACGCGCACGAACAGATTGTTGCAACTCTTGCGCGTAGCGACCCGAAATTTGTCGGATTTTTCCCCGAACACAAAGAGGCGCGCAGTATGCGCGGAGCGTCAGTGTGGACAGGTTGTGTGGTGTGTACGGCTAGACGCGCGCGAACATGGAACAAGACGACGTTACTGCGGCGGAGGAGGCGGTTACATTTACGTGGAGTGAAGAAAAAGTGCTTCAATTAATTGAAGTGAAGGAAATTTTGTGGAATCCACAACATGAGAATTTTTATAAAAAACATTTTAAAGAGGATGCATGGATGGAAATTGCTAATTTGATGGAAACAACACAAGAAAAATGTTGAAATTGTCCAGTTAATCTCATATCGGCCATTAGTTTTGCACCAGCTCTCTGACTATACAACTCTGTACGCCACCAACGTCGATGTCTTCTGCGTTTTATCACATGATTCACTATTAATAATGAAGCACTGACTATCATCAGAGCCCGCAATTGGTCGTCACGATCCATTCCTTTGCGTGTTCTTTTGCAGACTGAGCGATCCGTTCGCGCGCATCTCGGAAACAGATGTGAGTAGGTACATGCGCGGTTCGTGCGCACATTGTGCGCGCCCCGCGTCTACACTGATGCAATGCTCGTTTCGTGTTGCATTGCATGTTGCGTTGCAGCAGTCTGTACCCGCCTTTAGATTCAGAACGGACTACAAGCCGAGAGGTCCCGGGTTCGATTCCCGGCCGGGCAGAAGTTGTAATGATGAATTTTATTTTCTGTCTGGGTGTTACTATGTTTATAATGACTGTATGTTATTTAAAAAAAAAGTACACATATACCTAGATAGGTAGAATATCCGTTGCTAGCGCCCATAATACAAGCATATTAATTGCCTACTTTGAGGCTAGATGGCGCTGTGTGAAATTGTCCAAGATATTTATTATTATTTTTGCCACTATAGCCGTATAGATAACGATTTTGAAACGTCTAAAGCCCGGTCTCTGAGTACGTAGAATTTTGTCCAATGACCCCAATCTACCCATCTTTACCGCTCGCGCGTAATTATATTGTTGTCGCGACTGTGCGACTGGGGCGCCCGCAGTGAGTGTGTGAGCGCGACAGCAACTTAATTACGCGCGAGCGATAAGGATGGGTAGCTTGGGGTCATAGGACAAAATTCTACATGCTCAGAGACCGGGCATTAGACGTTTCAAAATAATTTGATTACGTACGTCGACGACGACGTTGTGCCCGAGGTTGGCGAGGTTGAGCAGCGCCTGCTTGTCGGAGGGCTCGAGCTGCGCGTGCGTCACCAGCTTGTTGAGGTTCTCCTCCGAGATGCCGTTCTTGGACATGATGTACAGCGCGATGATGCGCATCTTGTTGAAGTTCACCACAGACTGGGGAAATGTACATTGATAAGTCAGTTGAATCCAAAATTACAACCCGATCGAGTTAACTGCGCACCCGGCAGCTGTGACGTCACAACGACGCTCCGAGCAAACGCGACGAAGAATCGCATTCCAGCGAGGTGCGCAGTTAACTCGATCGGGTTGTAAGTAAGTTGTCAAGGGTCATCATTATTGTGGTTTTCTAAAGATTCGGCCAAACCAACGCGATCAGCCGGCGTGCAGCGATGGCGACCAGACTTAAATGCATTGATCGCCATCGCTGCACGCCGGCTGATCGCGTGTGATCGCGTTGGTTTGGCCGAACCTTTACAAAGTATTTAAAAAGACATTAATTACCTGATCTAGCAGAACTGGCACAATGCTCCTCATGTGGTCTTTGATTTTCTCACCTTCAGCATCAGTACCCATAGCCAAATCCTAAAAAGAAAACTCAATTAATTAATTAAGATTATGTAAAGTTGTTTCGATAAACTCATCCCTTATAAGGCGATTATAACACTGCACCGCGCTCCGCCGCGGTACGCCGGACGACAGATTTAATCATTATATGCAAGTACCTCAGTTTGTATAGAAAACACGCGCGGCACAACACACTGACAACGCGTTTGCGCGCGGGATTCGTTATATGTCGCCAAGCGGACCGCGATGCAGTGTGATAATCGCCTAAGGGTGGTTTATTGTGTTCTAAAATGCCTTTTAAATGCCTACCTGTTCGACTTTGCAGAGCTTGTCGACGTAGCCCTGGTAGGCCTTCATACAGTCCTCGGCGAGGCGCAGGTGCGTGGCGTACTTGGACAGCTCCTTCTGGTACTGCGGCATTTTCTTGATCATTTGCGACAAGTCGCGCATGGATTGCTTGTCACCTGACAATCAGAAAGAGCCATTATAATTAAAAGTTAAGGGATAACATTATTTAGCAGTAAGTTTAAGGTAAGGGTTTTTGATTGTGTCAATGTATGAATGTATACTCAAATTACCATTTTCATTACTATTTCATTGATCAACTTTTCTTTATCGCACGTGTTTTCCCGTTTCAAAACAGACTATCCTATGTTTTTCTCTGGTTTAAAACTATTTCTGTAACAACTTTTCCATCTAATATGGTTCAGTAGTTTGTGAAAAGGTAAAAGAGAGACAGAGTTTGGCATTTATAATATTGATATGGATTGTATTGAAGTACAGATTGTAATTCTTACCTCCACCCATGCGTTTGGACTCCGTGAACTTCTTCAGGTTCTTGGTGACGGAGGTGGAGACGACGGCGATGTGCTGGTGGCGGAGCTCCACCCACAGCTCGTCGTTTTCGTCCAGGAGCACCTCCTTCAGTGCCCCTCCCTGAGAGGCGTCATATCTAGAAAAATAATATAGAGTAATTAGAGGATAAGAAGCTTTGTTACTTGGCTGTTAAGGGCTATTTTCGCTCCAATTGCTTGCGTAATGATAAGTTTTTTTAAATGAATATTGTTAATAAATCAGATATTAACGAATTCCGTGAAAGCATAATACAGACAAAAAATACTTGATTAATGTATGTTCCGTAATAGTAAAGATTTACAAGAAATGTATGTACTAACTTGTAGACATCATTTTCGATGGGCAGCAGATCGTAAGCCATAGCTTGGAGTGTGAGTTCGTGCAGCAACGGCGACACGCAGTCGAAGCCGCGATCCAGCACTAGAAGTTGCGAGCGAGCCTTCTCAGGTCCCTCACCCATTGTAGGTTCGTCAGCCTGCGAAACATGACTTGTTAAAATTTCAGTTCCATTCGCTATAAAATTCCTATTGTGATTGTGACGAATACAAAGACATTACCTTGTAGGCATCGAGTTTTTGTTGAATAAGTTGCGCCAGCTCAACGTTACGCTCCCAATCGCTGAAAATAAAAAGCATTTTATACTATAGTTTACATAACTTAAAAATACAACGAACACTAGTTTATGATGAAGTCAGGGCCTTCAGTGATTGACTGCGTTAATAAATATTGATACAAGTAATTCATAAGTAATGGTTGTAAACCATTTTAATGGCAATAAACAGTGTGTGTATCACCTTCGGTAGCGCACGGAGGGATATTCGCCGAGCGTGGCGCAAAGCGTGGCGATCTGTTCGGCGATACGCTCCATGTTGGCGTTGCGAGTCTGCGCCAACGCCGGGTTGTACATGCACTGGAAAGTCTCCGGCGAGTCCAGGGAGAACACCTGAGAATATCATATAATATTATCACTCAACTTTCATTTCTTATAAAAAAATTATTACAGACAATAACTGGCAACTGCTCACTTAGAGTAGGCGCACACTGTTGATTTTTCGTCGGCCGATAGTTTAGTCGGGCAGTTGATCAGTATAGGCATGTATGGGAGTGCGCACAGTAAGCCGATTCGATTTGGCCGATTCTTCATAGAAATTAAAATCGGGCACAACTATCGGCCAACTAAAAATCAACGGTGTGCGCCTACTCTTAGAAAACTTCTTGGGACCAAAATTGAAAATCTTTTCATTTTCACAAAGAATGATTTGATAGTTATCAACCAATTTTATGATTTCAACACTTATCCAACAATATTTCAATATAATATAATCATGTCATTTACCTGGCTCTCATATGGTAAAAAGGCAATGTTAATCTCCTTCAAAGTTTTTATTTTCCTTGCTGCTGAAGACTTGCACAACTCATTGAACAATTCCTCAGGGCAAACTAATGCAGCATGCAAAAAGACGTTCTCAATAAGTTCAAACAGTGATGTATAATTATTACAGACAATGTGAAACAAACCTGCTGCTCATATGGTATGAAAGCTATGTTGATTTCCTTAAGGGTTTTGATGTATTTCGATACTTTACTACGCGACAAGTCTTCAAAAAGATTATCTGGACAAGCTGTAAAATGAAAATAAAATGCAAATAAAAAAATGTAAGCATACATAACAAAAAGACGCAAATAAGATGTAAGCATTCTAATATTTTTAATGTTAAAAAATAACGTAAAGATGAGTCTGGTTTTTGATTTGAGATCAAATAGAACTTTTTATTCAGAAATGAAATGAAATTAATCTCACCCATTAGTATGTAATACATATTATTATTACTAGCAGCTCATAAGAAATGTAGACTGGCATAATAGTTGAAATGTTTAGCTTTTATTTTTCTACATGCATATTTGAAAGGTCAGTTTTACATTATAGGTACATTAATTAAGTATATGGACTGAGGTGGATTTTTAATTAATCACAGCTAGCAGTTTTGAAATATAGCATTGTGTATTTCAAATGATAACAACTCTGATAACTGGAAAACAGGCTATAAACAGTTTTAGATTAAAACTTTTTTCCTCACCAGATAAAATAAACATTAAAAAGAACCAATAAAACATAAACAAAGGGATACAATATCCATGTTAAATTAATCTATTTGCTTGATAAAAGAGTAATATGAGCTTTGAAAGACTGATAGACTTTAACATGAAGTAAGCTTGGCTTGTGTTAAACTTTTTTCTAACCAACACTTATTACCTACCTTCAGTAAAGAAGACATGTGCAGCCTTGTACATGATGCGATTGCCCACAGAGAAATCATTGATGAGTGCATGAACTGATTTCTCCGAAGGTGTAATAAGGTATATGCCATCCATGGTGCATAATGGCTCCCTCTTCTTGTGGATGTCCTCCACCACTGTGAAGTAAAGAAATGGTTCTATTGTAATGACAAAGTTCTTACTTGGATTTTTTATTGTTACAATAATTTGTGGCATGGTATATTTATTTTTTATAGTATTTTATTTTGAGTGCTAGTGTCACTATGCTAGTAAGTTTTCTTTCAAGAGTCTAGTAAACCAAGTAAGGCAAATATTTTAAAGTAATTAAATAACAACTTACAAGTTATGCCTTCTGCTGAGATGTCGTGCATCTTGCAGCATGCTGACACCATCCTCATGGACAGTTGGTCGACAATAAGAATTCTCCATTCTATACGCTGGGATTCCTTGCCTTTGGGTCCGCGATAGCGGATAACTTCATTCATAATCTCTGTTAGAGAAAAACATTAAATATTTATTATTCAAAATGTTTCAAATCTCTTAGGTATGCAGTTGTACATCAGAGTTCAAACAGTTCATCTAAAACATAATAGGCATAAGGCTGTGTGATAGAAGTAAAAAGTAGTAGGTGTCCTAAGAAAATTAACATGATCAAAAATGTTTACTGTAATGTTTTATAGTCAGAATCATTCATTCTTTTGTATCGTTGTAGTAGGTATGACGTACATTCGCCCTGCCTCCCCATCCCACTAACACAGATGACATAAGAAAATCAATAAACATCACCAGTCCTCATTAAGGCGAAATAGTAATAAACTGGTAGATATCAGTAAATCTGAACAGGATGTTATCTAGGTATTTTAGTAAATAGCACAGTAATTATAGAAATCTTGACATCTTGGGGCAATAAACATGAATGTTTACAAAAATTGATTCAGTTTCAAAGACATTTCCTAGAAAAAAGATTCATATAATGCTAGAATTCATCTGTAACTTTTAGCTGAGAATATAATGTAATTAATATTGAGTATCGGAAAGCAAAAAGTGCAAAAAGGGACAATTATTTGTAAAACAGTAAAACAAAGATAATAATTAGTCATCGATGGGATCGTTCGATAAGAAAGATTTGTTTCAAGAAAAACATGTGTCTGCCGTTTTGAATTCATTATTTAGCTTTTGTCCAATATTATCTACTATCTTTTATCACTCGAAAATGATTATTTTATTGCGAAAAAACAATTTATTTTACTCACTTTGCCCGACAAGTGCTTTGAGAGCCATCTTGAACCGTAAACTAAAGAATTTTCAGACGTCAAACTCGAAAGGTTGACTTGGTGGTGCTGTGTGTGCCTTTTAGTATTTTTATATTATTTACTATTTTATCAATTGAATACACAGTTAATTATAATTCTACGACGAATAATAACGCTAGTTAAATCATTTTTAAATTTAAATCTTATAAAACTGCATTAAAAAAAAGTAAATAACACCATTATAAAAATACACAGCGTAATTTAAATTTTGTCTATGGTGAAGCGGGAAATTTGACTGACTCGTGCCAGTGATTGTTTTGTTCAAAACTTTATAAAAATGAATTGCAAGTAGGTAAAATATGGGTAAAACATTTTATTAGAGAAAAGTATCTCTAACCAAATAATTAAGATTATTTTACAAAGCTTTTGTAAGGTGTTAATTTTAAAAATAATTGTAAACCAAGTTGTGAGATTGCGCGCGCATTCGATTAAATGAATGATAAGGAGGCGGGTCGATATGGTACGACAGAGAGGACCAGCATATTGCCGTTTCTTTTCACATCAGTCATACCATGAAGCTAAAGATAAAAATGGAGGCCAGACTTAGAATACCTACTTGAAGCACAACCTATGTATCACTATCTCGCTCTCTGTGGGCAGGCTCTCTCTTTCTAAGTAGGGTAACCTTTTATTTATTTTTCTCAGGACGACAAAGACTGATTTACGTTTAAACAGTGTGTCTTGATAAAGTGCACTTAAATGATTATGAAAAAAGGTTTTCGATGTTTTTGTTTTAAGATGAATTACAACATTAAGAAAGTGTAAAGGCATCGAAAACTGTGGATATTTGATAGAAAACAGATTTTAATTTGGCAGTTGACAGACGGATTTGGATATGGATTGATTACAGTAAACGGCCGTAGAAAACATTATGCAAAATTAGATAAGTAAGGTCCCACAGAAAGTCCCAGATATATCCTCAATATGGTCATACTACTTCAAAATATCTTATAGAAACAAAAATTTTAAATTTGCTCAAAGTCAATGAAACTCAATGTAAAATCTTCTTTTTCTTGACATATGTAACATTTAATAATAAGTTTAAATACTGGTAAAACGTTTTAGGAAGTAATTACTGTGAAAATACAAAGAAATATGTTAACAATGATCCACTGTCAGAAATCACGAAATAAACACTTACGCGTGGAATTTTATATCACTTCCAGGACAACACGAACTACCGCAACCACGCACTATACAATTTTGCACCATTTCTTCAGACAAAACAATGATAAGGTCCCTTGAAAAATCTCAAACGAAATCAACTGCATAGTAAACAACCGCCATGATGGGCCGGATTCGGCCGATGTTGCCACATTACCGATACCTCAGAAATTGGGATTTCTTATAGAAACAAAAATTTTAAATTTGCTCAAAGTCAATAGCTCAAGCTCAATCAATAGAAATAATATTTCTTTGTATTTTCACAGTAATTACTTCCTAAAACGTTTTACCAGTATTTAAACTTATTATTAAATGTTACATATGTCAAGAAAAAGAAGATTTTACATTGAGTTTCATTGACTTTGAGCAAATTTAAATTTTTTGTATTTCGTGAAATCACGAAATAAACACTTACGCGTGGAATTTTATATCACTTCCAGGACAACACGAACTACCGCAACCACGCACTATACAATTTTGCACCATTTCTTCAGACAAAACAATGATAAGGTCCCTTGAAAAATCTCAAACGAAATCAACTGCATAGTAAACAACCGCCATGATGGGCCGGATTCGGTCGATGTTGCCACATTACCGATACCTCAGAAATTGGGATTGTAATTCCCTGATTCGCCAACACATTAAGCCTAAATGGCCGACAATTTTGTGATTTTTTATTTAACTAGGTAATCTAAGTTTCAAATATTAATTATTTATTTATTTAACTTCTTATTTGGTTAGTGAATTGGCTATTTCGAAGAATTTACAAGGAGATTTAAATAAGAAGATAGCAATACTACAGTTCACACTAAAAAGAGAGGTAGGGCCACAGAGAGCGAGATAGATATAAGTAGGTATTTGACTCAAGTTTTGTTCCCAACTTTGCCCTCCATTTTTATCTGTAGCTTCATGAGTCATACGAATGGTCAATGTGATAAATAGAATAGAACGGCAGTCAGTTTTTTGTACGCCAGTGTCTGATATGGATGTGCTAAACGTTTGGTGAATTTATCGGAAATATTACGTGCGTGTGTTAAATGACTGAATCAACTTAAGTATTTAGGTATGTCAATAAATAGTATTAAAACACTGTGACAATTTTTAAACATATAAAAATAGTTTGTAACGCACGTAAATAATTTATTAAATTAATTATAAGTGTTTAAAGTTTTGATCCGACATAACGATATTTAGTCTTAACTACCTTCAAACGTATATTTTATTTATGAATTTATAAATTAAATATTTTATTATTTAAAATTCTATATTAAAGTGAAGTTATAAGTTAATGTAAGTAATAAATAAACTTAAAAATAGTTTTCATAACTTTTCAGTAAGTGTTGTATCTTATTTGGATTTGATTGATAGGAGTGAGTCGATTTCAAATTCTTTTGGTATTTTTTTCAACAAGTTTCAAGTCGGGTTACAAAAGCGTTCTAAAACGTGCAGTAAACAGTTCTTGTCTTGTCAGACTTATTCTTATTGTATCGACGCTATTTTCAATGATTAACATAGTTGTCTTTTTATTGGCAGCTGGTGAAAGTGAGGTGCGGCTATCGAGAAGCGCGTCGCACCGGCTATTTACTGCTGCGCTCGCGCTGGTGTACCTTCGGTAGTGAAATGTTCAGTGGCAATGTGCATCGTTGACTCGATACTTTTAAAGTGCTAATTGGTCTTTTGTGATCGTGTACAATGAGGTGCGACGACGCGGTGGTCATTCCCTACCCTTGCCGAGCTGAGGGCTGGCTTGATAGATGCGGTACGTTTTTATTATTCCTACTTAAGTACTTCATTAACAATTTTGCATGAAGCCGTGAACATCACACACTTACCTACATGTGTTTAAACGTGCATTTGCTATTTTTACCGTTCCATTGCCGAGTTATTTGGAGCGTTTACGTAAGTGCTCAATCGGTGACATGACATGGCTTTATGCAAGCATCGAAAGGTTAAATTCTTTGATGAGTAGGTAATGAATTTGCCAAGCCTTTTAGCGGTATAATTCAGTGAAGCTTAATTTCTCAAATTCCGTTATTTAGTGTTCTTGAAAAACAATTAGTGTTAAACTAATTTGACGCTTCCGTGAATTTATAGAGCATCCAGTTTCAGATTGACTAATGGAGCCTGAAACTAATCACTTCTATTGAAGCCAATAAATCAAGATACGTACACTAGCGAATTCCTTGAATGAAATTTTTAATGAAGAATTTTTAAACAATCTGCGCTTTGTTGAGTGATCAAGATGAAGTACTTTAATTTTGAGTTGTGGTAATGTATTTATAACATTTAGGGCTGATTTTTCAATCGTCAGATATCTTTTAACTGCAGAATAAACTTGTCATGTTGACATATTTCCCATACTGAAACTGTCAATGTGTCAAACTTATTCTTCAGTTAAAAGTTATCCGACGATTGAAAAATCAGCCCTAAATAAATTTAACAGTCGAAAAGATCATGTTGACAATTCGTATCATAATGTTTATTTATGGTTATTGACGTAAGTAGTAAAAATAAATGTTTGTTGTAGATTATTATAACAATACACTTGAGAATATCATTGTATCCGCTAAAAAGGAAGCTTTCATAATGTATTAAATTACTTCCAAAAAAGGACGCTATAATTTTTGAGAAATAAACAAACATTTAAAAGAGACTTTATACAGGTGTCTGATTCTAAGTACTTACCTTAGGTACTTTTTGAAGACGATACATTAAATACCGCGTAGTGCCAAGTTTAACTGCAACCGTTGACTACGGAAATACCCACCCACTATTTTATCAATACATACATACCCTACAAAGTTAGCATCTTTTGGAGAGGATATTCTTTCAATCTTTTAATTCCCATAGTTGCTCATGTTACCTATACTTGACTTACTTGACTTATGGTCCTATGTCCCCTAGATGGGGCAGAGGGCGTCCACAACAGTCCTTCGAGTTCGGTCTTGAGCTATGTGTTTGATCTCGCTCCAAGTCTTGCCGATCTTCTTCGCCTCGTCTGCCACAGTGCGCCGCCAAGTTTGCTTGAGGCGACCACGTTTGCGTTTTCCTTGGGGGTTCCAATCCAGAGCCTGCTTGGGGATGTGATCGGGATCCCTTCGGAGAGTGTGGCCAATCCAGTTCCACTTGCGGCGCTTGATCTGCTGGTCGATCGGAATTTCGTGGCAGCGTTCCAATAGCTCGACGTTGGAGATTTTCTCAGGCCAGTAAATGCCGAGAATTCGGCGAAGGCAGCGGTTGACGAAGACCTGCAGCTGGTGCGAGATGACCTTGGTGACCTTCCACGTTTCACACCCATAGTTACCTATAGTATAATAGTTATAATGTACTGTTCAGACAAATTTCTCTGTGTTGATTGTTCTACGAATTGGGTTTGATTTGTGACCGAGATGGCGTGATTAAGTCCAATTGTAGGCTTGCACAACTGTGGCCCAAGAGTCAAGACCATCTGAGTCTGTCGCCTCGGTTCAACAAATACGCGTAAATATTGACGCCAGTTAACACTAATTGTTTAACTCCTAAATTGACCAGAATGGACACGTGCATCATGTCTTAGTCATAAGTTCCTCTAATGAACATAAACTAAATAAAACGATGCATTGTTTGACTCACATAATTAATTGTTTGTTGTCGACGCATTAAAAAGTGTAAAAGAGATACCGTGTGCCCAATTTTTATAATTAACTAGATCGACTGTTGAAGTTCCGGATAAGTAAATCAGCAAGTGAAGAAATGTAGAAACAAGTGACTGGTTGAGTGCCGGACAAAAAATAAATCAGTAACTTATTGCACAGTTAATAATAACTAATTAGTTTTTTCTAGATCTTACGACCAACGAGTAAAGTTTCCCATTTTAATGTAAGTAGAGCATCCTGCAGGGAAATGTAGAGTCAGGTTTATTTAATTGGGTTTTTTAAAACTAATTTTCACATAAAGAGAACCTAATACGTAAGATTCAAAGTAGGTTAGGTAGGTGCTTGTGCTTGTCAGAATTAATATTTGTATCCATGTTGCTATTAATGTGACCGATTTAATAATACAATAGACATGTTCGTTATTCGTCAAGAGAGCAGGTCATTTGCGTATGCCCTACTTGAAGTGAAAATTATACGGTGTTGTGGTTTTCTATCGGGTTTCGGTCTACCAGGTTGGATCCAAGCGAACGCTTTCTAGTTTCTAAATAAACTTCAGAGTAATAAAATGATGTTATCTGAATCAAAGAAAATTATCTATTACGTACAAACAAATTGTAACACAGGTGAAGAAAACTATGTTACCGGAACATCAGAAAACTATGTCTTTATTATTATGTTCATTCCAGGATTGCGCCAAAAACAGATCTTTTTAATATTTTTCTATTCACATGTACGGACGAATCGATTGTTTACAACTTAGGCTTAAATAATTGTGTGGATGCAAGCGGCGCAGGACCGGTCTTTGTGGAAATCCTTGGGGGAGGCCTTTGTCCAGCAGAGGACGTCTTTCGGCTGAAACGAACGAACGAACGTTTCATTTCATTTTCATTTTCATTTAATTTCACAAATTAATTACACCGTAACGATTTAATAGGGCTCGTAATGTGACGACATAAATAAAAATACATTACGGCCTAATGAATATTTAGCGATGCGCTGATATTCGTAGAATGTTTAGCCATGTGGATCATTATTGCAATCATTCTATGCTCTTTAGAAATCATAACTGTTACTGTCAATGTTACCACCTACGATTCATTGCATCAGATAATTTTTTAGTTCATTGTGTACTTAAGTAACCTTTTTTTCTCTATTTGTTAACTATTTTTATCGGAATTCAAAAATTTGACTTTGAATAAGAATAATAATTGTTCTTTAAATTAGGTATCTCATATTTTTTTGTACACTACTACTACTAATTCACATCTCAAAATAGCTTGATACCGAATTAAATTAATACATAAAGGTAATAAAAGCCCGTCATGGTATGTACTTGTAATAGACATAACAAGTTTAATTTGAATTTCTACAAGGTTTTCATGTGACTAGAAACCGCAAGGTTGTTTACATTGTTGGCCATCGACACTTTGAGAAGAAATCTGTTCCGAATTATGTATGCATTGGACACCGAGTATGTTAAACATAATTTACACAATGTGCAAAAAGAGTAACTATTGTAGATTTCTTCGATTGTTTGTACTTGTGCCATTGGACGATGAAGGTGAAACTTAGTAGTACTTCAATCGTTCCAACTTGCATTAATGTAATGTTAATAATTTATAATTATTTTGATATTTACACAAAAGTAGATAAAATTATTCATATGAATAAAAATATATAATTTACTAACTCAATACCTACCTATTTGGTTTTACGAACTTATCCTAAAGTTTAGGGACATGAAGTTCAATATTGTAAAATTGATATGAAAATTCAGTCAATTTAATCAGTTTCAGCAATTAATCCATGGCTTCAGGCATGGCATAGGCACTCTCTTTGATAAATCATATGCATGTAACTTTTGCACGTTGACCTAAGTTAAGTTCAGCATCGTGAGCTAGTAAAAAATGATAATATCCGTGACGTTGGAAGCTCCATTCCACGGCTCCGTTACTTGGTGAGACGTCAGTGCGTGCCTCGCCTGCGAATGACATTTGGTAGAAAGTAAACTCTCGAATTAGCTGTCAAGACAGCTATACTGACAAACACCGGGCTGGGAACCATTGTTTTATTTTTCAGAAACCACACACAGAACTGAAATAACACTTTCTATTCAACCAAAATTCCATGTCTGTAACAATTATAACATTTATATCATTATCATCTCGTTTATCGCGTGTTCGCACGGTTTATAATATAATTTAGTTAATTAACCATTCTCTTATGTAATTACGAGCACTACAACTCTTTGTTTGTATTTGAAAGTTGTCTTATCGTGGTCACAGAGTAGCCAGTGGCAATACTAGATTTATCTATAATAATGATGACTCTAAAAGGTTAGGATTTTTTTGTAAAAAGGTATTTCAATTTACTGCAAGTATAATTCGGGCAAGAAGTAGGGTGAGTGACAAATGCCTAATAAAAGCATTATACCGAGGGTCCTTTTGGATACTCCTGGGTAATTATACGCTTCCCGAGAGAGCTAAGCTGATAGAGGAAGGGACCCTCCGGACTTCACGTCATAAATCACGATAACAGGTTACTGGAGTTTCTATAACGATGTCGGAATCCACGGCCGATTAAATCTTCTGATTGCAAGATCAGCAGTTTATTGCCTTTCTGTCCATTAAGCCAGTGGTGTCATGTCCAGACTTCAATTCAAGGATTGGATTACAATGTCTGCACTTATTGACTATATTTCAGCAGTAACTTAAATACGAACAGGAAAGCGTAGTCCAGTTATGTTATCTCTACTTAGAGTTGTTGAATTATGCATTATTAGATTAGGTAGGCCTACCTAGGATTTTTAATTTCTTGTTGTGGACATTAAATTGCATCTGTATACACATTAACTTATGTCTCATTGCGTCACATAATAAGTGTACAGTTAGGTGTTGCGTAAACCAGCGATTCCTGTTAAATGGAAGTCAAACTGTGTAAATATTCTAATGTTTGATCGTTCACCTTTCTAATTCCTTCCTCTTTGTCCTAAACATGTGAAATGGTCGCGTAGTTTGTAATAACAGTTGGACTTTTTGAGTGTTTCATTTCTATATTCATTTATTCAAAAATTGCGACATGCTACTAGTGACATGTTTATGATTTAGGTTGCGCTTAGCATCTATAAGGTTCAGTAAGAAATAAATTTTAAAAGGCATTCTCAAGATGAGAATCATTAATCTTAGCCATTATTTAATCTGCTATCGTCTGTAGAGCTGAACCATCTGTCTATCATTCAATTAGAAGCAGGCTTCAAGGAGCCATTCCTCCCACGGCCAGAGTTATCAACCAAACTGGACTTATCACCGCTGCCACTCACCCGGCGAACTTTGCCGCTAAATAATGGCGACAATGAGCAGGTTACAGACCTCAACCGTTAAAAGCACGTGTCTTTATTGTAACTCTAGATTGTGTCTAACTGATAACTTATAATAACTACGTATTTTTATAAAATAATCGTAGTGAATAAGATGAATATCATACATTGATAATTATCTATACAAGTATGTAGTTGTTCTTAATATGTCAACTCGAGGATAGCGAACGGAAAAACATATTTTTTATTTTATTCTATTAGTTAAAAAGCTAAATACGAAGGTAGTCATTCGTTTCTGATGGTACCCGTGTGCTACGGGAATAATTAAATCAATTGAGGATGTAATTGGCATATCAAAATATACTTTGTTAGGTTCTTACATTTTATGATAATGTTTCTGTGACATAACATCTACCCACATAATGGCAACTTGATAGGTGGGAGTAATTCTCAAGTAACCGGTATTTAGTAGTACTTTTATAATTTTACTTTCACCCTTTCAATCATGATGCCCACTTTTATGTCATACCTACATAAGTTTCTGACTCTCCTGATATAAGTTTCGCAACAACTCGTTCAATTTATTAAGTCACAGTACTGTGATAAATTGTTATCACGCGTTATAAGGTTATTATGTTGCACATAACAAAATTGGTAATACATTAGGTCATCAGACTTTACAAACAAATATGTATTGCGTATGCATGCCTACATGTCGCTCGGCGGCTCGACCCCATTGATTTTCTATTGTGTTAACCGTTGCCGCAGTATCTATTTTAATCATAGCGCGAATTTTAACAGCTTTTGTTAGCCAAATTATTGTTCCATTTCATTTAAATATTCACATTTCCTATTTTCAGACTGAATGGCCTTAGAAAGTTCATGTACCTTATTTAGTACCTAAATTGTAAATTAAATTCATTCACTGAAAAGTGCGATTAATAGGTTCAGCTCTACATTTGTAACAGGTACCTATCAAAATTGTCATTTTAGTTCAATAGCTGAATGAACATAAATGAAGATCGCGATAATTTATTCTTAGGTACCTAATAAAATGCCAGTCAAGGAAGTTTTACCTATTTTGTACAAAATACCAAGAAATGTTTCGTTAGCTTTCTATTAGATACATCAGTGGTCAATGAACGACAGGTTGAAAAGCGATGAAGCGAATCGTTGCGGCTGCTGGAACAAACGTCTCCAATTACTATGAGAAAGAAATAATAATCATGAAAATTCCAACACATCTCGTGGGAGTTCAACCTGCGGCAATGATATGAAGCTCTACTTTCCTAATGGCCGATCTGTAATCATGTTTTATTGATTTCTTCAGTTTCCTGAAAATTCATGTTATGTTGAATTTCCAGTTTCCGTTATCTATTCATGTTACGCAACAAATATCTGTCAGTCAATTTTTTGTTAAAATCAAATTGTAATTTTCTTTTAACGACTTAGAACTTTGTTCCGTTGAGTGTTAAATAATTAATATCCGGTTACATAATATAATTACCATCTTATACTTATAGTTAGTTGTTATGGCATATCATACATCACGATTCGTGTTACAAAACTTCGAAATTGTGGCGCAACACCGCGAGATAGCACAAGAGGGTCTTGCATAAATCGCAGAGCTCTTTAACTTGGCGCCCTCCGACCCTCCCATCCTCTCGTGCATTGTAGTGCACGGGGATGGAAGCGTGCCCTTGTCGCCATGACAACCCCGTCCCGCGAATATTGACAGACGCCGGTCCAGACAGGGGCGAACCCCTACCTCGCTCGCCTCGCTGCAACGCCAGGCGCGTGCGTGTCATTATATATTTTTATAAGATTTAATGCCCTCACAATGACTAACGTGTTCATTACTGATAAGCAGTCACTGCTTTTGTGAAATAGACAGGGGAGTTTTATTGCGGCTATTTTGCAGTGCTAATAGTCGACACAATTAATGTTGTCATCAAAACGTAACACAACTTTAATGTCATAATTTCAAGTTCTGAGTAAGTAGTTTTTTATAATCTTGATGACGATCTTTATAAAAACGTGACTTTGCAGGTTGTAAAGTAACGAACCGCGAAAACAGGTAGATTATGTTCTTAACCTCGACATTCTAAACACGCACGTCATGTAAATCTCTCGGAAAGAGCATTGGGTTAAGTAGGTAACGATGAGCAGAGAATTGGAATGATCAAAAGAAAGGAACGGATAAATCTATTACGGAGCTTTTTTTCACATAAAGCTCTCGGAGCATGAGCATCGGGTTACTTCCTGCTAGCTTTTCTAGTTCGGAGATAAACGTGAGAGATTTTAAATAGTTACGTAACGTATTCCATAGAAGATTTGCTTCCTTCAGGAGAGGAAATTTTACATTATTTTTGGTTAATAGCCATTATAGAAAAATTACAAATGAAAACAATTCAGATTTTAATAGTATCCGTGCTGCTATTATACGTACTATTATTAACTCAAAGATCGAATTAAGATAAATATAGAAAGTAGGAAACTTTAGTACAGTATCAATAAGCACATCTTAGATAAACGCTTACCTAAACTTAATGATAGAACCAATTAGTTAAGTATTTAAATAATAACTTAAGATAAACACAATATTTGTTATCAATTAGGTATAACCCAACGGCTTACAAACGTGATAAGTAATTAAGGTCGATTCGTAAATTGGATCAACACGGAAATGCTTTTTGCTTTTTCGGTTTTAAAGTAATTTCAGACTCGCTGTTCGTCGTTCTAAATTTATTTTTGATGCCACTGGATAATTATAACCGTAGAACCGGCCAGTTTGTTTTTTATATTACAATCAAGCGATTTTCCATCGAATTTCATTGTATAAACATAATTAAGTTTAATATTGTTTGTAAAAGAATGTAGAAGTCAATCTACAGCACCAATTTCTAAAATAGCCGTGTGATTTATAATTTAATTGCTTACAGGATATAACTTTAGTAATCCAACTTCAGACGTAACGAACTTAACAGAAGACGTAGCGTGGGCAGGCCTCCCACTAGGTGGACCGACGATCTGGTGAAGGTCGCGGGAGGTGCCTGGATGCGAGCGGCGCAAGACCGGTCTTCGTGCAAATCCTTGGGGGAGGCCATTGTCCAGCAGTGTACGTCTTTCGGCTGAAACGAACGAACGAACGAATCCAACTTCAGATGAAGAATTTTAATATCTGATTTTACCGTACAACAAGTATTTTCTGGAGAGCCTTGGCACGGATATTGGAACTCGACTCAAAGTCAGCAAAGATTAACTTTGTAAACAAACCCTGTGTCGGCAACGGCTTGTGTCAAATATGGGCATGAGGCGTGGGACGAGTTTGGTACGAGAACGATAAATTGTATTTCAACTGCATGGAGTGATTTGTAAAAACAAATGTGGCAAAGTGATGGCAAAAGAACTGTACCATGTTATAATACTTAAGTTAATGAAATAAAAATAATAATAAGCAAAATTCCAAGCGGCTTTGTCTTTTAATGTTTGTCATAATAAAATATACTTGTTGCGAGTGAATTTGGTCATAATTTTTAAGAGTGAGAGTGCTTTATCGATAATTGAATCAGAATCGCATCAGTAATTCCAGTCAAGATTATCACTTCAATCGTAATTACTACTTTCAAATACATAAGTTTATTAATTTATGTATTTGAAAGTGTGTCTATTAAAGATTTTGTGTGTAAAAAAAAAAACTTAAGTATTCTCTTGCTTATGACATACTCAAATAAGTACTTGTTACAGTGGTGCACAATTATTCTATCGAGAAGTTTTACCTTGTACGATACATATTAACTTCTATGGACATGAAAACAATGTAGAGTCGTAACTATCCTTGTTTATTGCTCCTAAACGAAAAACTACAATATTATGCTCCGTTATAGATATCGTCGTACGTGTAGGTGTATGTCTCTAAAATTGGAGATGAGTATCCCTCTGGGGTAGGGTGGATAATCTGCTGACTGCGTACAGCCTCCACCGTAGCGAATAACTCAATACCCTCCGCCTGATGCATCGCCCTCCTGACACTCCCGTAATAATAGGCTGTCCTATCGTGCTGAAAATACGTGTAAAAATAGCTTCTCTATGAGTTTTTTTTAAAATAAATTCTTACCATTATGTTTACTTTTATTTTTATACGGTTTAAGGCTATCGCTTTTTGAATTCTTTATCGCTGAAAAAGTATAACTAACTAAACATTTTCACATCTACCTACTTAATACATTTTAGTTTTGTTTCGTCTTTTAAGAAATAACTTGGGGATATAATTATTTTCTAGTTGACACAACTAAAGAAATGTAAAAGTGATCCAAGAATTCACTAACGTGTATGTTGTCCATATCCACGAAACACTTGCTTATGCAAAATAGTTTACGTTTCCTTTGACTATACTCGTATTGACACGGGTTCGTGTTTGTCTGCGAGCCGTTCTCATGACATCGCCCCATGCTTATTTGAATACATATAACCATGGTATGTATAATCGGAACAGTATCTCGCGTGACGCCCACCGGGCTTAAGGGCAGCAATCACGGCGGCTTACCTGACGCTAATTTGCCTATAACTTCAGATATTTAATATCAATAATAGCTGGGTGATTTAAAACGAATCCTTCTTGTGTAAATGCTAGGGTAAAAGAAAATCAAAATAAACTTTAAAAACTATTGCAATTAGTTACGCGATGAGGAGACTTATTTATTATTAACGACGTATAAAATTAACATATATATTATTTCAAAAGATTTCGTTCAAGTTTGACCCTGACAGGCAGGGCAGACTTGCATTTTAGCAATAGGTCCGTTTTCGTTCGTTTGTTCGTTCGTTTCAGCCGAAAGACGTCCACTGCTGGACAAAGGCCTTCCCCAAGGATTTCCACGAAGACCGGTCCTGCGCCGTGACCTACTGGATTTTTGACCTTGCCTAATGTTGTTCAAATTTGCCACGTGTTGTGATATTGAGGTGTTTATTAAAATTGTAATGCTCACTGGTCTGATTTATTCGGTTCAACAGACTGAGAGTATGAAATTTGGGACCATTGATGGCGAGCGACATGCCTAAAAGCGGTTCAGTCACGATGTGCAAATAGGGTAACGGTACTGTTCGATATTCGTCGGTGGAATCATGCTGATGAGGCCGAGGCCTGAGGAAGGACGCGCCATGTCCTGCGCCGATACCCCGGGCCGGACGTATGGGACAGCTGTGACCTCATCGCGCCTGTCACGAATGCCAAACATTATCATGCACTGAGCGTACCCACAGAACTTAAATTATGCTCAAGCGAACACAACAATATGTACTCATGTAAACAGACTCTGCGAAATGGTTACACCATCTACGAGATTGTAAATTCTCAGAAAACAGATTCACCCATACAAACAAGTTTCTGTTTCAACAGGAAAATAGGAAACTTAACATGTATTATTATATCAGTCTGGGGACTCGTAAAAAGTTAAATATTGCATGATTTAAGAAATTTCGTGCGTCTAATTTTATACTAAGTAATTTTAGTTTTGTAGAGTCGTTTTATTTTTTAATTTTACTCGGAATTATAATGTAGTTACTCAATTAAAATGTATGAGATATTTATTAATCATTGTTTTCTAATAAGTAGGAAATAGCAATCATGTAATGTTTACGATGTAAAATGTACACGTATATTTATGCGATTACCTCTAATAACGTTATAAACATGATGATACTGCATACTGCTAGTTTAATATAATGTTATATTCAGAGTGAGTGATCGATGATGCTATGCCGGCCAACCAAAGGCAATTAAAGGTTGGCCATCCTCGAAACTCAACCAGTGATGTGGTCATCAACCGCTTAGATTGTATCACTCACAGACTCGTGGTGTAAATAAGTTCTTGACACACAAAAGTGGCGGCGTCACTGACTCCTGACTCACACATGCCATTTATTTTGTAAAAGGCCAATTACCTAAGGTAACTGCGGTTAGCTTAAATAGAAAACTTAGCGAAAAGAGGGTATTTCTGCGTCCAGTCTGACATAGAAAGTTGTGTGTATTTAGAGAATAGTTAATATCTCTCTCCTTAAGCTCAAATTTTTTTTTATTTAAAACTTATCAAATGTTTACTCATTAAAAATTAAAATAGAGTTGATTGACACTATCCTATGTATTTATTCAAGAGTACAAAGAAAAATTACATCCCTAACTATGTTATGTAGTACTTTAAGTAGTAAAAATTGTTATGTATCTAGTACGTAGACTTTTTATTAGACTCTACATTGTAGAGCTATTGTTGGTTCGTCGTAAAGCGCCATCTAGTGTGGAGTAGCAAGATTTGGTAATCTTATTATCGCACTAGGTGGCGCTATGTACTTTAGTGGTTAAAGTAAGCGTAAATACACTGCTGAAAAAATTAAACAATGATGTTTAACGATAACTAATTGAACTAGAATTTGATTGTCTGGTATTTTCATTAAAATTGTGAATTTCTTTTTAAAACGAAAACGAATATTGTAATAGGGTTTTTAGGTATGTTGCCATCTAGTATGTATTACTTGAATCAACTACTTGCGTTTCGTGAGTCTGTACAATAAAGTAAATTTATATACTACGAGATGGCGCTAGGTGCTGCGTCCATTATGCAATAGATGTCGCTTTGAATTTTTGACAAAAACGACTATGTTATTATTTAATTTTAATAATATGTTTTATTAAATATTTGTTGATTATAATAATTTCTTTCTTTTAGTAAAAGCTGGAATGTAAAAAAAACAGAAAAATGCTTATCTATTCACACTTGAATAAACTAAACTGGTTCGTCGTGTTTTTAGGTAGGTTGCACAATATGATAAATGTTAAATTTTGATTAACCAATTTTGTTATTTGTTTAAACTTCTTTTTACGAGCTCGATATCATTAATGCTCATAATTGAACGCCAATAATTTTGTTGATTGCTAGGTGCTCGTTTTTTACAAACAAATACCTAATCTGGGTCAAAAATTAAACTCTTTGGCAGTTTCGGCATCTGTTGGCCACATTTCCGACCGTAGATACATAAACGCTATAAGCGCGAACAGTATGAACCAACCAATCATGATTTTTTATGATTTGTCATCTGCAATTTTTAGGGTCAACAACATTCAGTTAGGGTTGTGTTACAGCTATACATAAAAAAAAATTTAATCACAAAAAATTTAAACATTACTGTAGACTAACTTAATGATTAGTTTTAAATGTTACTTCTTTAATTAAGTTGGTATTTAAATAATTTTGAAAGTTTTGAGGATTATTTTTCAGTAATTTTTGTTTTTATTAGTTTCGTGCTTTAATTATTTACCTACTATTTATTTATTAACGGTTCTGTGTGAGCGTTAAGTTAGACAATTAAGAAACGCCGTACAAAGCAGCCAGCCCTAGCTCATCTAGCGTATGAGTGGATGTGGATGGTGGGTGTCATTGTTCGTGCTAATTGCTGCAGGGTGAGGAGCCGACACCCACAACCCGGCATCAATGGCGACAGAACTTGCGGAACCCCGTCATTATGTAGGTGCTATGCTTTAGAGGAATGTGCGGGGAGATTCGACACAATAGACCATTTCTATACGCAATTTTTTTTTTGTCTATGACACATTCTATTTAATCGTATCATCTGAAATAATGCTCGAGATTATTCGTTCAATGTTCATAATAAGTTAAAAAATATTCAAGATAGATCTCGCTCTTCGGATTCGGAACTGTCTGTCCTTCTGTAGGTAGGGTCTCTTTTAACCGTAGACAGAGTGTCATTTGCAATTTCATGATTGTAGCGAAGTAATTACTTACAAAAAATATAGCGAAGCTACCACCAACTGAAACTGTCACGAATGTTACTTTAGAGGAATGTTACTTTATTAATTAAGTAAGGCTTTAGTGATTTTGGCTTCACCAAGACGATCAAGTTTAGTAGTTTTAAAATAGCAATTTCTTTCCTATTTTTTTTGTAAAATCCAGTCGTTATCGATTAACTTTGGCTTTTTTCTCGTAAACAAATACTATCTACTCATCATTCTTCAATACAATCGCCAATGTGACTAAGACTTGATGACATAATTATGACTAAACCGCAGATGTTATTAACAGTTCGGGAGTGCTACAAGTTTTGAGTCAGTAAAAGTGTGAAGTTATATGGATTATGAGTAAAGACATTCTACTCCTGTAAGGCGTTATTAAGCTTACTGTTATCGAGAGACCAAGTCTGTTGGTTGACAAAAAGACAATTCTCTTGAAGTCCAAGATATCCATGTTTACAAAAAGCTCCAAAAGCTCTGAAAAAAAATTGTTAACTAAATAATTTACCGTATCAATGCTCTATCTACCTAACACCGCCAAATCATGTAAAATGTTTCAATGTAAATGTGAGCCTACCCTATGAAATTGTAATAGCGTTTAGAATATTTTGTGTGAACATATTCAAAGATGGGAACATGTTAGCGATGTTCCGGGCTTTATGCTCCACGGAGTGCGATGTGCGAGCGTAGAGATCAAAGGTGGCCGATGCGAGCAAGATGTCCTCAAATGTATTACATGAATCCCCAGACTCTACAGTAACTGTATATTTCTATCGTGCAAATAATATTGAGAAAGGTGCATACTTACAACAAGAATAAATAAACATTCAGATGGACAATTTTTTTTTACAAAATTAGTAGACGTTAATTAAATAATGTTAATTTTTATGTAGCACTGATCAAAATTTGATTATTCAAATTCGTTGTTGTTCACAATTCCTTAATTAATAATACAATTATCATCTTAATTAATAACCAATTTTAATCTTCGCTTAATATTTGCATCTTATTTATTAAAAGGACACTAGCCTGTTATTACGGATACGGACGTTATCGAGACTGGTTCGTTAATCGAATAAAAACGTTCAAACAAAAAGTCGTCCTTGCTACCTTTCGAACAGTACCTCTAGTACGAAAAACTTTCGAGTTCGTTTCGTTGCGTATTCAAAGTGTCATCGAAAAATTTTGTATGAAAAATTAAACAGCGCCCCCTAGGGCGGCTATAATATAGGGGGCGCTGTTTAATTTTTCATACAAAATTTTTCGATGACACTTTGAATACGCAACGAAACGAACTCGAAAGTTTTTCGTACTAGAGGTACAGTTCATGAATGACATTCTATTATTATCTCCCATTGGAAGCGGCTGAAGACAACGTAAACATTTGAGGTTATATTTGTTTTTGGAACACCAATATTGACTAATATGGCGACTGGTTACGCATCTGCTAGGGGTCGAGATGTCAACAAACAATAACTTCCCGTGTGAAAACTAGTCATCCCAATGAGCTAGTTTCAGGATAAAAATAGGTGCTTTTGAATAGGATGATGTCTTTATTCTAGTTGCAATATCTCTTTGCTAAACTTGTGGTTTGACGACTGGATAACAAATCAAAATCATCGTTGGCCTTCGTTCGTGTGTTGCCTTATCCAATGCTCGCTATTGATACCATCTTGAACGGAATGCGTTATTGTGATATTGTATTTTTCTATATTAAGTAAATAAGGTTCTTTATCAACTCTACCTATGTTTATTAAAAAGTAATTATACTAATTATTGAGATTATAATATTAGTGCAGGTAAATCGAGGACCCCAAAAATCGTTGCAAATTGAAAGTTTCGCTAAAGTCGAACTTTAATTAGCTTTAATATTCTGCCTTTTCCCGTGTGTCCTCAAGAAGCGTTGTGCAATCCGATGTAATGTGAGTATGTAATAGTAATTTTACAATTGGTAAATATAGTGCGTCGAGCGTTTAAACCTTAATGGCACGACGTGTCAGTAATCGTTATGGTCTTACAGGCTTGTAATGGGACCACGATAAGAGCCCTCTGACTTTTCAATTAAGCTCTATTAGGCAATACAATACATATTCTTGCACAATTGAACTAAAAACGTATGTCGTGTAACTTTGGACCACATTGGAGCGATAAAATAAATTTTATGTAGTAGGTATGTATTGCGCAGCTACTTAAATTAAAATGTGAATGTTTTTCATTTACATGAAGTTGCATAAAACAAATATATATTTTAGTTTATACATAGCACTGAAAACAAGTCAAGTGTAGAAATAAAAATCTACTACCGGTAAAAATGTACCCTCCTAAATATTATGAAGAGATAAGCGTTTTAACGAGAATAGTTTTCAGTAGTAGCTGGAGTATGTTTTATGGTTTTGAGCTTAACATTTTTTAATGCCGACATCCATCAGTAGGTCGTTAAAACCGAACAAAGAAATGTACTTTATAGCATCGATGACTAATTTACTGTTGTCCTAATGTATGACATAGTTGCATCCGAGCATGCGACGTGTAGAGTAAACCTGTAATTATTTACTTTAACATGATTACTATAAATTATTACGTTGCGCTAAGTTTTTATGGCTTTGTTTCACTACTTATTTTATTGTTCGTAAAACATCGTAAAGCATTGCGTATTGCGAAAAGTCGGTGCGATCCAAACATTATAATTAAAAACTGCTACGAAAACCCACTGGCCAGTTTACGTAACTGGTTGATTTCTCAATATTTCTTTTATGTTATCTATTACATATTTTCGTGTCCCAATGTTTACCGTCGCCTACGCGGGACGCCGAGTGACCGCGGGTCCCGCAGAATGCAAATATCCACACGAACCGGTCTCTATCTGTGGCTGCTCAAACGATAACGTTCACAAATAGTAGGCAAAGTGGGCAAGGCTTCATGTCTTTTAAATGTCTACGATGTTACATAATGCACATAGTTATACGAACTAAATGTAATTTAATCGGCTTTACTCCAACCCTTGAGAAACGCCCTTGAAAATTCTGCAAAGTCTACATTTGACTTTTATAGAGTTTCTTAATTGTATAAAACTTAACCTTATTTAAGTATTTGTTGCCAGTTGTAGTGACTTATATTTAGGGTGCGTCAATTTTGCAATTTAAATTGTATTTGTTACGTAATTTATACGCATTTATATGCGAACGAAAGTGGCTAATCCCCTGCTTTTTAGAGGGTTGTTGTCATAAAAGTTGTAACAAAATCGTGAATCCCTATCATATCGTTAATCACACCCTAAATCAGTGTGACAATTGAATAAAAAGAATTAAAAAAGTGAACGGGGGGAAATATAATAGGTGAATTGGCCCCCATGTTCTATTTGTGTATCTACTAGTTCCGTGGCAGTGACGACAGGCATCTGTCGATCTAGTTTAACTTTTAATGGCTCACAGTCTCAGTGATTTCAGCTGGACACCTTTGTCGTTTGTTTAAGGCGAGGCCCTCATGAATAATGAAATAGAATTGTGATATAAAGGTGTCAGCAAGTGCTAACGGTCCAGTCAGCGCGATGTGTATGGCTACCAGCTGCGAACAGATGAGACTCTACAACTCTACATGTTGGTGCGGTGTATACGCAGCGAGCCGGTCGCCCCTCGCGCTTTACGCTCACAGTTGGTCGGAGCGCGGCGCTACGCGCACCTATACCGCGGGACTTCTAAACGAACAATCGAATTCGAATGTAACTGTCAACTCGGGTGACAGAGCACTTCGAAAAGTGACGCGATTTGTGAGTGTCAAGTTCAGTGTTTGCACACTATAGTGGCACAGTCATACAAAGGTTTTACGATTGTTTATTTATTGTGTTTACTGCGGCCGGCGTCCGATACTTGATATTCATGTGTCGATCGATTACACGAAAGTTTTCATGCGAGAGCTTAAAGCTTAGCGCAAAGTGAAAAAGTGACACTATCTATTTAATCAACTGGTATAATACTGATAAAAGTTCAGTTTTCAAATATTATTCTATAAATTAGTCTGAAACAAACATAATTTATCCAGTTGGTAAGACTTAAGCGTGTTTTTCCCCCGTTTTTATAAATTGTATACCTACCTTAATTCATTATTTCAATGCGTGACTATTAAACAAATAAAAAATAAGAAACGGACAGTCGTTCATTAGATAAATACGAGCAATTGTTGCTGACAGATATCATTAGTAATTAGATGAAAGTTACTTAATATATTTAATTGCTGTTATTACGAAATATTTACAATAACCGGTAAGGGTTTCTAAGTCCATTAATTTAAAGGTCGTTATTGGCAGTACGTTGGCCTGTGCCGAGGATACTTTGACGGTAATGGCTTGCGTGTGGGGTATGCACCGCTAATGCAACATCGTAAAATATCGATCATCGTTGCTAGGAGTTGGGTCACAATAAACCTGGTTTACAATCCTCAATAGGCGGCTCTCACCGCTGCTTGCCGTATAGTTACCGTGCTGACAACTGACCGCTAAGCTCTAGGGAGCATTTCACAGTCTCATTGTCGAGGCTCGGACTGGCTTTCATTGCCACAGTTACGCATGTGCTTGGGCGGTGTTTGTAAATATTTGCTCCTTCTCTCGCCGCTCTACGTCACGTTTACGAGTTTCCACAATTTCAAATTTCTTTGGAACAAAAACTGTAGTCATAATATACGACGAGTGAGTATGTCTTACAATAGTTGGGCATTGGGCTGGTAACCATCCATAAAATTTCAGTCCTCTAATTGCAATTAGGTATTTCAAAGTTTATCTAAGCTATTATAATGATATCGTATGGGAAATAGACACTTTATTTGTCGTTGATTTCATATAATGAATATGGAATAATATTTAGATATTGCAACAATACCTACTCATAATTCATAATATATTTTGCAATAATTACCTATTACAGATGTAAATTTAATTCTTACGCTATTCGTTGCTGCATTTATAAATACTCTAAATGTATCAACGAAATGTCATCGATTAACAAATCCAATTAAGTTAATGATTTATTTATAAACTTGTTTGCTACCTTGATAAAAATGAACCAGTTACATATTTTGCTTTTAACATCAGTACCGATTTACCGAACGCTTCTGGGGAAAGCAAACAAAATTTCCCTAACGGTAACCAAACTTATCTCATCATACATTAAACGGAACGCATACTGCTGCGCGTCGCGTTAGCCCCAATAACGATTGAAGTTTAAAAATAAATACCATATATTAAGAAAATTACTTACAATTTAAAAGTCCAAAAGACTGTAGCGTTTCGAACAATCAAGAGCGTGGATTATTTCCTTGATAAGTTGTATTTCCCGGGTTTTGTCCACGACTAGCTTAATCATAGATGTGGTGTTTCCTATAAAACGCATTCTGACTCGCATATTTAGTTCGATGACCGTGATTTGGCCGATGTTTTGTCGCATCAACGGCCTGCGGGATTGTAGCACGTGCCTACGACCCGTTAAATTACCACAATTTCAACTCTCACGATTCAAATTCAGCATTCGAACTCTATGAAAAACTATAAGTGGCTTTTAGGTGTATAAGCTTTGCAAATTACGCGTTTACGTGACTCAGTGCTTATAGTTTGCTTGTGTGTGTTTCAAAACGTTCGTTCGCAAACTCTGACATATTTGACGCCATAATTTTTGTGGATTGCTGTGAAGAGTGTGAAAAACTTTTCCTGTATTATTATGCACCGTATTTACCGCGGTCACGACCCAGCCTTCTGTCATTATAAAGCCGCTACAACGATTTCAAAGTTCCTCAAAATAATTGCGTTTCCTAAGCACGACTGCCAGCCATTGACCTTTCATTCATACTTGCGTACATTTATCTCTATCTGTTTTTATGGAGCTCATTTCTAAATTAAGTATTAAGTAATTTTAAGTCACACATTTTGCCTCGTTGCAGAACCATTTAATTTTTGCTTTTGATTTGTTAGCAGCGCTTTAGCTCTTATGAAATTAACGTCAAAGTTTTTTTTTCTCGACGTAAAGTGTATATTGATTGACATACATTTATGCTTGGACAGTTGCTTTAATTTCAATTAAGGTGAGATGAGGCTAAGAACTTGATCAGAATTCGGATGTAACGGGCACCCGGGCTGCGCCGGCGCAGTACCGTAACCTCGGACCAGTTAACGCGCCCGCCGCACTAATGTGACTAGTCATAATATTAAATCACTCGTTATCAGTCTACTTACCTACCATTAATACATCGTGCAATCTCGCCTTAATAAAAAGCTCATTATAAACAAACATTATCTGCAGGGCTTAAATAAGTACGGGCAGTATTTATGTTTAATAACCACTTATTAAGTAGATACTTCATAAAGCTATCAGTGCTGACCCACATAAATATTATTTGCACCACTTCAAGCCATGCACTATGTTTACATTCTACGCTGGCGGCATGATACAATTTAAACAAAACAACTATCATTACATATTCAATACATGCATAATACGTAGAAGGCAAATTAGGTGTAGCAGGTGCATGTTTTTAAAAATTAATAACTCAGCATCTACATAGCCTTAATATTTTATAATATTTGAACAGGTGCGGACGTCGGCCGTAGTGAAATCATTTTCATAGCTTTGCTTCAAAATCGGACAGTAAACATGTGACATAATTAGTGTTATGCAATTTGTATTGCTGAGTGAACGCGTGATGAGGACAATAGTTTCTACTGGAGATACGGTGTAGTGATGGTGCTTGGCAATGCCGGATTGGCGATACAACGTGCTCTCGACGAGCGAGGCGTACATCAACGCGGAGGGGCTGCCGGGCGACCCGCTGGCCGCCAGCTACCCTCGTCGCGCCGACCGCTCGCGCCCGCACCACACCTGCCCCTACACCACCATCTTCCTCGGGGCTAGATCTCAACAAACTCCATACAGACTACCCGCTCTACAGAATGATGCGACAGATCCTTACGCTGATGCTTACTCCGTTGACCGCTCATCAAATCTCACAGACACTTCTAGCTTCGCACGCTACGAGGACTGCCGCCCTCAAATTGGAGACAGTCTGCCAGATGAAAACTTTGCCAGCGACAAAATTAGTGACAACGTCACCTTACAAGTTCAAAAAGTGCCATACACATCTAGTGTGTTCTACATCTCAACTAAAACGGATAATCTGAATAAAGAAGTCGTGCCAAACAATCTATATCTTGTTGAAGGATCTGATTCAGATGCGCTGTCTTCGTGCACCTGCGACAGTTTTGAACGTTGTGAATTCGATTGCCGCGACTTCGAGCCATTCTCTGACACCTGTTGCTGTGACCCACTTAGTGACGGCGTGTGCAGTCGTAGTCCTAAAAATGTTGATTCACCAGAACATTTTTGTGAGAAAGTGGTGGAGGAAGATGGTATCTCAGCGCGGAGTGATATGGATGGTTTGGATTTAGCTCTGTTCGAGCCAGCTCAAACTGAATCCAACGAGCGCCAAGGTGATACTGCGGAACACAACGAAACGACTGCCGGTGCATTATGTGGAATCCTTTATGCGATACCAGACAGCAGTGGTGGTAAGTAATAGTTAATGAATTTTAAAGCAGTTAAGAGCAGGCATCCCGGAATAGACGCGAGATAACGTTCAATTAGTGCCTTTTCACACGTTCCGGTTGCCGGCTATCCGGCGCCGGGTACCCGGTCGTGAATGTATGGGCATGCCGGATTAATTACGCCGGAACATGTGAAAGCTACGTACCATGCCCATACACTTCACCACCGGATACCCGGCGCCGGTTAGCCGGCAACCGGGACGTGTGAAAAGGGCCTTACAGTGATTAGGAGCACAGTGAACCGCGCTGCGGGCTGCCCGCTGCCGGCCCCGTGTGGTCTGAGCCAATCGGACTCGTATCCGATACGACCAACGGTGTGCGGGAGATTACTGTCGCATCAATCACCAACAGTCATTGTCATCCCCGTAATAACAACAAAGCTATTGGCACGCTTCTAGCATGACTTGGATTTTGCTGATCTCGCTTCCCTAACATAAGCCGGTTAAAGTATAGCGAGGGCAATGACCTACGCGTAAAGTTAATTTTAATTCTGTTCCACTATTACTTTATCTAACAACACTGGTATCGAATTTCTATTACCGACCTAACCGTCTACGTGAGTTAGTGAGTCACGGTGAAAAATTGCCCACAGAGCTTGTTATTAAAACAACTGCCTTTGCCGTCACTTCCAAATGCAGGCTATTTCATTCGAATGCGTCACGGACGGCAGGCAAAGTCGAAGCTTTTATATTAGTATGGCAGCGCTACAAATTGCGTACCGTTACCATCTCGTAAGTTTCTAATTACCAACAGAGATAGAGGGCGATAGTGGTCTAACATGCAAATTCTAGTATACATACGAGTACGTACATACGTATATCGAGACGGAACAAACGCCTCGAATGTTTGCATTTACAGATCAGTTTCTCAGTTAATAAAAATAACTATGTTAACGGTCGTAAAGTAAGATATGGTGGTATTTTTCTATGCACACAAGTGTGCGGAGAGTGTAACTTAGCTTGTCTTATTATTATTTCCGTGTGAACGAATTTTATCTTATGATGCCAGACGCCATTTAAACAGCACTCTGCCATTAAAACTACATTATTGTATAGCTTTTATTTTATTGCGGAATACAGAAGTACAGTTGCTATGAATAAATGTCAGCCGCTGTTGTGGATTTTGCTAAAAGCTGGAGTAACGGTTGATAAGAATGTGTTTTGAATACTGCATAGGCTTATTGTGCAGTTACGAGTACCCTGCCTGCCATAAATTTACCTAAGTTATAAGGTTAAATAAATACCTCTGAGTATGGTGGCACAACGACTCTACTATTTACTAGCAAAGCAGAGGCGACACCCAAGAGGGCACACCCTTTATTGAAGTTTATTGTCTGTCAAGCTAATAGCGTCATAATGGTACAAAATATTGCTTTCTGTGTACGTTAAGCTATACCAACTTAGAATCCATTAACGAAATTTGATAAGGGGCGTTTGCCACTTGGTAATAAATTCGTGAGTCAGGATTTTCTTACTGCAGCTTTTTGTAAATCAATTTAGACGTGTTCACTACAACAACGCTGATGGTAGGTTCGTATTTTGGATAAGAATTAAAACTCAACAAGTAACGTTTAGTACCCAACTGTAAGAGTCGATTTCAATTTAGCGGGATTTAAAGGTTACCTCCTAAAGTTTGTATCTTTTGTGTTGCGTTCGGGACCACAGCCAGTTGAACCGATTGTATACGAGCCAATTCGTGACAAACCCCTGCTTTCCTTTTATGAATGTTGCAAACTTGTCGGACTCCTGGCTCATTGTTGAAAAAAGAGTTACGAGATGCCACAGTCGCAAGCAGCCCATATAAACTTATACTTTACACGCTGCTCGAGAAAGTTACAGGGTCAATGCGTTGTATAATTTACGATGTTTTGTATTGGTCCAATTTTACATGGGAACAGGATAACAGTCCAAGTCAAGGTATTCTATTTTTATTTGCAAAGTGCATAGAGTAATCATTCAGTTTGTCAAGAAATCAGTAAACTGAGGCTAGTTTATTGATTTCTTGACAAACTTCTTTCTTTAAAATCAGAAGATTCAAAGAGCAACGGACGTTTCATTATCTGCCTACATTAAACATTCAATCGTTAACGTTATCTATAATCTGATCGATTACTGATACTTCTTGTGCAGGAATGTTGAAACTCCTGTCCATCGAGCTAATCACAGATCGTGTCACTCACCATTAACCAGTCCACTTTTCCTTGGCCATCCGACGTTAATTTCCATGATATTTTCTTACTTTCATGCAGGATGTGGCTTATTTGCAGCATGTTAGAGCCCTCGGACGTGATATTATGATGATGTGGCCACTATTTATAGCGGTTTTCGCCATAAGAAGTCCGCAGATTTAGCGATCCCTGACAGTGAACGACTGTGGTGCTGAATATAACTTGTATTGCTAGACGTGGCGTTGATCTTCAGGCTAGTTTACATTTAGATCTCGGTTTAAAATGAGCAGTAAAGCTAAATCTGTGAAACAAATAACGTTTACAGTTAGTATGATCATTATCAGAATCTTTAACCTAGACAATATCGCTCACGTCCAAGGTAGAGCAATAATACTTCAAAATATACAAAGAGTTATACATCTGTTAGTCTGTCTCCTATTTAAGATAACTTGGTACTAACAACTACTCAGTCATGTCAAAACATTTTTCTAGTTATTGATACCGGTCCGAGCAGGTCTGCGGACATAGAGTGCAGGGATATTCTCAATTAAGAGCCATTTCACAAAAATATTCCGCGCGAATTTAGGTAAAAGCTGTCAACGCAACGTCAAAAGAGTAAAAAGAACGCTGAAATGGACAAAAAAATCTTGAGCCGTGACCGTATTAAGACTTGATTTAAGTTATTAATTTTAAGGTAGAATGAGGTATTCAAACTTGATAAATTAATTTAAATTTTTAATAGAGTTTAATAAGTCTTTTATATTTCGATTCATAATGAAACACGAATAGGTATAATATGTAAAATATATATTAAGTACAAAATAAAGACAGTCACATAGTGAAAAATAAATCTGCCCCCTTACAGCTCCATCATCGGACCCTGGATACAAATAATGAAACACGAATAGGTATAATATGTAAAATATATTGCTGTGCGCGCCCGCGGCTCCACCAGCAGCGGCGGCCGGCGCCGCCGCTCCACATACCTCTCCGGAACGCAAAGACTCACCCTCCCCAGTATCTCTGCATTCCAGACCTTGCCTCGCAGTAGCTTGAAGATGTAGAATACGAATGCAAAATCCCTCCCTATCCCTAACCCTCAATTCGTTGTACCCTACCATACCCATGACAAATAGACTTGGATACATTAATGGATAAAACGGATATATCCCATATAATTTCAAATATAAATATCTTAAAAATTTATTTTGTATGCGTTCCAACATGAGACTATATTTACTCTCACTTGGAGCCCAGATCATTGCATTACACTCGAGATGGCTTCTGACTAGTGCATTATAAAGTGCCATTATTGCCTTTATATTTGTAAAATTGTTAACCCTTCGCAGTATAAATCCCAAATTTTTGTACGCTTTTTTACAGATATTTACTATGTGGTTTTTAAACTTTAGCTCAGCTGTAAAACCTACTCCCAAATCCCTTACTTCTGTTACCCTCCTTAATGTTACTCCGTTTATATTATAATTGTATAACATAGGGTTATGTTTCCTTGTATATGATATTGTAACACATTTGTCAGCATTAAATTGTAATTTGTTTTGTTCACTCCATAACACTACATTGTCTATATCTTTTTGCAATAACGCACAGTCCTCCTTGCTATTGATTGGGAGAAACAGTTTCAGGTCATCCGCAAACAACAGGCATTGCGCGTTCTCTACCACCTCCGGTAGGTCATTAATCGTTATTAAAAACTGAAGAGGCCCAAGGTTGCTGCCCTGACTCACCCCTGATAGGACGAAATATGGATCAGACCTGTAGCCGGCGTACTCTACATACTGTTGCCTATCTCTCAAGTAGCTACTAAAAAAATGCAATAAATGGGGCGTGAAGCCAAAGCCTGCTAGCTTTCTTAACAGGACATCATTATCCACCACGTCAAATGCTTTGCGGAAATCAAAATACGCGGCGTCCACCTGTCCTCCGCTATCTATTATTGGTACCAGTTGAGCGGTATAATTCATGAGATTGCTCGCGGTGCTCCGGCCCGGCAGAAAACCATGTTGCGATTCAGACCACTGTGTACTCACTTGCTGAACTATGCTGTTCTGAACTGCTGACTCTAACACCTTGGCTGGAGTAGATAGTACCGCCACCGGCCTATATCCTTCCACCCTATCACTACCCGAGCTCGCCTTCGGAACTGGTATCACTCTGGTAACTTTCCACATATCAGGAAAGACTGCTGACTCCAAGCACTGATTATATATGTGCGAAAGCGGCTCTGCCAAGATGAACCTACAGTCCCTGAACAAGAAAGCTGGGATTCCATCAGGGCCCGCCGATCGCTTCGGCTTGAGCTTAGTGAGCGCTTGCAGTACCTCGCTCGGTTGCAATGTCCCCACATGCACTCGTGCTGACCCATTCGAAACTCCCGCTTCCACTATAGCTGCGCTTACATTCAGTTGAGCTTTCTCCGTATTGTACACTGAATGAAAATACTTAGCAAACTCATCAACAATTTGTCTCTCTGTCAATACCTCCCCATCTTTTAATATATTACGTGAGCAATTATTACGTCTCTTCGATTTAATATAGTTCCAAAAAGATCTGGGGTCCCTGGCTAAATGCTGTTGTACCCAATCCCTATGTTGGTCATGAGCCATTCTTACCATCTTTTTAACTTTTGATCTGCAATACGCGAACGCCTCATAATCAGTTTATAGCTTACTAGCTTTATGTTTTATACAATTAATTAATTCAGGATTATACCACTCTGGATACACATACTTTGTTTTTTTATTACATTGCTTCTTTAATGGTACACACCTATTAAAAACATCCCTAAGATTGTCATAAAAAAACTTTAAACTTGTTTCTACGTTACTTAAATCGTATAGATGTGTCCAGTCAATACTCGCAATAGACGAATATAATAATGGATAATTACCTTTCTTAAAGTTCCATTTTTCCTGCTCCATGGGACCGACGTCCGAATTGGAATAATGGGTGTCAGCACTGTGCGCTCCATGACTCGTCAACACTACAGATATTTCAAGTGGTGGATGATACACGTCCACCACTGGCACCAGCGACTCAGTTGCGGCACAAACACTAACATTTAGACCCCCACTCACCGAACTCAAGACCAAATCCAGCTGACGATCATTACAATTGGCCACCATGTTACTCTGTTCGAATCCACAATAACTTAAAAAATACTCAAAATAATTCCTTATATTTATAGAACACGAATATTTAATTAAAATCACCTATAACTAATACTTTGTTATACTTCGTACACAATTGTTCTATTATTCTATAAAGTAACATACATTCATCATCACTACATCGCGGCGGAATGTAAACAACACACGACAAAAACAAAAAACGCTCGCGCAAGTACACCGCCGCGCAAGCGAGTTCAAACATACGATCTATTAAACTGACGTCCTTGGGTATCGAATTCGATACTCTTCGTAGCTCGAACCGCGGTGTGGCCACGAAAAGCGCGCCGCCCTGTTTCCGCCCATCTGTACGATCACAGCGTATTATCTGATATCCACTAGGGATTAATTCTGCATCCATTATTGACTCGTTGCAGCCAGTTTCCGTGATTACAAAGAAGTCTGCACTTGACGATGCTACATTTGCATAAAACTCTTCCAGCTTCGTCCGAAGTCCCCTTACGTTTTGATAAATGATTTCAAGTGGTTTTTTCCTTCTCTCTCGGTTTGTTGTCAGATCTCCGAAACCAAACCCACTCACAATATTCGACATTTAATGGCCATACATCCGGTTTGCATAATTTTTCATAGACACTCTCTGGTACGCCCACCATAAATGACGAATAATCTCTCTCAGTTTTTGATTTTAATTTCTCAATTTTTACCGAAATTTCATTCCCACATACTTTCCTTACATGGTTCTCTAATTGTTCCGTTGTTGTATCTTTTTTCAAACGCCACACATGTAAAAACTTTTTCCTTTCCATGCCTTGTATTTCAATCATACTCGTACATCCTCTTTTTACTTCATTCCTTGAATATCTATTTTTCCTTGACTTTACTTCAGTCCACTCGTTTTGATTACCTTCCTTATTTTTATTTTCTATTAAAGTTGCCGTCTTAGAGGATTCATCCTTACTTTGCAACTGTACTTCTTTCGTACGCAATATCGCTGGTTTTATGGCTCCACCTTGTTGTGCCGGAACGACTACCTCCAATTGATTTTGTGACAGAACCTTAGAATATGATAATTGCGTATTATTATTACCTTTATTTGTTTTCAATTCGTCTAAACATCTTTGTAGCTGTTCATTTTTTATTGTTACTGCTTCTAATTGATCTTTTAATTTGCATCTTCCATCTGATTAGGCATGCATTTTCTTAATTCAAATAATTCCATTTCCGTCCTTTGAAAACGTTCCTGTAGTAGATCATATGCTTACTGCTAATTAACATAANTAAGATAGTAATTCATGCTTCCAAAATCTTAGAAATTCGCACGAAAATGTAAAATGGCTCTTAAAACCATAAAAATATTCAATCTCAAAATGTAAATTCAGCTTAGTATGTAACCTCGTTCGCCCTTTTGCGTTTCTTGCAAACTGTGTGTAATGTTGTTAGACCTGATCAGGATAGGACTGGAATACCGGGCGCATCTTCCGCGTCCAGTCGTGTGATGCAACCGCCTGCTTATACTTTCAATGAGGCTGTCTTCCTGCGCCTTCGCAGCCGCCACACGTTGCGTGAGTTAGCGCGGCCAACTGCGCGGGTGATGTATGAGAAACGCCCGCAAATTATCAACGTGGTGCTGATTGGCCGTTGCCGGTTGGACTAGTCTAAAGCTCAGGTCTTAACGCACAAATAATGTAATGTAACTCTTTGCTGTTTTCTGCTGCCAAATTAAGCTCAAGAAGGAATAGCGTCGATTATAAAATCACCCATTAGTAAGTAAATTCATGAGGATTTTCCCGGTAAAGCATAAGGAAATTGATTAGGATTTTCGATAAATAGGATAATTTAATGTTTAACTTGTAGTTAAGAAATTCTTATTAAAATTTAAAGGCACATTCATGGAGCTTAAAGCTCATATTCATAAAAATATAAGTACAATTTCAAATTAACGTAAGTAACTACCTAATTATAAAATATCCGGTGTTCCAGCTGATTATGTTGTATCATGGCCTTCTTCAAACATGTAATGGATTAAAGAACATGTGTAATTAGTTGCATGGATATTTATATCGGAAATTGTGTAATTAAACGATTACGTATTCGTTTCAATATTCGAAATGCAAATATGCTGTCAATATGCACACGATTGCCTCTTGAAATGTTGGTCAAAATGTTAATGATCTGAAACATGCTAAGTTGTTTTACAGTTAACACTCGTTAGACGAAACGGACAAGAAACTGATTGTAAAATTTATAAATTGAAAAACTGGTCTCAAAAATGAGTTTTGCAATCATTTTATAGTTTGATTATAGCTTTAAACAAACTCGACGTTAAAACCATAATCTCTTGATTGGTTATCTTCAATTAAATCTATAGGCTTAATGGGCTGAGTGGAAATATTAATTCTTGCCTAGAAGTACTTTCTAAATAATAAAAAAACAAGCACAGCGGTACTGAACAAGTCGGTTGGTTCGTAAACGTCGTATATTGTTCTTGAGCTTTTCCAACTAATTATGAAATAAAATTGTAATGCCATTATTTCCATAAACCCGTTCAACCGATAAGATATTGTAAGTAATAAAAGTGGCATTTATGTAATGCAAAAAGAAAGTTAAAACCAATTTTTGGTGACATTAACAGTTTATAGGACCGGAAATTGTTGGTATTTAAGTAATTATTTTTTAAATATCAAAGTCGTAGCTTTTTAATGTAGGATATTTATTAAAAAGTAGACGGTTGAGGTGGACTAGATCTTAGTATAGCTTTCATCCAGCTAAAGGCTGGTTTGATCTTGGGACGTCGACCGTATAAAAGCGGGCAGGACAGTTACTCTTGTGGCAGTAATTTCGCGTAATAGCGGGCACTTTGTGTGAGAACCACGGAGACAATACGGACACGGAATTGAGTTTACGGTGTCTTAATTATATCATCTGCGGTCATAAACGGCACGAACTATGCGTCATTTGTGACATAATTTGAGATACCTACAAATGATATGAACCCTAGCGCATTTAAATGTGTAATTATTAAAGTTGTTGAATTTGAATGGAGGTACCTCAGACACAGTTTGCCCGTGTGATAGAGAATGATTGATTGTTGAGTTTTTAAGATTGTTATGCGTGGGAGGAAATCTGGCTTTATTAGTGGGTCTTTGCTAATACAATTTGTTTTTTTGTTTTTTTTTTATGTTTTTTTATTTTTAAAAAGATTATTAGTAATTTGTTATTACACAAATTACTAATACCCCCGTTAGCCCCTCGTACTAAGCTAAATATGCTTGTGTCACGAGTGAGCTCACCACAATAGTCGAGCGGCGGCGGGGACTGAACCCGCGTTCCCCGGATCACGAGTCGGCCAGTCCGACCCCTTCACCGTTCGGCTATCGTGGCTTCATTGGTTTCTCAATTGGTTGTATTCTGAAAGTCAGCATGGTGTTTCAGTAGAAGTGGAAGTCTTTAATTTCATTTATCTCGTTTAACTTTATTAATAATTCTTAGTACATGTGTTTCAGATATAGAATTCCTAAACTTAGTATGTAAAAGTTACATTAAAATGATAATAATCGTTAGCGTGAAAGACAATATAAAAACACGATTTTTAAAAACATATTACCTTCTTCAAAAAATTTCATGGCTGCTATTTTAAAGATCGTTTTCTTTACAACCGTAAAACCTTCTTGAATATCAATTCATATTACTAAATCCATTATATGCTCTTATCGTTTGTTATGATTACAGAGTCATGGACCTATTAATCGACGCTTCGTAATACGCATAAGAACGTGGTCACGGATACTATTTCCATTGTGTGCTTAAGCTTGATGACGAAATGTGATGTATGATCGAGAGTAATAAAACAATTTTTCATTTAGATGCAATCATTTGGCCTTCGTTGATATGAGATGCGGAGTTGTGAAACGTATTTTCTTGTCAATGAACGACGTTACTCTGACGATGGACAAAGCTAGTTAATATATTGTATTGTTAAGTGGGTTTACCGCTAGAAGTGTCCACAGTCCGATGTCGGTTCCGCAGCGTGGTTCGCCTGTAACCTAGTTATACTCTCTACATGCAGGTGTTGAGTTACGATACCTTTGTGATATTTATAGGTCGCTGGGAGTGACTTTTGTATGGTAATTTTCTTTCTATTTATTAAATGTGTGGTGTCTTAAATAAAACACTGATATATGTTCACTGTGTAAGCTAGTGCAAGCACTGACGTCCGTCCCGTGTGGCGGCCCGACTACGACTGACTCCCCACCGCGCCGTACTAGTCAGTGTTGCCATAGCGCACACTCTTTATTTGTATAGTAGTACACCACATCTCTTCCTTATTTTATTTGATTCGAGACAAGCTATATTATAATTAATACTACTACTAAATTAAGGTACATTGGTTTGTAATAACTAGTAAGTAGGTACTTTCTATAAGCTTGCAAATTATACACAAATATTTTGCTTATTCAATTTCCTGACACGTTACTCATCTTCCTTTCAATTAAATTGAAACAAGTCAAAAGGTCAAAATATTCAACCATCTTTGGACAATAGCCCATTAATGATCTGTAATACTTAATTAGTAAGTACTTTCTATGAGCTTACAAATTACACATAAATATTTTGCTTATTCAATTTCCTGACACGTTACACATCTTCCTTTCAATTAGATTGAAACAAATCAAAAGGTCAAATTAATATTCAACCATTTTTGGACAAAATAGCCAATTTATCAAATAAAATATTAGACTCAAGCATCACAACACATTATTATTTGACCTCAAATAAGTTAATAAATAGTAGGTGTGTCCACTTATTACATTACGAATTTCCCACAAGATAGGTAGGTATCTCAAATTAATATGTCAATTATTTTTCTTACAATTTTAATTTCCTTAGTGTAGGCCTAGGATGCGCGCCATGATAAACTTTTTATAAACTTTGAATGATAAGCCCATACGTCTGTTGTCTAAAATCATGGAAAGATTCCATCAGGGTGCGCATCCTAGCTCAGCTGATCTAATTAAAATACAATAAAAATAAAGTTTCATCTACCACTGCTTCGGAACAGTAAGTGGGCCAGTGCTGAGAAGAAGCAGCGCAAGAAACTCAGTCACCTCTGTGGGCCGCTTTTAAAGGCTTTACTAGTATTTTATATATTCATCATTTACCTTTATACAGTTTGTGGCACAAAATATAGTGCGTTCACTACTCCCACAGGTTAATCTTATGTAGTTAATCTGAAATGTGTAGGCAGGCACATCACTCACACTTTTTCATAGACTTGTCTTTATTTTGCCATGAAATATGAACTGTGAAGCTACTGTCTCACTGACAGGCTTGCTGACAAGGCTTCAATATGTTGTTGAATTTCTCAATAAATGACACTTACGAGTGAATAACAACGCTGTTGAATAATTACACAATTATTTTCAACGTTCATTATTTGTATGCTACCGAGTTAATGAATTCCTATCGTTGTTATATGCATTTTTTTTAGACATAATTATGATGTATGAGACTTGAAGTTATAAATGTCCATTCCTTTCGAAACTAAAATGATCTGTCACGCTGTATATTATATTGTATGTATATATTATGTAATATCATTTTGGTAGCGTTTGATTTTCCAAACGACCACCGGCACCGCGTGCCTTTCAATTTTCATCAAACATTACAGGTTTTATAACCATTTTGGTAGTGATTGGTTTCCCAAACCACCACCGGCACCGAGTGCGCTTCGATTTTCATCGAATCATCACTGGTTCTAGATCCATATTGTTTTCCCATTTAAGGCGTCACTAAACTATGTCAAACATATCAAAACCAAAAGCATCCAAATCGGTGCAGCCGTTCTCAAATTTTAGCAGGGAAAAATTAAATGAACAGCAATCTTTTTTTCGTTATAATGTAATATTGTATTATTGGCATAGCAACATAATATTCACATAGGATAGGTATATATTTTTGTTTTATTAGGCTAAGTGTACGAATGTCTGTATAGTTTGTCTGTATATTATAATATGTCTAACGGTACCATCCGCGGTAGAACATTATTATTGAAACTGACTCAGATACTGGACACCCGTATTATCCTGACATTGGTTCTGCTAAATAAAATATTTGATTAGATTTGACTTAATTTAATTGACTTCTTTATTCGTAAGATGAAATAATATAGGTATATTTATTTGGCACATTAAACCAGCAAATTACAAATTTGGACAGCGTATAAATTAATTTGGTAATAATGCCAAAAAGGGCTTCCACTCAGCATAATGCCGCAGTGCGTAGCACTACAACGCTAGTTTCAAGTGGTTACTGAGCGAAGAGGTATGTACCTATCTCAAAACATTCATTTTCATCAAAGTTGATTCAGTAGTGTAGTTATTAGTCAAAATAACTGTAAAATATTGTCTATCTAAGTTAACGATTTCCTTTCCAATCGCTATAATATATATTATACAAACATTTCACCATTAATTTCCACCCCTTTTTTATTCCCACATATATCACGTCCTTCCACGACTAGCAATTTTGATTTACAACGTTGATTATTTATTAGCACCGGTCGATAATTAATCATTTTGTGCATGCTAGTGATTATCGCACCCCTGCTACTAAGTGGTTATCAGTTGTATTTTTCAATATACAAAACGAACATCAGTGCCAAGGAACAACTGCCATTTTTCGATAATAGTTATTGTGATGAAAATCGCTTGTTTATAATCGTTCCACATGATGGCATTAGCCATCTATTATATATTATATATTAATATAATATCGGCTTTATCCCTGGCTATACAAAATGACTATTACAATCCTGCCTTTTATACGTCTTTGTACCTTTGATAATGTACCCTTGGTGACTGATTGGTGATANCACTACTTAGGTAGGTATGATCTATACAATATCAGCGATTTAGTTGCTTGCCAGCTTTAAACGTGTTATTAAAGTTACAACGCTTTTCTTTCTTTCTTGAAAAATCGTGAAATGTATTTGTGCTGTGACTGTGACAAAATGCTGTGATGTGAAGATGTTGCATACGTAAACTCAAGGAATACGGCAAAGTGCCAAGGAATAACTTCCCATCGGATAAATAAGATTCCTGGATGGTGATCAAACTTGGAGTGAAAATGTGGTTGTGTTCTCCAGTCGATGGACCACATGATGTCGTGCCCTGCGTGCCCAATCAACTGCACGCGGGAAGATTTAATGTATGCTATTGACAACACTACTCTTGAAGCGGAGTTTTGGGTTGACACTGTATAGCTTTGTTGTGGACGCAACAAGAAGAATAATAATTTGATGTCTTAAAATTCAATGCAATCACCATATTTGTCAGACGCTATAATATCTACATCTGACCAACGATACAGCGCTGTGTCAACTGCATAAACAATTTGGTTTGACTTCTCAAAATGGAGTAGGTACGACTTTAATTGTGTACCGTCCTCTAGTTCACATTTGACACAGTAAACAGGTGTACCGATTAGTTTCTTTTTTAGTGGGACCTAAGTAGGTAAACGACATTTTTTTTTTTTTTTTTGGTTTGTCTGACAATACTGATTCTTAGTTGTTTTCAGAATCAAGCACAGATTGGTTGCAATGTCGAGAAATTGATGATTATGGACACGCTGTACTTGTATATCACCTTTATGAGTGCCGTATGCACGATTCACTGANGACATTTATTTTATTTTTATTTTTTTGTTTGTCTGACAATACTGATTCTTAATTGTTTTCAGAATCAGGCACAGATTGGTTGCAATGTAGAGAAATTGATGATTATGGGCACGCTGTACTTGTATACCACCTTATGAGTGCCGTATGCACGATTCACTGGCTCACCGTCACACTGCTGACGTCTACCATTATTACTTCTAATTTGACAGAGATCAGTTGACAACCTATCACTTGTGCGCGTGATACAGTACTGTAGGTACCTTGTAAATGTTTTCGATGGAAGTCACGTCCTTTTTTTTATAATAGATATTCTAGGCTACGTCAAATTTAATGGTTACCACATCTCTTCATCAATCATAAATCATCACATCACAATTTCAAAAAGAAAACCGAGACCAACAAAAACAGCTGTTTGTGCTGTGTGAGATATTGTTTTATTTTTTTTGACGGTTCATAGCTTGTCTCTGACAATTCACAACTTGCCTAGTTTTTTTTTACTGATACAATACTTCAATTTTTTTTTGACGGGAAATCATCATAATATCATGAAGGTTTAAAATATTATCTTATATCGGGTCATGTCAGTTCCTTGGAGTAGGTACTTTGTAATAAATTATGATATTTTTTTGTCTGCTAACCTTAAATAGATATGAGTAAGTACTTA
Source organism: Ostrinia furnacalis (assembly GCF_004193835.3). NCBI lineage: Eukaryota > Metazoa > Arthropoda > Insecta > Lepidoptera > Crambidae > Ostrinia > Ostrinia furnacalis. Next base: position 455,290 of record NW_021137823.1, on the reverse strand, counting down.
CTAATATTTGATGTTTGTACAGATTTAGTTTTAAGACCTTTTTAAACCCTTAGTGTGCAATTAATTAAATGAATACGTAATTTCAAATTGACAATGTGAGCGCTTAGGATTTATCTCTAAGCTCACTTGCATTTAAAGTAAATAAATAAATCTATATACTTTACTATAATAAATCTATCATTTTCAGCCACCATAACAAACCTATATTATGGTGCAATTATTTCATGAAACTCAAACACACAACGATACCAGGAGGATAGATGNTTTTCAGATACCATAATAAATCTATATTATTATTATGGTGCAATTATTACATGAAACTCAAACACACAACGATACCAGGAGGATAGATATACTAAGACCACTTATGAATTTCACAACTTTCATTTTTGAATATTTTCTACGTGACAATAAATTATTATCTTGTCTCGTGTCGTTGTATGGAACTCAGACTGATACTTTGTACTAAAACCCTTTAATAATACACTGATACTTGATTTAATAACACACTGATACTTGGTGCTAATAATAATCTCCGAGTTCGTTATTACGTGAATATAAATGAAGTTTGTTTATTATTCCATATTAGCAATTCACTACTTGCTTTGTTTATTGTATATTATTGTATACATACATATTAGCAATTCACTACTTGCTTTGTTTATTGTATATTATTGTATATTAGCAATTCACTACTTGCTTTGTTTATTNTACACCACAAAATGCGATATTCAAACACTGCAAAACAAGAACCTGCTTATGCTACGTGTTATTAATACAATACAATACACAACGAAAAACATTCGTAGTCCATGAGTTAATTACCAAAATTACTCATTATACCTACCACACTACCTTTCTGAGTCCTGACTGACTTTACATTGAATTTGAACTATGCTGACATGATATTGTTCTTTTTATGTACAGTTATTTGCTTTAATTATATCGTAAATTGTATATTACCAATACCTACCGATACAAACATGAAAAATAGTTTCTTAATCCAGATTTTTGATAGACATGGGGTAATAATAGAAAAACCGAATGCGGTTAAAGTCATAAGTTAATTACCACGATAGCAGTTTCGACAGCGATTGCACAGTGGAATTCGTTTCTAATTTGCATTTTCTTGCATGCGTATATCACGCCCGAGCCTTTGGCAAATTGTTCACTTTATTTGAGAAGGCCTTTGAAGATAAAGTATTATCTGCCTCAGCTATCGTGGGAACCGAATGTAAGTGAGGTTTTTGTCGAAGTCAGTTTTGGTTTAAATTAAACGATGGCAGTTTATTATTCACGTCCTTATGAATTTATTGTTCGGACGAGATTTTTTGCTCTGCAGATAACGTGTAATATTTTAGTTCATTTGTGAAATAACTTCAATATTTTCCTTTTCAGGATTTAGTACAATTTATTTGGTTATGAAATGTCTCGCCTATCAAACATGTTTTAAAAGTACTTAACTTATGTAAGTACCACAGTGTAATAAAAATATTACTTAGTTACCATAAATGCCAAGATTTAAATTATTACTTACATTCTATAAATGTTAAAATAACCAAATAAGCTGTAAATCTAGGACTGCAGTTTGCATATTTAATTTAGTGGTCCTTAAAGGAAGTGAGTGGTTACGTCCTTTAAGTACAGCTTCAGAGTAAATAAAATACTTGTGTATTACTACATCTTGGCCCAGGCATGTTCCGCCGGCTTAGTTCGAGTCAGCATTGCATTCTTGAGAGGACAAATAGTTTTAAAATGTCAGCGGGCAGCTGGGAGGGCACGCGACAAACACCTGTGCCATTGTATTACGTGGTCTAATTGCAGTTGCACTCTTAGCTTGCTGTTTAATTACTAAATTAGGCATTCATTATTTATAGGTAGCCTGTTGGGATGTTCAGATCTGTATTTTGAAGTGGTTCCAGAGAATTACAGTAATGTTTAGGCATTTTACACACATTTCTACAGCTAGCAGGTTAAGGGTTAAATTGGTCAAACTTTTTTTTGGCAAAAGGCATGTATTTGACCGCAGAAAATGCATATTCACTCTCGTCTTAAAAATCAATTCGTGCAGTTTGTGGGACATTTAAAGTACTTAACCTAAAAAGGAGCCTCTTTCCATGCCAAAATATGTTTTGCTTGCCGGTAACCTAAGCCATCAGGTAGCCATGTATAAAAGAAGTATACTCGTATCTCAGCTCCCGCCTCAAGTTGCACCGAACCGGCAACACCTGTGGCACCCGCCCGACTGGTTCGCTTGACCACTCACTGCTGCTGACGTCACCGGATAATGAACCGACAGGTCGCTAGATATAATTAAAAGTCAAGGACGAAAATGCAATGACAACTTTGTTCACGAGGTCGCGAACTTTCTATGTTTTATCAGTTAAAATTAATTAGCATTTAATGTAGAGTTCGTATTTCGCAAACTTAAAGTTCACTGTAGCTTAGCATTGTAGAAATCCTTATGTGCTTTTGGTAAAATTTGTCATAGAAAGTCTCGTATAAGGGTTAAACAAATTTGCGCTGTAAAACAAGCAATGTAAACTCCGTTTAAAACGTTGACATCATACCTACCATAATTCAACGTCCCGCAGATATCGATTTTGTTGGTTTCTTTTTTAGCGAGCTCTCTTTATACTTTTTGTCGTAGCCCCGATTTTATATTCAGTGTCGTTTTTTACACACCAACGACAAAAGCTTGTTGACACCTACACCACACAAACCTGTTGCTAATACTCTTGTCAGATGTCTACTTGGTAATGAAATTCATAAATCATTATGAAAAAAGTCAGTTAAGGCAAACTTAACTGTGATCAAGTTATTAGCAAAGCAGCAGTCGTTTGTTCATTACATACAATTAACAATTAAATAAAATACACGGCAAAAGGTTTGTTCAGTAACTGCTTAAGTACTCACATACACAAGTTGGCAGTATTATTTCATTTAAGGCACGTCTCGGTGCCGTTGCGCCGCGTGCTCTGAATAAGCCTATTATTCATACCTTGGTTGCCCAATAAAGATCTAACTCATTCAAAGTTTAATCTGAATTGAATAAGTCGTGACTTGTCAAGAACTGCACTGCATTATATCGTACGCATAATCGTAAGCGCAATTTATTCATACTGTGTATTCGTGTGCTTATAATTGATTTCTCTTGATATGGTCTCAGTGCTTAGCCATTCTCACGAAAAGGGTGACCTCTTTACGTGTTATTGATTTCTTTTGTGTACCAAAAGCTTTTTGGAGCTTTGTTCGTGTTTAAGGTTAATTTTAAAAAGATTAAGGGCCCGATTTTAGTGGGCTCAACTTGGAAAGGTGTTCGTGTAGCTGGGTACCCACTTTATACAATGCCCAAAATGGTATTTGTACGGTACTTATCTTGTTGAAATCAACGTCATATAATAGGTAATCTATCGTACTCTGATTCTCAAAAATTCAAGGATTTGGTACCTACTTATCTATGAGCGTCTTCATTAGATGCATCCATACTTCTCAGAAAAGGTTCAGTCGAAGCGTTCATTTTGCATTTGCAAACGAATGTTTTCCTGTCAGTATATAGCACGTGTCTTGAAGATTTTATTCAAAGTTCATGCGAACTCAATCAGAAGGTTGTCGCGGAAAGGAAGCCTCGTGATTCATGGAAGCCCACATGGCGGCGCGCGCGCAAACAAATGCGTTTCCGGCGACGGCTCGAGAGCTCATCAATAGAGAAAGTTGACGAGCCTTCCATACAATGCAGCGAACAAGAGTTTCTTGCACATACATAATGGGTGTGATAGGAAAATTTTTCACCGAACTGATGTTTGTTTGATGCAGGAAGAGGCGTAAACACTGCCATGTATGCGTATGCGGCGCGCGTGTGCAAAATAAAAACTTTTTGTGTGCAATATTATGGTCAGTGAAAACGGCTTGGCTTTCTCACATTCAGACGTGTACGATAGAACAATTAACATCTGGAGTGGAGGTAGCATAAACCTTTATTTAAATCGGTTATGCCACATGATTTGTAAAAATTATTACTGGCAGGTTGACATTGCAAGCTGGCTGATGGTGCTACGCACGACTGAAGATAAAGAATATACCCAAGTTGCGAATGGCTTCTTTACAAACACTAGTTGAATTCCGTCAGGCCAAAGCTGAAAAAACAAAATAGCCACAAATAGAGGCATAGGTAATCAAATGTGAGGTCGCACAGCTTCCGCTGCGTAACAATAGACCTGCATTATCTAATGCATCTGTTACATGCGCGGTGGTGGGAACTGTATTACTTTGCCTGTACTCGCGCATCATTATTGATTCATTGTTTTAATCTTTCTGGGTAATAAGAGCGTCTTAACTGAATACATTACGTTTACTTTCACACGTATGTTTTTGGGTATTTCTCCGGATCTGGATTATTTAGTTGATTACCCCGACCTTTTTTATTTTTGAATTTAGAGTAAGTTTAGGTAAAACATTTCAAAATAGACATTGTTACGTGCATATTTTTTATATTGGCCCATCTGTAGCAAGCAGGAATAAAAAGTTATGTGACATCAAAATGTTCATGGTCGGGGTAATCAAAGTTGGGAGTCAGAGTAATCAAAAATAAAACAAATTATTTTATTTTCTAAGGTTTTTTTAAGTTATGGTGAAATAAATGTTATTAAAACTAGCCATTTGTTATTCTGATATATAAATGACAATATTCTAAAGTTTCAACAATATCCATTAAGTAGTTGTTGCGTAAAAGAGTAAAAAACTTTCGCTTATACATATAATATTAGTGACTCTATGTCCTATGTCTCCTATATGGGACAGAAGGCGTCCACAACTCAACAGTCCTCCATCGCATTCGGTCTTGAGCTTCGCGTTTGATCTCGCTCCAAGTCTTGCCGATCTTCTTCGCCTCGTCTGCTACAGTGCGCCGCTATGTTTTTTTGGCGCGACTACGTTTGCATTTTCCCTGGGGGTTCCAATCTAGAGCCTGCTTGGGGATATTATCGGGGTCCCTTCGGAGAGTGTGGCCGATCCAGTTCTACTTGCAGCGTTTGATCTGCTGGCCGTTCGGTATTTCGTAGCAGCGTTCCAAGAGATTGCCGTTTGGAGATTTTGGAGAATTCGGCGAATACAGCGGCTGAAGAAGATCTGCAGCTGGTGCGAGATAACCTTAGTGGCCTTCCACGTTTCACACCCATAGAGCAGAACTGATTTGACGTTGGACCCGAATATTTTGATCTTGCGTGGGTCAATTTCCGTAATTGCCATACGGCTCGAAGTTGTGCGAAGGTAGCTCTGGCCTTGGTAATGCGCGTTATGATGTCCTTTTCGGTACCTCCAGGCTCTGACACGATGCTCCCGAGGTAAGTGAAATTGTGGACTCGTTCCACAGCCTCTGCACCAACGGTGTGCAATTCCTCACACCAGATCGCATCTCTTGGGTCTTCCGATACTGATACCCTTGCTTTACCCTTTTTTCGGCACAATAATTAGAAGCCCCTTATGCCAGTCATCTGGGAGTTCCTCTTCCATCCAGATGTTTTCGGCGACAGGTGTCAGGACGTCGACGGCGGAGTTTACATCGGCTTTCAGCATTTCTGCGGTGATAAAGTCGAGTCCAGGGGTCTTGCCAATTTTGAGAGACAGGATAGCCTTGGTCACTTCGTCGCGGGTTGGTGGGTTAACGTTGACGTCGAGCAGCCTAGGTGGAGTAGAGTGTCTCAGGTCCCACAGAGGCTCAGGCGTGGTGGTGGCGACTGTTACACCGGTAGGGCGGAAGATAGGATAAGATATTATTATCATTAATAATATGTATTAACAGGATTTCATATTAGTAAATGGTTATTTTTGCTTAATAAACGTTATTTAGTTAATCATTCATTAGTAAAATTACAGTTCTATTGATTACCCGGTGACAAAAGTCGGGGTAATCAAGGTCAGGGTAGTCAAAAAATTAAGGTTTATCCTGAGCCCTGCCCAATCTGTAAGTTGAATCCCAAATGTTTTAATACACAAAAATGCGGTTACATGGACCATTATTCCTGTACATTCTCAAAAACTTTCCATGTAAAGAAACCTAAAAAAACAGGATAGAGTAATCAACCGTGCACTGAACCAAGGTCTGGGTAATCATATTCTTATCTCGATAACTCCGAAATCTTGCGACGAGTCGCATTACCGGACACCTCGGCATGGAGGCCACCACTAAAGGTTCACGGGGGAGGATAGAGCTCGTTTCTAAATTGCGTAGCTAGCGACGTAGGCGCACATTAGCGACGTGTCGGGGTAATCACGGTTAACGCCCGGACACAACTTCAAATAGTTATTTTACAAAACCTTTTAGTGATATAGTTATATCGTATTTAATTTATCAATGTTTATTTAATCAGTAATCGATTACATAAGCATTGAAAGCGGTAATAATAAAGGATTAATTTATACGAGCAAATTTGTTCTGAAATCGGGAGCGCGGACACGCCGTGGTAATCAATTTTTGACGACTTACGATTTTTTTTTAATTACTAAATTAACTATTATTAACTCTCTCTGTGGTTTAACAACAAGAACCAAAGTTATACTATTAGATAAAAATATTTGTTACTAAAATATTATGATATTCGGGTACTTTTTGGCCCCGGACACGTGATTTTCTTTGCCGGTGGAATGACCCTTTTATCTCAGGACTTGATACGTTGGTTTGAAAACAGCGTTAGGTATATCCGTTACAAAACAGTTTTGTAATATTTACGCCAGTTAAAAGTATGCACGTAGAAACGGTATGTGAACGTTGCCGTCAAGATTTGTTTCCGTTCTTATTTTTTAGACTTCGTGTGTGTCGTGTGGTAATCGACTATCAGTGTACAGTTGTGTATGCTCTAAGTATTAATTACACTTGTAGGTATACATATACCTACAGTAATCAAAAACTGTGTAAGTACCTATGGTATTTTAAAAACTATTAATTAGGTACACAGCTATAACGGAGCCGTGCTGTAGACTTGACATACACTGTCGTCGTAATTAGAGAAAAAAACAGTGAAGGTCGAATTCGCTGACAACAGGAAATCATCTCTACATTTCACAATTACGAAAGTATTGAATTTTTAATCAATATTTTGAGATTGTAGATTGCCTCATCAATGAAGATCAACCGTAAGAGCTGATCTCATTGTCAGCCTTCCCTCATTTGTTAAGAAGGAGTGACGTGTGTCAGTTTAACTAATAGCAGTGTTTTAACAATTAATTAGTCATCTGCACGATAACTGTAATTGAAATTAATGGTAGTTATAACACTTGTTAATTTATTAAACGTCAGGAACTCGTGCTTTCTCCTTGTCGTCGCCATTCGCAGGACTCGTTGCGCGGGATCTGCGCCCACGCATCTCGGAAATTGTTGCTTCAATGTTGATTCTCTGTGGTTGGATTACAAAATAAATAGACACAGAACATCTGCTCCGTACAAAATACATCAGAGTGCGCTTGTATTTGTACTTAGATGGTCGGCCGTAGAGATGAACATGATTGTTTACTTTTACTAAAATAGTGGCTTAAAAAATGTTTTTCTGTCGTCGGAACCTAAGCAGAATAAGTAACAATAGAACTCGCAAAATTAATAAGTACTGCAACAAACTGTATTTTTCAATGTATTTGTGGAGGAAAATATGCACAACATGTTCGTAGTCAATTTATGATCCGGAGTTGAAATAAAAGATCCTATGAAAAATTTACATGCACCATTATCGTGCAGGTAGAGCATTCATTGGTATGAAGAGGCGGTTTTAATGTTGCTAGCAAAAGTTGTTCTTACTCATCTAGACATCCCATTCAATAGTAGTATCGAACATATTTACATCAACAATTTGTATAGTAGGTGTGTTTAGGTATGTTCTTGTTCCGTTTAGATTCAATAGAGAGATTTCATATAATCTTTTATGGAAATAGAATCACTTGTCTATCTTAACAGCGGATGTTTATTCAATAAAGAAATAAATGCTTTTAAGAATGAACATCGGTTAAGTGGTATATTTGTATTCACGGCACGGACGTACGGCGCGACGGGAGCACGCATACGAGACACTCAAACCATTTCGGTTGGAGCTTGGGAGACTTTGAAATTGGGGCCTTGGTGGTGACACGACTTCTAAGATATCAGCTAAAATGTATGCATGCCTAACGTAAAGAATTTCTACGCCAGGAAACAAAAAACTGTCGACAAAATTTTACATGGTGTAGCCTTGTTCAGATCAAGGGGAAGGAAAGTAAGAAATCAACGATAGTATGAAGCGCCAATATGTAATATTTTATCAATCAATAATGTATGACAGGGCCATGCTTTTATGAAGAAACAATGAATTGCGACCGCTTACGCTAATAGCTAATGTGAAAGGGCTACGGCAACAGAAGTGTCTCTACCTACTCATTGTGGATTGTCATCTGTCAAAACGTCTCATTTTTCCCACCCAGTGATTGTAAGATGATCGCCCACGCTCTAATCTGTACGACGGGAAGCTTACATTGCCTCAATACTCGTGTGATATAGTCGTAAGAGAAAATTACCTCAACTAACTAAAGTGTTTGTCAGCGATTTTAATACCCTTGCCAACAAAACATCAAAGGCATGCATCAAAATAAGCAATGAAGGCCCATTACACGACCATTCTTCGGTTCGTTAGTCCACATAATTTGTTTAAAAATAATCTAAGTAGGTACTTACTCGTGTTTTTATAATGTAAAGAGCAATCTGCATACATTTATTTGGTGTGTAAGAAGGTTTTTTCTCTCTTTTAGCCGTATCTAGGTAGGTATGTCAATTAAAGTCAAATGCAGGTCAATATCAGCTCTATTAAAGTCTTAAAAAAACAATGGTTATTAAATCTCATGTAACTTAAATAGGTAAGTACAAAATTCTCACGGGTAAATGAAGCATACTAATGACTAGACCACAAATGGTTTAAGCTTCCCCACGTTAAGATATGCGGCGTAATTAGATACAACTTGCATGTAATTTCGTATGATAAAATGTACAATTAAACTCATGGTTTGCATTCTATGAGGTCTAGCCCTACAGGGCGCGGGCGAGCGGTCAGCAAGTGACCTTTAGCAAGCAAGCATGACGCATTGATCCTTTTTTCTGTCTAATTACCTCAAAGGTTGCAGTTTTAAAATGCCATTCTTGTAAGCACTTTATTTACGCTGGAAGTGGAAAACTCACTCGCTCGTATAATTATTATGTTGACAGATTGGCTCTACATAAACTCATAAATTGAGTTGTAACAAATAATGTGTATGTTGCCGCAAAATAGGCGAGAATACATGAGCTTTGTTGGTCTTTCGTGTTCATTATAAATCATTTAATTAATGACTTGCTGTCTAATTCAGCAATATAGTAATAAAATTAGAACCGAGCAAAAACACCTACTTTAGAATGTAGGCGAAACTGTAAAGCTGATAATATTATGCTCATTAATTATCTTTACAAGCCTTATTCCCATCGAAGAACTCTGTATCTAGTTTGTAAGAATTTATGATAAAAACACCAAAGTATTTCGAATGAAATTGGGGAAATATTGAAACGTCTATGTTTTAAACACTTAGGCTGGGTTGCACCATCTTACTTTACGTTTTTGAGTTTGACAGATTTTTGCCATTTGTTAAAGTTAGATGGTGCAACCCAGCCTTAGAATGTTATAATTTAGTCTCATTTGGCAGCTGAAGCAGCGGGATAAGTCGTTGTCGATCTGTATTTTTTTTAGTTTTTCTAAAGTATTGAAAACAGCAACGAATGATTTTCATTACATGATGGCCTCCAAGGTAAAGCAATCATGGTTGAGTGAGAGTTAATATGTAGTACATTGCTTTTTTACTCTGCCATCATAAACGACCACATTTATAAATTACACCACATTACCTTAACGAGAATATTCTCTTCTAACTTTGACATGAGTATCATCAGACAAAAACATTTGCCAATTATATCGGTGTCTAGTAATAACATAACGTTAATATTCACTCACTCAGATACATTTACGGCGGTCTATTAATATAAGTGAAACATAAATTGCTTATTAATTGAGAGAAGAAACTCGAATGATGTAAGGAAGAAGAGGCTTTACTCGGTAAAGAATTTAAGCCGCAGCTTCCGTTGTGTCAAATAAGTCTTGGAGCTTTCTGTATTTTTGTAGCAATATTGAATGTGTTGTTTTTAACCAACATAAGAAAGAGTTTCTCAATTCGAGAGAATTCGAGTGCGTTTTTTTGTACCTATGTTTAATATTAGCTGTCCCTCAGTAGCTAAGCGGTAAAACCACGTGACTGTGGATTTTCCCGTGGGTAAAGAAAATATCGCGATAATAATATTCAGTTATTTCTTCTCCAACACGGCCAATTCACTAATTACCTATATCTATGCAATAAAAAGGATATACTCTTGCAAAAGATACTAAATAAACATTGGGTCGTATACGTGTGTTTACTAAAACACGTTTTCTATTACCAGTCTATGAGTCAAATCCTTATAAGAAGTTTATCAACTCATTCTGTTTGTAGGCCACATCGAGCGGCGACACGGCCATGCCTAGACTTGACATCGACACTGGCTTACTCATACATAATCTCCCTGGGCGCCACTGAACAGTTTATTGTATGCACAGAAGCGCGTGAGCCAAGTTTATGACTACATAGATAATCTTAAAATCGGGATAGGAATTTTGTGCAGCTTTTGGAGCTACAGCTTGTAATGTTTACAGTAGTGAAAGCTGCATTTCATTTCAGCATAATGTATGAAAAAGGTAAATATGCATAACATACACAATTTTGTGTGAAATCTACATATTTCACTTTTGGTCTTTTCAATGCGAATGTATTATCAGTAGACCCAAGGAAAGGCAATGGAATGCAATCCAAGTATAATATTGTACACATTTTCTTAATAGCTTGGCATTATAAAATATGTTTAGATCTTGGCTCAATTTCACACGTTTTTCGTGGCTAGAGTTAAGGCAAGTCGTATCGAAACGGGTCTTTCTCGTTCACATAGCGAGTTGTAAACCGTTCTTTAACTCCTGTAAAGACAACAGCATATCAAGTTATACACTGTGGTATCTTATGCAGTCGTAAAAGGTGCTATTTTGAAAAAAAAATGTATAGTTTGATGTGCTATCGATTGTACATTAAATCTTTTCTCGTAGCGGACGGCTATAACAAGGTGCCATTGGCGAACTTATCTCCGGATCGTTATCTGTGCGTAAATATTCATTACATGTAAACTTATTCCTCTATTAATATATAGGATGTTGTTAATCATAAGCTATTTAGATTCTACATAGATATACGATGATATTGCTGAAGCGCTTAGTAATATACGGGTAATGCCTTACGTAATTTTTGTGTTGATAACCTTTAGTTCTATTTTGAAATGATGCTTCTACTCAAGTGAAGAAAGAACAAATCTATTCCTGCTCAATAAAAGGTCAAACTTGGTTGGTTGAAATATTGAAAACCACCAAGCAATCTATTCTTATTAGAAGTATTCAATCCTAGATTAGATCGTCGCTTAGAATACGGGCCGAAGTTATGTAGAGGTTGATTTGTTAAACGAGTAATGACGTTCATCTGCACCCTAACCACATTTCTTTTAATATTTTGCATTTTAAATGTAATTCTTTAATGCAGCTACAGTATGTATGTGGTGTATCAAAATAATTTAGTTAAAATGTGTTGAATGTTACAGAAAATCATTGAGTTAGAGGAATGTTAAAAACACTTCATTATTATGCCTTTATCCCAGTGTTTAGCTCGCAGCGATATAAGAGCGGGCGCGTGCGTGACCGAGGCACAGATAGTGAGTTTGATTGCCGCCGGCCATTTTCGAAGCACGAACTTACACTTACTCGTACTTGTGAAGCTCATTTGCTTGTAGGATGACCAATTGCTCTCCAAAATGGTATTATTTTGATAAAATGTTCCAAAGCGACTTTCTTTTAGAGTACTTTGGGGCCTACTGAACCCTGCTCTGAAATTGGTGGTTTTATCTAAATTAATCATTATACTATTTTCCTGAGATTTCAGTTTATTTCAAAATAATATAATTTAAATCACTAGATAGTGTTTGCTTTTTTATCTTACAAGAATTATAGACTGTGTTCGTAACTACCATTAACGGCTAAGAAAGTAGGTTACTCAAATTTTTGAAAGAAATATTAATTTATTTATATGCGTTATAGCAATTAGAAATAAAATATCAAACGGCGGCAAGCTCTTATAAATTATTATAGCATAAACACATGTTTCGTGCAAAATTAGACAGGTAAAACTTTAAACTTGAATAAAAATAACTACTGCACAATTATAAAAAAATTAAAACATTAATTTATAATTGGCAATTAATAACATGTTTATCAAAACAAACAAAATTCTATGGAACATGAAATAAGTAGGAGTGTACGAGTAAATAGTGAAAAAGAGATTACACAACCAAAGCATTGACAATGCACTTTGTTTTTGCTTGAATAGAGCGAGTGGGCGTAAATAATGTGCTTTCTATTCAATAAGATATTTTCTATTCAATAAACTATGCATCGGATGTATGTATCGTACGTGCTACACGTATGCGTTGCGTTTGTACATTCCGGTCTTTACTTGACCAAGAAATTGGCAAATATTTGTTTATAGCGACGAATGAATATGCATTAAATGCGAATCTTGAAAGTTGTGGATAAAAAAAAAAAAAAAAAATTGTTTTTGTAAAGATAATTAACTTTTTTAAAAAATAAAACCGACTTCAAATGCGTGAACACAAAAAAAACTAAAAATTAAAAATATTGCGTATAAAAAGTTTATCCCCAATTTTCCACCCTTGGGGGTGAAATATTTTCTTCAAATTCGCATGAAACCACCCTTTTGATAATACCTATTCAACAAAAAAATAATCGTTCAAATTGATTTATAATCGGCGGAGATATTGCGTATAAAAAAGTTCATCCCCAATTTTCCACCCTTGGGGGTTGTTTTTTCTATTATTAAATTTAAATGGGACCACCCTTGAGGTATTACCTATACGCCGAAAAAAGATTTGTTCAAATCGGTTCATAATTGGCGGAGCTACCGCGTAACAAACATAGAAAAAAAAAACATACGGGTCGAATTGAGAACCTCCTCCTTTTTTGAAGTCGGTTGAAAAAAATACAGTAATGTAGCATACACGAGTGTGCAACTGTTCATAATATGGCTATTAATTCTTATATGTATACATTTTTGAGCAGATTTTCATATAGTGTTTCATCATATGTTTTGGAGGGGTTTTTACTATCGTACCAACCTTATAAAATTTCACTTCTGCTCCGTCCGAGTGTAAATTTTACAAGGTGCGACTTCATTTAACATTCGTTACTGCTAAATATAAGTGGAAGTACGAAGACTAAGAATACCCAAGTCTATAAGTTATTTTTATCAGTTCATGTTGGGTACTTCACATACAAAAACATTTTATTTTGCTATAAATAACCCAAAGATGGTAGTAACTTATTTGTACTCTATGTTACAACTCTACTCAATGTACCATCAACATAACCAATAAAAAAAAGATTTTTCTTGAAAACTACTTTTATGGAGGAAAGGATATTATGAATCAATTTGTTAATATTATAAACATTGTTTCATAATGTAACAAGATTTTATTTTCTTCACTCATTTATCTAGATAAATACACGTAATATGACAGTGCTTAACTTTACACCTATTGAACATCATTTAAATTGAATTACCTACTTTTCTTTTACACGTTCATTCGGAATACCTTGTATGTACTAACATTACTTTCGTGTAGCATTTCCAGGGATGATTTTTATTCTGTTACTATCTAGGTACATAATAGGCGTGTAACGTAACATTTACAAATCTACTTAATAAAATATATTACTGATTCAATAATGCTCTCGTTATTGGATACAATAAAAGTGTCATCACATGATTGATACTGAGTCTGAGAAGTTACATTTCATTGCTGACTCTACATGAGTCACTGTTTAATAGATTAAATGGAACGCATTAATCCAAGCCGGCGTGCATGGACGGGTTTTATTAGCTGAATAAGTGCCACAATTACTGTCATTGTCCCTTGGCTTCAGATGGACAGTCTTACTTACTCTTGAACGCTCATAGCGAAGCAGACTGGACATGGGAAATAGACGGCTCCTCCAGTTTAAACTTTCTTTATAAATATCGGTCCTATTACGTGCACGATAAGGGTTTACTTATAATCACAATGTAAGACTTGATGTGCTTTGTAAAACATCAGAAACTCGTTAAATGTACCTAATTGAAATAAAGATCCTAACCGAGTTTTGTCATTTGGGCCAATAAGCGAGTTAAATGCTTGTGCTAACGGGTTCAAACCTTATTTAATGTATATTTTGACATGTGAGCAAACATGGGTATACTCAATGCATACGGAAATGGCAATGTAACCGCTTGCATCCTTAGCGATGCCAAAACCTATCATGTAATATCATTGAACTTCTGCTTCAAATATGGTCACAATAATGGCATGCTCTGCCTTTCACTGCTTATTAAATAATGCAGCAAATGTACATTACATATAAGAACTTTTTAAATATTATTCCAAATTTATGTTGCGTCACCATTGGCTCTACACATGATACATCATCTCATCAGATCTTACGCAATACTAATGACATGTTATAATGAACTTCAATGTACTAAAATGGAAAATAGCGGAATACATATTTATTTATTTATTTATTTATTTATTGATATTAGGGAAACAAACAATTTTGATATACAGACAAATACATATATTCCTACAAGTTTCATCTTATTATTGTGAACTACATGCATGAATAATGGAAATGTTCACAATCTATGGTAAAGAGCTGGAATATATTTAGTGGCAAAATCCAGGATACAGTGGTCTTGCGTATTTTATTAAAATATTTTACATACACTTCTGAGGTCTAAAATCATGTGCCCAATTCGATCAATTGACTCAATTTCAATAACTAAATGTTTTTAAATCTTGATTCTTGGTTTAAAAACAAATTGAACATGTAGACTGTAAAGAGTATCTTCGATATTTATTGTACGAGTATAACATATCGCTTTCATGCTTTATGAACTTTTTCTTGAAAGTTCGGCAAATAAGTCCTAAGCTAATGACGGTATGATGACGTTGACGTCCTTCCTTATTCGCATGCTTTCTCTATAGAAATAGTATGTAAAGAACGCTAGTGTTGAACACGGTTTCGTCTTTTGCAGATGGTGCCTCGAGCGCAGTGAGCGGAGCCGCGGTGGGCGTGCCTCCCTCTTGGGAGCCGTTCTATTGCGTGCTGCAGCAGGATAGGCGCACCCTCACAGCCTACACCAGCGAAGAACTCGCTGTGAGTATTCATACATGCATATCTCTTTACCAATATTATTTTAGGCATCTCTGATGCAGTTAAAACGGAGAGAAACGGGACTCAAACGCGACACGCGGAGGTTACCTTTTGCAAGTCTGTAAAAGCTCGAGTCTGATATAAATTAATACAATCAAGCGTATCTTTTGTTACCATAATCCGCAGTTTAATTTCAGATGCCTAGTCCTTAAAATAGTTCAACAATATCTTTTTATAGGTCCTAGCTAGTTCACTACACACTGTTTAAAGACGTCTTTTAAAAGTTTGCAGTAATATTGTGTTCACGGAGATGTACTTTGTCGACTCCAAATTATCTAAAAGAATGTCTAATGTGGTCGACTTAATTAAAAAAAAAACATGATACAGTTAATTAGGTATAGAAATGTATTTAATTTATTAGAAATTCATTTTGATATAGTACTGAATGGTGCTCGTTTATTATTCATTCATTCAATCGTATTACACGGTGAAAAGTGTAATGTATAGTCTGAATCAATCTGCAATTAGTAAGACTTTTTTCATTACTGTTTTAATTAAATCCTTTTTAGTAGGCGATTCGGATTGTTTAATATTCAATCAGCACGGGTCAATAAATAACAGTGCCATCGCAAAGGCATTTTTTAGTTTGTAATCAAACCAACGAAAACCGGACGCTATAGTGTTACTAAATATGCCTTCAATAGACCGTAACGACTATTTTGGAATGATGTGGTTGATATCTAATTTACGAACCTTCATGAATGCGCATTTTTAAATTATTTCTTCCATACAAGTGTAGTGCAATATCGGGTAATGAGTTTTGCGTAATAACTTTTGATTGCGGTGTAATCTAGTAATTATATTGTCTGTTACTATAATAACGAAATGTTTCTGTACTATGACGGTTCTATTCATACTATTCAATGTGTTTATGTCATAATGATGATAAAAAGCTTTTCAATGAAAACTAAAATGAAATCCCTGCATCAATTTAATACCAAAAACGTTGTCTTATCAAAATCTTGAGTTTCACGCGCATATTATGTAGATAATGGCTGACCACAGAGATGCATTTATTCGAAAGTTACTGAATTAGTTATTACCGAGACCAGTGACTGTATGTTTATCAAAATTGCTTCATAGAGGTATACTTAAAAGTTTTGAATTGTTTTCGAAATTGGGAAATTCGGTTGTTCCGCTTTCCTAATCTCGGAACATCTTGGTCTGTTATCTTTGGCGCGGAACCATTCTAATTGACGCGACTTGAAAGGTGCGCGCGCGCAAGTCACGCTGAAAGCTTTTGATCGTTAACACACCCTATTAGAGTAACGAACGTTAATCAATAATAATCATTATTTTTATTGACATATGATATATATTGATTGTCCTCTTTTATTAGCACGAATATACTGTAATATTGAATGTAATGATGCCCAATTGGCTATTAAAATAAATAAAACACGCGTTTTATTACATTAACGTTTTAAAATGTACACAATGCGTTACATTTCATAATCAAATTACAATTGTTTCATTGGATAACCTAATCCAGTTACATAAATTTAACGAGGATAATGAAAATTACATTGTAATTGAATATTTGTAATAATTTTTAATAAGTACAAAGTCTCCCCCTCCCCAAGGTTCCCCATTGTGGAAAACCTTGGGGGAGGCCTTTGTCCAGCAGTGGACGTCATTTGGCTGAAACGAACGAACGAACGAAGTACAAAGTCTCTAATTTACTACTGCTTGATCCTTATTTATAAGTGAAAGCATCCAGAGTAAATCAAAGGCGGTATGCGCACTCTGTAACTCTTACATTACATAGTTCAACGTTTGGACGTTGATTATCATCATTACTATGATTACTATCAGGCAAATGGAATTAGATTGCATTACATCACTGGTCTCGTTTCAAGTATTGTCCGAAGCCATAAAGCTTATACATAACATTATGTAATAAATCATGAAGGTAATTCAAATGTATCTCTTTTAGATCAAGATACATTTTGCGTACAGAGAATTAATAATACCATTCGAAAAGTAGGTGTACATAAGTTTTTCTTGTATGTTAAGATGCCCTTTATTATTTAGCAGGTAGGTTAGTACCTATTACATTAGTATGCAAAAAGCGGCATTAAAGCTTTTCTAGAGACACAAAGACAATCCCGTAAATAATTGGTTCTTTAAGCGGTTCAAACTCATTAATGACCGTCAAAGCAGGTTAAAAATGGAGTTCTATTTATTTAACTCTTTTATTATTCACTTTGTCGCTAAAAGACAATCCGTTCGGCGCGAGAGCAAACAAAGCAGGATGCGTGGGCGCACGCGCCGGCACTCCGCATAAATCAAAATTATATGCTGCGTCTGAGCCCACGAGGGCTCTCACTCCTTGCATACAATGAAGACGGATGATCTTCGCCGTTATGACTGCATTTCTTTAGGATGCGTAACCCTGATTATGACTTAATTATACTTCAACGTTGCTGAGATGCGACAGCAAATCTTTCTAATCGCTCATCTGAGGTTGTTTATGATGTTGATAGTCGACACTTTCTGTGACAAATTACCAAAGCTCTTTCCTTTTCAAACGCAATTAAATATCGCATTCCACCTAATTAGCCTTTGATAAACAATCCATGTGTCCAGCCAAAGTCACAAAAATAACTTTAGTTTGTTAACGAGCATTTACATATCGTCAACGCAATGAGTCTCGCCGTCAGTGCATTATTGTTCATTAAAACAAATTGGAGTTTGTAAAAATGCATCCTACGTGACAGTATTAATCAGTGGCAGGATGTCTTTATGAACAATGCGAGAGGAAGCGCGAAGTGGCTCTGTTCCGCTTCTCACAGCGATGGGCGACGTTTTTAGCTCACCGCGTTATTACCTGATTGATTGCTGACGGATGAAGACTATGAATTCTAACTGCCTAGGCTTGAGACGGCGCCCGAGCAGCGCAAGTGAAAATTATAGATTACATGTTCATTGCCCACGAGGTGCCATGTTCACGAGGTGCTTTTTGTACCTTTCTCTTAGAAACATGAAAGCTCCTGGACATTTTCCCTGGTATATTCCGTCTGGCCTTGTAGCTGTTAACTCTACCGATGAAAAATGTTGTCGGCTTGTCGATCGGAACAATAGACTACTTTCTATTTCCTCCCATTTATAAACCTTTTGAAACCGTCAATATATCTAGGTTATGCTGCGAGGCGACATCTCGTTAGTTAGCAAAATCTATCTCAGATATTATTGTTGCCATAAAAGGCAACTATCGTATCAAACTATCATAATGTTCGTATGACTACAATATGAAAATAGTTGTGTAATGTCTAATTAATTAGATTATATATTTATGTATGTTTATGTACTATAATTAATATGTATTTGTCTTTTTACACGCAATCAGTCGTTTCCTGGATTTTACGTGGACAAAAAGGTAAGCAAGGCACAAAGCGGTAAGAGAGTGTTGCTTGCCTCTATGAAGTTCGTTTTGTTTGTTATGTATTGCGAATCGTTTCATATGTTTTGTTGGATGTCCATGTCATCGTTACATAAATTAAACCATTAATTATTGTAGAATATAAACGACAGATTTCTGTCTTGTATTTGCACAAATTTCAAATTATTTTGCAATGTCGATTTCCTAACGTTTGTTGTAATTTGTTTGAGCATGGCAGAATGTCGTCAATTCGTTTTGTGTTGTAAATAGGTTTATGAATATGTTTGTACAGAAATTTAGTATTTAACCGATTTATTTGAATAGACGCTTGACCATTTTAGTTGAATTGTTAGGTTCTAGACTATTGATAGGTACACCAATTTATGGTATAATAAAGTTTATAATTTATTTTAATGGTACGATAAAGCTATGAATGAAATATAGTACCAAAGAAAGTCACAAGGAATCACAGAATGGAGACCAAAATAGGGGTTCGTGCCTTGGCAAAAAATACTTATGCTCTGAAATGCTCTTGCTCACTCATCCTCAAACGCTACTATGAACTAGAGTATCAGATAGCGCTAAAAGTACTGAAATCGAATTGAGGAATGCATGTAGCATTAACGTCTTATTTAGAACTAGCTTTCCGCCCGCGGCTTCGCCCGCGTGGAATTTTGTCTGTCACAGAAAAACTTTTTCAAAAACCGGGATAAAAACTATCCTATGTCCTTTCCCGGGACTCAAACTATCTCTATGCCAAATTTAATTAAAATAGCTTTAGTGGTTTAGGTGTGAAAGTAAGACAGACAGAACAGACAGACAGACAGACAGAGTTACTTTCGCATTTATAATATTAGTATAGAGATATAGATTGATTAGGGCTTGACTTAGTATCACACTTTATTCTAATACAACATAGACATGAGACTAAAAGTGATGTAGTAATAAATGTGCGTTTACTTCATGATATGAGTGCAACAATTTTTCTTGGAAATGGAGCATGTGGTATTTAAATGGCGTGGCGGTGAGGTCATGGCGGGGGCCATGTGTGCCCGACCGTGCCAAGTTCAGCGAACGGCCATTATCATCAAAATTACTCTTGTTTTGTTCAAAAACATACTGATTTACGTAATCCGCGGCTAGGCTTTGGCAATCCAATACTACAAACAAATGGAGTCTATTTGCATTGTGCTCGAACTCTTCATTCGTAATGAGATGAATAAACTTGCTGTGTTTTTATAACATGGGGTGTTTATTATATTGTTGTTTGTAATATTGAGTGTTGTGAGTAATAGTTAGGGAGGCGAGGTAGCTAAATGGCGTAATTCAACGGCGCGCCGCCGTCGAGACCTATCAAAATCGAAAGATAAAATAATTTCGAAAAGAAAAGCTCGTATGGCAAAAACCATTTTAGCGGTGGGTTTGGCGTGTACGGTTTTTCAAAAATGTTAAAAAAACAGTTACTTGCGCATTCTCGAGCGCGTCAGATATTCATACTACGTATGCCTCGAGTGCCTCTGATAACAACGGTATACTAATCTGCCGGTTTGCGTGGTGGGGGTAGGCATATAAAGTAGTAAAAAATGAAAAAAAAAAAAATTACTCGAGCGCGTCAGATTTTCGGAAGGGGTGTTAAGTAGGCCCCAAGGAAGCTCCCTTTAAAAAAACTGACGATTTCGGCGTGACGATAAGTTACGATGAATTTTTGAAAATGCATAAAAAAAGTTATTTTGAAATACTCGAGCGCGTCAGATTTTCATAGGGGAGGTTTATCTCGGTATCCTGAAAGCATATTTTTTTAATCTGACAAAAATGTTGGTGGGTTTTCTTAATCTGACCGAAAAAGGTTTCTGGTTTCTTTTTTTTCCTTTCTTTCTCCTTGATAAAATGGGGAATTTAAGAATGTCAATAAAGCGATAGATACAACCAACGTAAATGTTTATTTAAACTTTTTTTTTGTAAAATGTATCGTTCGCGTCTTATATGCCGTAACGCGTTCTTAGGAAGACGAAATCGCTTCTCCACACTTCCGGTCATGCGGAAACCGGCAGATTTTGTATTTTTAGTAAGTTTTAGATTATATTCTTCAAAATAAAAAAAAAAAAATCGCGCTCGAGAATGCCGGATTAACGTTTTTTTTTACAAGTTCGCGACCCTATAACTCGGCGGCGTCAAGGACTTATCGTCAGATTAGTTAAATTTAGTCTTTAAACACTAAAATCAACCCCCAATATCTTAATCTGACGCGCTCGAGTATTTCAGACTATCCATTTTTTTTTACTAATCTTATCGTCTATCCTAGCGCGCGCGTCACTACATATACTACGTCACTACGTCGGCCGTTTGGTGTAGTGGTTCAGAACGGACTACTATGCCGAGAGGTCCTGGGTTCGATTCCCGGCCGGGCAAAAATTGAAATGATGAATTTTAATTTCTGTGACGGGTCTGGGTGTTACTATGTATAATATGAATGTATTTAAAAAAAAAAGTATATAAGTAGTATATCCTTTAAGCTAGCACCCATAACACAAGCATATTAATTGCTTACTTTGGGGCTAGATGGCGTTGTGTGAGATTGTCCAAAGATATTTATTATTATTATTATTATATAGAGCTAAATACTTTACAAGGTTGTTCTATTAGGTCTAAGGTATCTCTCATATCTTAAACTGCCACGCTCGAGTATTGCCGAAAATTCCCCTATTCGCCTCCCTAACTATAACTAGTGCATAAAAAGTAACTGTCAAGCAATGAAAAATAATATTGACATTCAAAGTAATCGCTACGAGTAGAAAAAAAAATACATTTCGAGCTACCGGGTGATCAGTGAGAGTAGATAATAAATAAATGTAAATTATGCAAGTAAAAACACTTCGCACTGCACAAGTTACATACATAACTTTAACGGCTTCACCGGTCATAACTTAAACCATAAGAATGGTATCCTTCCGTTTGGCCAAATTACTTTTCGTCAAATTTCACTTCGCAAACAACTTATCGCCAAAGTTTCATTTCCCAAATGAACTTTTAGCAACTGTACTTTTCGCAACTAATTCATTTGGTCAAATTATCATTTGGCCAAATTTTACTTGGCAAATGTTTATTTAGCAAATGTTTTATGTTGCCAAATATTATATCCCAAATAATTTGTTTGGTCAAATTGACACTTCACATACTTACCCACCGTTACCCACAAATCAAAGCATAAGGCACATGATCATGGTTTTCACAATAATTTTATGTAAAACATTGCAGAAAATAGTATGGTTGCAAAAAGTAGGTATTGCAGAAAATAGTAGGTTAGGTTAGGTTAGAACAGTGACCCTTTGCGCGAAGGCGAGCGAAGCGTGCCGCGGTAGCGGCCGCCGAGCGCTAGAATCACCTCTATTGTTAATTAATCATTTGGAAATTTCGATACAAAGAATGAAATAAGGAAATTAATGTAGAACAAATTTTATATTAACTCCCCATTAAACAAAATAATAACCACAAACTAATTTGTATACCATTCTATGCACCAATCAAAATAATTTGTAAATAGTTTATCGTGAAATATTTTTGCCTAATGAAATGTTTGGCAAACCATACTTTGCCAAACAATAATTTGCTAAACAATAATATGCCAAAAAAAACATTTGCGAATTAAAAGTTTGCAATAAGTTGCTTTGCCAAATGAGAATTTGCCAAATAAAAATTTGCGAAACGTTGTTTGCGATGTGATAATTTGGGAAACGTTTTTTGGCCAAACATTAGTAATCCCATAAGAATACTTAACAATGATTTAATCTAAAGTGGAGTAGTTGGACCATCTCGAAGATGTAATAAAACGTGTATAAAAACCGATAATAATTGCTGTTCCTCGACCGAGTGTCTGCTAGTGGCTTACAATTTTATGATCCCGCGCTCTATTACAATTATTCCGAAATTATAATAACATGGTACCTATAATTATAGAATTATTACAAGTTATTGTTAAGACACTGGTTGGGAAACAAGATGCAAGACAGTTGTTTAAATTATTTTCATAAAAAAGCTCCTCTCTGTACTTGATACTGTTCAAAATAGGTACGTGTAGGCTGCCAAGGTGTTAAGTATTAAAATAATAATATGCATTGATGATGTGTGCTCATAAAAATATCATTCATCTAGTTTACTAATTGGTAGTGGTAGGTATTATTTATTGAAGTATTTTGTCAGATATCAAGTTAAACATCATTCAATTCAGTTTCAAGTACGTAAATCTAAACAAGCCTAAATAAGTAACCGCATACCTGCCGATGTTTTACGGTAGCACCTGACTCTAACTTAATCTATTGGTTTTCGTTAATTGATTCTGGTATGCGGTCTGAAAATGGTATGCCCGAGATTTCAGACAAGGCAAGCGCTATGCCTTCGGGCATCATAGTCTACGGTTAGTTCATTAGACTTTAGTGCTTAATGCTAATACATGTATAATTATTATTGAATTTGTATTGTATTTCTTCGAAACCGATGTTTAGGTTTATGGAGTCTATTAATTTTATATTTTTATTAATTCTACTTGCACCAGGTGTAAGTAGGTACATAGCTATATTTTAGGCCTAAAAATAAAGGAACGGAATATTAAAACTGAAAAATATAAAACGCTCGTAAACATTTTATTGCATATGATAAGTGTTTACGTTCTCGCACTTGCAGTCAAAACGGAACAAATAAAACAAATATTGGTTCCAAGTTGTAATTATAAGTTTAACGGCGTGCCACAATATCCGCGTGGTCGTAACCAGTGGACGCGAGTGTGAAGTGAAAGAACTATAATTGGAAGTAAATAAAGCTAGCCTTGACTCGGTCGTAATAAAACTACAAAGGCCTGTGAGTTGTGGACGATCGCCGCGGCTCGTGTCGCCAACTCGGCTCATAAAAAATAGGACACAATTTTTCAAAGTTTACTACTAGTAATATCTCTGCCAACGCAACCACTCGATGTAATATTGAGTGTGTTGGGACTTTTGGAAATAAGTTCGCCACAATAATATAGAGCGCGACAGAAATAGCGTTCCTTGAATCTCGAATCGGCAGACCGATGCTGACACAGCTTGTAATACAATTATGGAATATGTTCTATCAATATGATCATAATTATGATCAAATAGAGATAGACGATCGTCTATTTTTATTGTGGTTATAAGTTGAAAAGTCAAATTTATAATTTGACCTCGGACCCACTCTATGCATTAATAAACGCGCATCATCAGTTTATATTTTAATATGAAGGTCAAATGTAATGAATCAGGTTTTATAGATGAGTCGTTGGAAAGCAAACCGTTTATTTAAACACCAATTTTAAAATAGAATATTTCCATACAAAAGATTCAAACGCGTGACTTGGTTGCTAATATTTGATTCTAAATACATATTATATTTCTAATATTTTATTGTAAACTAAGATAACACATTTTAAGGATAACCGAGACAAGTAATAAAAATGTTTCATAACATTTTAAAAATATATTTTAGTGATTTCTATTTTTTTATGTCTCACAAGTCCATTAATCTTAAGGTTTCTACAGTGCCTACATTTTATCTTAACTATAAAATATTTTATCCACAAAAACAACCTAGATTGGCAATACTATCTCATTGTCTGTCGCCGCCTGGGATCGGGTATCAGCCGCTCTCATTTAAATGTAGTTTTGACTGTATTTTATTTATTTGAGATCCGAGCTCATATAATTGGCCACTGGGCGCAATTGTGCCAATTTATTTATTCTTATTGATCACCTTATTAATGTATCTTTTAAATGATACGGTGTAGTGAATTTAAACGTTCTTGCTACAGTTATAAATGGAGCAGTGTTTAAAAGTATTATTATTTATCTTGTTTGTGCGTAGTGATGCTAAATTGTACTCCATGACATCCTCGGTGATGCTATAGCATAGCATGTGCAAATACGTATGTCCATATAAGTAGGTATCCAACCAAACCCACATACTCCTCTTCCTACATCTTTAGAACAATTTTCTTCTCTCCATCAATACATCGCTTGCTTAGCTCTTGTTTTTATAAACCGACAATACCTACCTACGCATATAAAGCCTAGATACCAACAGAACGATTTACGATTAACTGACCTACAGAAGCTACAAGAACTTTTAACACTGAAAGTTCAATTGATTCTGCCTGATGTCACTGATGAGATGATACTAAAGTGACACGACGCTCTACGTTCTTTATTTAGTTATCATAGTTGCAATTTGAGGCTTACAGCAATAGGCCTTCCGAAAAAAATATGTTCAGTTTTCAATTCTTGTTTTATAATTATAGACTTAGATAGCGTCTGTTCGCTGCTACCTGCCAATTAATCAAATTAACAGTACGTCGCTGTAATACATAATTAAAGTTTTCCTTTTAATCGATTAATGTGAGGACGTACTCGTACGTAACAAATTACTGTTTGTTTACATGTGCAATTGTGTATAAGGAAGGGATTTAACATCCCATATTGTTTTGTGAAAATCTACATCTGAAAAGCTTCTAAATATCATTAAAACTACCTAAAAGCATATTTATTTCTTACAAATATACTTTGTTGCAACCCGAATGTTTACGAATATTTTGAGTTTGATCAGGTAAAATAAAACCTTAATAGAGTTATAAAAGAGCAAATTTATGTTTTAAGGTTTCCTTTTTAGAGACACAGAACACTGGAAGTCAAAGAACCTTTATTCAGCTCAAAACATTTTTATCGATGACAAGATGCGCGTGCGTTCCCTACTTCCTTTGTAAGAAATGATGTCATGATCAGATAGATATTACAATAGCAGTTTCAGTATTTGGGGAAAATATGCTTATGCATCTTATGTTATTAGCATGAATCATGTACATATAGTCTGATGTGCAAGTGATTGTAAATCACAGAATATCACAAAAGTTAGTTGTTTCCATATCAGCATGCAGACAGTTAGTCTCAGTCCACGGATGTTAGTACATTCGATGTCTGTGTAAAAGGGCATAAATCTGAATGGCGATAAGGGGACATAGAGCGTGCCGTGACGTCACCTCGCATAATGCACACGTGTGCATTATTACGTTGCTACGCGGCGGCCGCTTCTTCTCCTTTAACCTCAGCGCCACAATACCTTTTGTCTTATAAAACATGGCAGGTTACTGAATCGAAGGATGTGTAAAGCTTATTCATACGTTGGTAGTGAGATCTACAGATGTCTCTATGCTAAAGCAAGCTACGAAGAAAGTAACTCAATGTGGCCGTGAGCCATGAATAGTCTTATGGAAGCAAACACGCTTTTTTAATTTCTTATGTATGTTTTACTTATACAATCTTTGTAAAATCACGGGTTATTATTGTGGTGTGGGTAAATTGCTATAAAACACTTTCAAATATCTCCCCTAGGTATTGATATGGAAATTGGCTTGTTTCAAAGCGCTCGTGGTTATAAAGTAAAAACTAGTAGGGTTCAATGTTTAGTGATGTAAGACATGCCTCATTTAAGTTTTTACGAAGTCGAGGCTATATTTTGCTAGTCTATTCAAGCCTTTAATCGCAGTAAGCAGTTCATTTTCCCACAGAACTTTTTAATGCTACAAAACACTTCTAAGTACATACTCGCCTTATAGTTTTTCTTTAGATCTTCTTATTTTTCTTCTGGACAAGAATACCGGCCAAATATGCTACTTTATTTATTTTGTATTTTATTACTTCGAAATTCCTTGAGAAAACTTTTACTAAACGTCAAACTCAGTATAACCGACATTATCGACAAAAGTGGAGTATTTTTTTAGTAATTGAATACGCTATTTTGTTTACGGTTATAATATTTCTGGTAAAAGTAAAAGTTTGCGTAAGTGGATTCCAATTCTTTCATTATCGACTGCTTTAAGGCAGTGTTGAACGAAGCTTAAACGTATTTGGAACATGTTTTTTTTATTATTGCAACGTTCTGTTCAGAGGCAAACCTTTGAGCCTTCTAGCAAATCTAGATAAATTAGATATTTGAGTTGTATTAATTTGATACTAACAGTAAGTAAGGTGAATTGCCAGAATCTGTCATTAACGTGCAAAGCGAACCTCGACAGCAGTTGCGGCAATATCTTAATGAGTATAGGACATAAATGTTACAAGAAGTCCTTGAATTTATCGAGGTGCTGCGTGTCTAATGCGATCTGTGTAATTTATCAAGGTGTACTAACTTTGATATAGGTTAATCTATGAGTAATACTTTCAAAGCCCCCTTCATTTTGGTCGCATTTGTTTTCACAAAAAAGTTTTCTGAATGGCAGGTAATATTCGCAAATAACTCCTACTCTACAAATCTTAAGGAGAATACATAGTCTAATATCTACTAACACACTTCGATATGTGTATGACGAATCTTATAATAGTTGAATATTGTTTTAGGAACGTTTTTATTGTGTCATTAGATGACTTCATAGCGCGTCCGTTGAGTAAATGAAAAAACAGGCACACGCACACAAATACAAATGCATGGAATGCTCATAGAAATGAATAAAGTTGTCCTCAATCGCTCGCATGGGGCTAAACTAGGATACGTCATGACATCACGAGCGGTTATATTTGAAAGCTTTTGTTATTTTGTAATAATAAGTTTATATGAATTTTGCTCTATTGGGAATAGAAACTTCCTAAATGTCAGTCGATGAACAGATCATCTCATTTCAGTATGGACTAATGCTTCCAGAAACTGTACTATATTTGGGTTAACTCCGTCCTCTTCGGGATTATCTGATGTAATAATGTAGCGTTACTGCCTGTTTATAACATAATCTGACAGCCGCGCGTCAACTTTGAGCCGCGTCTCTAATTGAAGCTCTCTCTGACCTATTTATAGACCTTTATACAAAGTTATGTTTAGTTTATCTTTGTTCTCACATCTAGTACTTGAGTGTACGAGGAACTGCAGAGAAATTGGGTCATATTCGTTAGTTTAATCGTCTGTTTGTGTATACTCTCAGTTTATTGCGTTAATATGCAGACGGGAGCATACGTCATGTGTACATAAGGAAGCTTTGAACACTTACATTGTAAACTTTTTACTCTTTTTTTAAACATAAAAGCGTTAATGTTGCATTGACATTAACAAAGTAACGCTGAATGCACACCTTGTATGGTTGGTAATTTTGTACTTTTACGTATTGTATCCCAGTATGCATTATTGAACTCTACCAACTACATTGTAACATAGCTTTTTCCCGTAAAATCTTTTTGCAGCTAGCAAGTGTTTGTGAAATAGTTAGAGGCGCATTTGGCTTCAGCGTCTGTTTTTTATTGTTTCTTTGGAGTTATTAGAGAGTTATTCTGAGTAATAATTATCTGTCATTATGTCAGTGAAAAATTTACCTAATTGCATGTCTGAATCTTACAAATGTTCATGTTACGTTTTCAGAATACAATGCATAAAATGAAACGTACTTTTTGTTTGAATAGCATTAAAATTAAAGATAATTTAGAGCACATTAGATTGGAGCGGACTCAAGGATAATGTAGTTACTTACATAGTTGTACATTATATGTATTGGTACTGTCGCGATATCTGACTCCGGAGGCGTCACGCTCCAACTATTCAAACCGTTCACATGACGATATCTGTTACGCTGTATGTGGTAACAAGTGAAGGAATCTTAACTATTTCATGTGACATAACTATCCTGATTGCTTTGATATTTTCCTTTTAATAGAATAATCAGATAAATACTTGTTTATTCAAATATTGTTGCCACGGTTGCCTTCATAACTTATTAAGTTACGAGTACTTTGATTGTTTACTAATGGTGCAATATTTAAATTATTTGTAATTTAAATCACGGCCTAGAAATTCTTTTCCTCGTCTTTTGTTAATCTGTTACTGAATAAGCTACGCGTACGCGTTCAATGAGACAGAATCCGTTCGCTCCCGTACAAGGCCTAATCCGGTACGAGCTTAACTAATTTCCCACGAAACCGGCTTGTGACTGTACGTTTTTATTAATAGCATGGTAATTATAACATAACACTGTTCTTGTCTTTATTAGAATAAGTTATTTAATTTACCCAACATAACTGTGGGTCAACAAGATATGAATGTACACATTTTTTCAGTGCGTTCGAAGTGAAAAGTTTGGGAAAATCCTTACTAAGTAGGAAATTATTTTGTTTTGTATATCTTATGGTAACAGTGATATATTTTAAAATAAATAATAATACCCCTGAAATAAACTTGCTCTTCATGAGACCATGCAATATTGTGCTGATTTATGTTTGTGCATTGTGCAATTCGGGATTTCTGATGTTATCAAATGGATGTTTACTGAGTCGCTCAGTCTAGTGTCGCGATATGTTTGATTAATTTACAAATACGAGTGACGTGTTAGTGCTTAAGTGTGTACACAATGAGGTATCAATCACTGAGACCGTTACACACAATAGTGCGTTGTTATCAGAGCGGGCAGCTGCTACCAGTCAATGCGGGCCAGTCGGCGAGCGTAGGGCTTCCAGGCTTTGTAGGTTTAACTTGGAATAGAGTTCATGATCATAACTTCTAACTCAAACTTTCCAACAAGACGATGATTAACATTATTATTATTTAAAAACTTATTCAAAGCCAAATAGAACATGGCTCTACCTCGAACAAAATTCATCATTTGCCTTTTTAATTTTTTTAAGTGTATGTAAGCAGTTGGTAAAATACCTGCTTACATGTGTTAAATCACCTAATTAGACACTTTTATATGCTATTAATTGTTAATTATACATAATCGGAAGGTTAATTAAACATTACAAGTGACAAGTAAAAATTCTCAGCTTGAGAATTTGACTGACAAGCAAGCAACATATCATCAAATATTTAAAATCCTTGCTGGCCTGGCTACACTAGTCGCGTGATCGATTGAAAGTGACACTGATTACGTGCGTGATGTGCGATGACTGACTGTGCACCGCAGATTTCACTGGTTTGACACGACTCATGTAATTACTAAGTAGACATCGTCGGAGATGACCACACCATTATACGAGTATGGTATTCCAGTGACGATATTTGATTTTGACTGGAGCTACTCGTACCTATAAGGGCGCTGAATAGACATATTCCACTTTGGGCACCCACGCAAATAGCACCCAGCAAATAGATATAAAATTACATGGAATTACTCTGATTGCAATAGGCCAGGTGCTATTCGTGCAGGAGCTATTATCAATCAAATCAAAATCAAAATCAAAAAATATTTATTCAGTTTAGACCACAAGTGGCACTTATGAACGTCAATAGAAAATAATAAAAAAAGAAAAAGGTAGCCCTTATGGGGCACTTTACATGTCTCCTTATCTTTTGGGCCCTACCAGCGCTTCGAGACAAACATATGGCAAGTGCTGAGAAGAAACGCCGGAACAAACTCAGTCACCACTTATTGCCAGGAATTATCTAACGGTAAGAATAGTCAAATTTAAGTACATCAAATATGTGCAGACTGAACTGACCACGCATCCTTGTCATCAATATAGTCTCGAACCTTGTAGTACCCTTTGGACATAAGGGTATTTTTTATATGTATCTTAAATTTGTTTATTGGCAATTCGACAAGGTTGTGTGGTATTTTGTTAAATATGGTAATACATTTCCCCAAGAATGAATTACCTATCCTATGCAACCTAAATGATGGAACAGCAAGTTTATTCTTATGTCTCGTGTTAAATGAGTGGACGTCACTTTTCTTAGTAAATAAATGTATATGTTTACGGACATACATAATGTTATCAAATATGTATTGCGAAGCCACAGTCAATATATTGATTTCTTTAAAAACTTCTCTAAGTGAGTCACGTGGTTTTAGACCGTATATTGCCCGAACAGCTCTTTTCTGTAAAATGAAAATTGATTCTATGTCTGCTGTATGTGTATTAGGGCGGGTGCTCAAAGTGGAATACGTCGCTGAATAACTTCCAGAAGTTAAACTAGTTTTTGGAAGAAAAACTCCACTCGATGAAGATGTAACAGCTTAGTTATGTTGTTAACGTTTGATTGATCGAGGCTAATTGACTAGAAATAATTACTGTCGAACTTTTATCGTATGATAAGTCATAATTAATTGCAATCGTGAAAATGCTTACTTAATTAATAGTTAATTAATTTATAAATAAAATACTTTCTAAGCCTTTCAAAGACAATAGTTTCACCAAACCTTACTTAAGTTACTAACAATGTTGTTTATAATATGTACCTAATTGTTGATATTTTTATTTCATGTGTTCAACACGTGTATCTGTGTAATATTCAGCGAGCAGTCGCCCGGAAATCGAAACGTCGTAGGCTCAATACTTACCTAAGGCAATTATTTAACGACTCTTAAAATTTTTTTTGAGATGTCATTCTTAGCCTAAGTTGCACCACCACCTTCACTTTAACCATAACTATAACCGGTAGTTTTTATGGAGTTTGCCAGACTTTTGACGTTTGTTATAGTTAATGTGCAAAAATCCTAATTAACTGTATCCAATGCAATGTTACAGGTTTCAAACAACAATGGCGAGTACACAACCAGAAGCCTGCCGAGGGTGCGCCTGGACGGCGGCCCGCACGCCGGCAGCGGCGTCCGGCTGCGCTGCTGGGCCGCGCCGCCTTCCATCACCGAGGAGGACATCGAGGACGACATGGAGGAGGATGCGGTGTCGCTGCGCGCTATGCCTTCACAAGGTAGGTTTTGAATACCTTTCTAATGGAACAATTCCTATTATTAATTGATTGATTCTGGTTTTTCTTCTACACAAAAGATCTCATAATTAGCGCCATCTAGTGAGCAGTAGAAAAAGCATACAAGTGCTTTAGTAGCAGTGCTTGTGCTGTTGAAAGCAGGGTTTGATTGTTTGCTACTCAACACTAGATGGCGCTGTACTTATTTTAATACTACCCCAATAGGTGGCAGCACTGGACAATTAAGTTGAACGGAATTTAATAAACAATATTACTAATGAATTTTACTAAAGTTTATTGTAATATGTTTTATTAACTTTATAACAGAAATCATATTTTTATTCATTTGTAGTTTGCAGTATAATTAATTTTCTTACACTGACTGACTACATTATGTAGTCTCTTGATAAATTTTTGAGCGCGCCCACTACGCGTCGACAGAGGGCGCAACGTAACGCGTTGCATTTGCGTCCGCGCACCTCGGCACGGATCGATTACGGCGGTTTCACGTAGTGATGGGCCAACTCGGGAAAAACAAAACTCGATTTAACCCGAGTTAAAATCCACGTAACTCGGGTTGAACTCGAGTTACGTAACTTGAGTTAACTGGATGGACAAGTCAGTTTTTTACTTATTTTTACCAGTTTATTCCCTCAGATTCGTATTAACATTTAAAAAAATATCATTTATAATGTATTATGAGAATCATACTAACTAAAGTAATTAAGAAAAAATATTGTTTGAAATATAATAATTTATTTATGGATTTTTGACTTGAATTTTAATTTAAAAAAATATTTGTATTTATTATCACTTGGCATTTTTCAAAAACAGAACATAAAACACGAAAATCTACAACAATAACCGGCAGTTTAAAGTTAACTTCAAATGAACATAGTCTCAATACTCAAATGATCGGCAATCTTCGGTCCATGTCGGATCCATTCGGTTTACGATACGAACTCGAATCAGAGAGAATTCAACTCGAGTGGGTTCGAGTTACGCCCAACTCGAGGTAACTCGAGTTACTTACTCGAGTTGACCATCACTAGTTTCACGCCCTCGCGCATACTTGTGCTCTTCTTATTGCATCCATTATTAGAGATCGTCAGCTTAAGTTTATGAACGAAAATAGTTAAGACTTTTTTGCCTTTAAAAGCTTGTTTTCTAAAAAGAAATGTGGCTGAAGGATTTGTTTTTATTTTTATAAAGATAGGCGAAGTGTTTTATTCAACAGCCAGCAATCAGAGTACTTTTATTGCGTAGGTACCTACTTACGTATGATATGTATTATGATTATGAGCATTAATTAGATTAATTAATCTTTAAAAAATAACATTCCCGTTAATCGATATTGATTAGGTATTGACGGCTCTTCCTTTTTCAATGCATAGTAATTGTAAAAAAAATATTCATTTTTTTACATTTCAAGCGATTTCTTATCCAAGTTGGTAACGCTTGTTTCCAAATAAATTCCCAGTCAGTCACACCCTTACTTATTAATCTGTATTTTCTAATATCGTTTGTACATAAACCTTGGTTTATTACAAGGTTGCCACAAAAACTGTCTCTCATGTAGGTAAATATATTGAATGTATACCTGGAAAAAAGGATTCCAAAATAAGTTTTCTCCGGGCGGGGCTAGTAGATCGGGCCGTATGCTCGTCATCCTTAACATTTGGCAAGTGCCACGATAGAGCCGCTGTAGGCCCAGCGCTCTAAATGTGTTTTTTAACTGCGACAAAACATAGCAATTGGATACGCGCCGGTCACCGGCCCTTCGCGGCTGCGCAATCGAGCTAAAACGGGCGTAATTAGACGCGCCCGTTTTTAATTGACAATGCTCCCTAGGGCACGCCGGCTCGTCTTCCCCGACACTGTGACAATCAATCTCTTTGGTGGAGTGAACGAGCCAGACAGAGCCACAGCAAGAACAAAACATCTAGCACACTTCTCTTTGAATCTTGCAACTTTTTTATAACTTTTCCATATTAATAAAATAATAACACTAATAACCGTGTAAATATAGAGCAGATTTTCCTTATAGGGAAAAATATGTTTACGGGATAATTACAGCACAAATAAAACATTACGCGCAAACTACTACATGCATTTGAATAAACTTTAGCTGAAATTTACTATTTCCATCGTCCTGCTATTTTCTCCATTGTGGATTCCAATGACCGTAAACTTACGCTTTACTAGTAAACAAATTATTGACTGTCACGAACGAAGTGATTGCAGAAGTAGTAGTAGTGGGATAACGGAAGATTTGTCTATTAAGGGTTGCACCATCTTACTTTAACTTTGACAAACTCCATACAAAAAGCACCGGTTATC
The DNA here is from genome assembly GCF_004193835.3 of Ostrinia furnacalis. Classification (NCBI taxonomy): domain Eukaryota; kingdom Metazoa; phylum Arthropoda; class Insecta; order Lepidoptera; family Crambidae; genus Ostrinia; species Ostrinia furnacalis. Next base: position 421,459 of record NW_021137823.1, on the reverse strand, counting down.
TTTAAATTTACTGTCAAAGTTAAGTGGTGCAACTCAGCCTAAAAGTGTAAAAAGTTATTGTTCTGGTTGTTTTCTTCAGGCTGTGGTGATACCCTTGTTAATGATGCAGAATGGTAGGGTTACAGGGTGAGCGGTGTGATGGTATTGTCTGGGTTTACGGCTTTGATTGTAATGAGACGAAGCAATCGTAAATTGTTGCAAAATACTACAACGAGTTCCGAGAGCTTTGTGTTTCTTTACTGAATGAAAAGGGAAAGATCTAAAAAGGTATAACTGAGCTAAAAGTAGTTGGTTGATGGATGGAAATGCGTTCTTAATTTGTCTATGCTTCATTTTATAGTTTATAGCTTTCCGCCCGCGGCTTCGCCCGCGTGGAATTTTGTCTGTCACAGAAAAACTTTATCGCGCGCGTCCCTGTTTCAAAAACCGGGATAAAAACTATCCTATGTTCTTTCCCGGGACTCAAACTATCTCTATGCCAAATTTCATCAAAATCGGTTGCGAGGTTTAAGCGGGAAAGCGTAACAGACAGACAGACAAACAGACAGACAGACAGACAGACAGACAGACAGACAGAGTTACTTTCGCATTTATAATATTAGTTGGGATGAATTTGAGAATAGTTCTCTATATTTTTCCTTTATTCATATTTTTTCTCAACAACAATGTACTTTTATAAAAAGGGAAACCTTTCATTGGCTATACTATCAGTCTAAATCTTATAACTAACATTTTCAATGTATCGCTGTTGGTTTCTATAAAATAAATAAATAATAAACGAAGAAAAGAGATGTTACAGTTAGTTTGAGAGACTGTAAACAGTCTCAGCTCCCCTGTCCCTTTCAGACAGTCGTATGAATATTTGATAGAGTTCTTTGTATCACTTTCAAGTTTGACTCTACCTTCTGTAAAGCTACTTAAGATTTAGGCAACATCGAAATCACTTGCATAGTTTTCTGAAACAAACCAGCGACTGATGAGACTTGACTCTATGTGCCTTATAAAAAGTTAAACCAGCGATAAACACTGGTTTAAAATGACATTTCCATATTAAATGTCAATTTAAACTAGGGATCAATGTGTATCGCGTAATTAATGACTGTCAAAGAACGTGTGCCATAAGCTGTCCTATAATTATGTTGTCGAACAAAATTACCGCCTATCTGTAGTAAATTTACCCCACGCGACGCCACATAAAGTGTTGCATGATTGGCGTTAAATTTGCCGATTGAATCACACTAGTTATATCACGTCGTAATACATGGAACTGGACGCCATAGTACTCATGCTGGGATTGAAAAAATAAATGATGAATAGATAATAATTAATTACCAATGGGATACGCTTTGAGATGTTTTTGGAAGTAGGTGGAGTTCACTCAATTTAATGTGGGTGGATGTAACTTATTAACTAATTAAGTGGGAAGTAGCGGCATGTTCTCTTTTATAATACGCAAAGATACATGATGCTGAAGATAAAATAAAAGAAAATTGAAAAATGTCGCCTGTATTTTGGTTTTAATGAAGCCTAAGCAGCTTTAGTTAAGACGATTAAGTTCGAGCTTTATTGTCCCACAGTAAAATTAAACCGGAAGTTTTCGTCATGATCATAACAAAGACATTATAAGTAATGTTGCAAATAATATACTTAATGTAGAGTAATAAAAACCTGTCGCAACGGAGGCCATGGGAATGGGCTAATCCTACATTGCGGAGCATGAGGCCGCCATTTTGTATGCAAGACGATGCTATCTGTTCCCGACGATCATTGAATTAGGATCACATCACGGTAACCATTCAAGATTGGAAGATTGCAATCGTTGACGCAACTGCATCCCATTCAAATAGGGCATTGTTGTTTTAAACTCGACGTCGGAAGTAGGTAGGGCTATTGCTACCTTATAGATCACATAAAGCAATAACATTAACATAATATGTTCTTCATAACAATTGCTGAGATATTTTATTGCGCGTGTGACAAGCACGTCAACTATGTCTATTAAAAACATGAGTAACAGCAGTTATGAAACAATTCCAATCAACAAACGCTTGTAAGCAGAATGTTTATTGCTTGTTCGGAGTCTGTAAACAAAGAGTCGTCGGAATCTTGAAAAACTCATCATAAGTTTTTAATTCGGAATATTTCAAGCTGTCTTTTAAAATACGTTGCAAAATATTAAGAACGAGAAAAACAACAGTTAACTATCCTGTCTTTCGACACAGCTAACTTTCTGTTTCAAAATGCAAGTCGATTGACGAGTCCAAAATAGCAGATGCACCATCTACCGACCTCCTGTCGAAAACGCGCTTCTAAATCGGTCCACCTTGCGTTAGTTTTTTATTTTGTTGTTCTCAGCCCGTTCTGTCATATTCATGTGGTTAGAGACGGTTACAGCGACAGATTACATAAAGATACTGGATGGGTTTTCTGGTTTATTATTTCGACAGATTTTGTTCAAAAATCTAGTAGATTAGAGAGAGTCTTCCTCCTGCAGTGGAGACCAATAGACCTAATGATGACATTCTACAACTGGGTGAAAAGATTGTGCATGGCATTGTGAACGTGTGTTATTGTATCTACCATCTATTTCACTCAACTCATTAGTAGGTATGTAGGTATCAATACCTATCTAAAAAGACAAGCGGCAAGTCATACTTTTTAATTGGCAACATGAAAGTGACTCTTATACTCACGATGTATCTAAAAAGCAATGTTGCAGGAATATTGGAAACAACATCAGAACAATGTTGCAGGAACATTTGAGACAAAAATATGCGTTAAGACGATTCATGCAGTAACCTTAATGACCATGCAGGGGCAATTCGGATCGTTCGCGTCATCTTATAGGTCACGTACCGATACAGCACATCAAGGGAAACACTGTGTCATCTTAAGTGGTTGTAATTAGGTATGTTTTGCAACGAAAATGTGATGTCGACTGTACAGTGAGCCTTTTCCATTTTATACCTAAAGAAACACAATGGTGAGATGAATAACCGCTTCAATAATTGATTTTAATTTGATTACTTTTTTATTGCATTAATAACTTTAGAGGAAGCTTATTTTGATATTGTGTGACCTGTCTTCATTACATTACACTACATTTTTAGATTAAATAACTTTTAGATGAAATATAGCTATCAGGAAATTCAATTTACGTTATTTCCTTTTTTGGAGAAATATTGCAGGCTATTGAAGTCGCCGAAACTAGTTTTAAATACAATATAACTGGTAGATAGGTACTACTTACTAGTATCAGTTTTTAAGTCTTGCGCAACGATATTGCTCAATGAGTTATTTGTATTTTTAGTCATCTCCGTAGTATAGATTCCACCCTGTATAAAGATGAAAAGCTTACCCTTTACAAAAGCTACCAAAATTTTTAATTTTTGCACCACATCCAGTAACCGGCTCTGACGTCAAGGATCCGAGGGCGATGCCTTTGATTTGTCTAACATTAACTTGCGGTCGTGACTCATGAGTGGACTAATAGGGAAGTTAGGTGTCCACCGCTTACACACCGTTCCTGTGAACTTGACGTCCGACCTGAATATTAAACGGGCGAAATATTTCCTCTTCAACTATTATATTTGGGAGGCATATATTTTTTTTATTGTTTTATTAAGCAGTTTTAATCTGCGGTTTTTCCTGCTTGAATTTCAGTCTGTATGACTTTACCACTCGCGTGTTCCCTGCGAAAACTGGGATAGAAATTAGCAAGTGTTATTTTCTAGGTCTTAAACCATCTCTATATCAAATATCATCTTAATCCGTTTAGTTTTAGTGGTTTTAGTGAAAAGTTAACAAACAGACAGCACTATACCTACCTTTATAATTTGTTACGGGTTTTAATGAAGGAGAAATGCAACGTACAAATTCATAGGAATGTCTCATGTCTCCAATATATGAGTATTTCTTATACTTTTTTATCAAGACGACAAAACGATAAACCGCAGTTTAAAGTAGACAAAACGTGTGAATATACGAATAAAAGCTATTCAAAATCGATAAATACTTTTATTTTATTAATCATTAAATTAGCAAATCAGACGCTGTAATTTCTAGCACACTATTTCCTATTTTATTACTGTCATTTATTAATAAATTGGTAACCGGGAATGACCGATGAGTACCTACGACATGCGATTAAGAATATAAATGTCAAATAAAATTACTTTAACAAAACACGAAGTAAATAACAGGAAATAACAATAATAATGATAGGATTTGCCTTATAACAATTTCAAAGAGGTGATATCTTGAGTTATTAATATAAATTAATGTTATTTACCTTATGACTGTAGGTACCTACCCTATTTTAAAATAGGGCAATGTTTTTCGAATGGCGACCGCGTAAGTACTAGCAACACTAACTTGGCTGACACTAAAAAGTATCAAGAATCCCTTTCTACGCAAAACTTCACCACCTGACACATCGATTGTTTATGATTCACTCGACAAAATCGTTTGCTAAATCATGTGCAACCCACCTGCGAATACTATAAAACACATGTACCTACCTAAAATCGGATGGAAAAGTCTAGAAAAGAGAAAATCGCTCTCTACTTTTATTTGGTCTTGACTGAAACGGTGTGAAAGCAGGAATGCGCAACCATATCGATGTTATTCTGCAGTCAGTTAAGTCGAAGTCGGTGCAAGTGCCTTAACTGCCTTAAAAGGCTATGCTTGTCTGACGGCTAGACAGTATTGAACTCGCATGGACCGTCTAAAGTTCTATACATGTGGCTATATACTGCAGAAATGCGTCTTGCGTTGTATCGAACCTAATGGAGCTCTCGTGTTTACATCGAGTTAGTTCGCTTGCTTCGAACCACCAGCCAATACTTACCTTTTATTTTAATGGACCTATTTGGTTTCTCGTTTGTTTCACGTGAAACTAAAATACAAAAGTTACGAGATTCGAACGTCTTTTGTTTTTAGAATTTTGAAAAGTTTCTTAGAAAACTAAAACCAAAGCTTTGAGATTAGAACTTTTTTATTTTTTATTTTGTCAAGTCCGTTTTATATGAAAAACAAATGAAGGCTAGATAAAGGAGTAGTCGTTCTGGAGCCTCTATTTTCATTGGCAGACAGCAAACAGCGGATGAATAGGGACGATAAGCGACAGTGGGTATGAAACAGCCGACCAAGTGTCTGCTCAGCTTTTTCTGTTCCCTATCAATAATGGCCGTGTATGTACCTACGTGTGTGTAGTGTTGTAGGTTGATTGTAAAAGTTGCAGTTTCAAAAAATACCGTGAGCATTTCAGCACTGATAAATACCGTAGACGCCTGCAACTGCGGGCGTTTGTAGGAGTTTTCTGTTATCGCACATCACATAAAATTTGGTCCTAAGATATTAAAAAATGCTTTGAGATTCATGGTCACTAACATTAGAATTCACTTATATTTTTAAATTCGTATGAGCAGACATAACAGTTTCGGCAGCTCCTTGACATTTATTTAAAACAGTATAAAATTATGTAGGTCCATAAAGTTGTAATATATCAGAAACTCTACTATCTAATTTTCTTTTATTAACACGTTGGGCGCCACGTATCTTACCAATGACGCTAAAAAATAAATTTTCTATTTTGTTTATAGCAGTTAAAAACTTCATATTGCATCCTAGAATTTAAAAAAAAAATCAAATTTCGAAGTAATCCTCCGACGTGATGCTTGGAGTGCATGCGCTGGCAGGCGATAGTGCGTCGTCGGGCGCGGCCGCCATTGATACTCTACTGCCTATTGTCTCTGCGACTCATTAGGGTTGTCGATGGTACACTCCATTATTGATTTTAGGAAGCTATTGTTCAAAATATTCCATGAATAGACTTGTCTTTTTACATGTAATTATAACAAAGCACGTAAAGGACACAATGTTTTGTTATTATTTTACTAAGGCCAAAATTTATAAATTTCTGTTTACTACAATAAAGATTTCTATTAGGGCAAGTCATATTATAATAGGATATTATAATAGCCGCAATAGCGTACACCTAAAAGGATATTTCTCAAGAGTTCCCAAATGCTTAAGAGGTATTACCCTAAAATATTCAAATATTCACAACAACATACGCACGTAACTTAAGTCTATAGGGAATGCACGAGAGCTCTATTGCCGATATCGTACTAATAAACTGTATGACAAATTAAACTGGGCCGAAGTAAACACATGGGAATCGTAAAATTGTATGAAATATTTTACAGGTATCATACGGAATAACTTAGGTACGAGTAATTTCACTCGAATATTCTATGTTATTGCTTGTAGAAACATGCGATATAAAAAAAACTCACTTAACGACTATTAAAATGATCAAAAATAATTGACGGAAAAAAAGGTGATGAATTGTTTTATTTTACGTGACCTTATACAGAAAAAAAATCATTTTGTTTTGAAGAGAACTTATCATAAAATGCCTACTGCCTATTGGTAGGTAATATTTTATTGTTCCATTGTACAAAATCCTTAATATTTAGTAACTTACAAAGAAAAATATACAACGTGTCCCAAAATTCAAGGATAAGCCGGCGCCGCAGGGTGGACCTAGTCATGACTGCTTTAGGAAAAATAAGGAAAAAAATCTATCTCAATTATTTTTTAAGTTACACAATAAATTATGAAATTCGTCGAAAATTGACACCCCTTATGATATTTTACATTACCACGACTACAATTTTTCAAATACTTCAGTTTTTTTGTTTGTATCGGCAACTTAAGTAGTGCTGCTGTCCACCCCAATTCTTAAAACCCTCAGAATCCTTGCAGTTTTTACACAAAAGTTAATCAAAATATGATATTTCCTTAAAATTTTGAACGATTTTTACTTACACTCCACTTTGACTCGTCGTTTTGTAAAAAAACAGTATGAACACTACTGCGGCAAGTTTTTTATAAAGTTGACGCAACTATCCAAGATTCCGAAATGGTATAATACTCTAAGAAAACTAGTCGCAAAAAAGATATGCGTACCATTTTTACAAGCACTTCGCTTGTTAGTTAGTATGGGATAAATCTTGCAACTGAATTTAAAACCAGTTCTCCTTAACCAATTGAGCTGAAATTTGGTATACTTGTGTAAGTACGATGACAATGCAATATTATGGTACCATTGAGCTGGATGGAGTATGGAGGTGGCCATAAGAACTCTTAACGAAACGGCGGAATTACATCTAGTTTGGGTTCGTTGGACTTGTCTTTTCGAGCACTTTAGTGCTAGATGATGTTCAGGGTCCTGATGATGAAGTCAAGAGGTGGCAGGAGCTGGCCATAGGAACTCCTAAACGAAACGGCGGAAGCTTATCGAGTTTGGGTTCGTTGGATTTGTCTTTTCGAGCACTTTAGTGCTAGATGATGTCGAGTGTCCTGATGATGAAGTCAATTATAATTTTCAAACGAAGTCAAGCTTGTTTTTAAATAAGTTTTTTTTATTACAACTTTATTTTAAGCTTTTTAGTTGTTTCTCAATCTCATGGCCTAAGTGCTCGGGAAGACAAATCCAACGAACCCAAACTCGATAAGCTTCCGCCGTTTCGTTTAGGAGTTCCTATGGCCAGCTCCTGCCACCTCTTGACTTCATCATCAGGACCCTGAACATCATCTAGCACTAAAGTGCTCGAAAAGACAAGTCCAACGAACCCAAACTAGATGTAATTTCGCCGTTTCGTTAAGAGTTCTTATGGCCACCTCCATACTCCATCCAGCTCAATGGTACCATAATGTTGCATTGTCATCGTACTTACACAAGTATACCAAATTTCAGCTCAATTGGTTAAGGAGAACTGGTTTTAAATTCAGTTGCAAGATTTATCCCATACTAACTAACAAGCGTAGTGCTTGTAAAAATGGTACGCATATCTTTTTGCGACTAGTTTTCATAGTGTATTATACCATTTCGGAATCTTGGATAGTTGCGTCAACTTTATAAAAAACTTGCCGCAGTAGTGTTCATACTGTTTTTTTACAAAACGACGAGTCAAAGTGGAGTGTAAGTAAAAATCGTACAAAATTTTAAGGAAATATCATATTTTGATTAACTTTTGTGTAAAAACTGCAAGGATTCTGAGGGTTTTAAGAATTGGGGTGGACAGCAGCACTACTTAAGTTGCCGATACAAACAAAAAAACTGAAGTATTCGAAAAATTGTAGTCGTGGTAATGTAAAATATCATAAGGGGTGTCAATTTTCGACGAATTTCATAATTTATTGTGTAACTTAAAAAATAATTGAGATAGATTTGTTTTCTTATTTTTCCTAAAGCAGTCATGACTAGGTCCACCCTGCGGCGCCGGCTTATCCTTGAATTTTGGGACACGTTGTATATGTATACGGTTAATGAGAGTGAGAAGAACGTACTTAGATAATAATTTGCATAATTACTTCGTTAAAAAATCACTTGTGGCATGTGGATAATTGCTACTTTTTGTAGTTTTGGTTAGTTTTGGCGAATATCGGCAAGTTTTTAACTAAAATACACACAGATTTTAATTACAATGTACCATTACAGTGTAATTAGCTAAAACTGAATGGAATGAGTTATAATTGCTATTTACATTCCACATACTCGAGAAATCAGCTGTCAATCTTAATTCCAACGCGCAAGCATATGGCTAGCGAACAAACTTAAGATAAAATCGTTAACAATTTCTCCGAGTCGTAACAATAAAGTCATTGCGAGCGTATCGTGCATTTATTTCCTGCACGAAATAAATTTTAATTATTAATAGGCGGAAAATTACATGCATTAGTAGCAGTGTGACGCCCCTACTTTTCTCTGACTCAATGGCAGTAGCGGGCAGACGAGGCGCGCGCTCCGCAGTGTACCGCGCCGCTTCCGAACCGCGAGTCGCGACACATCCGCTACACGCGCCAAGATTTTCAAAACTTTTGAAAATCGAACGGCGATTCAAACAGAATCGAACGCTCACGATACTTTTAAAAAAAAGTTTATGTGAAGTGTAAACTTTGTGCTGTGCCAGTTTTATTGTGTTTTGATCAGCTGTTTTGGAATTGTTTGCATTCGTAAGGTTTTTATTGGTGCATTGTGATTGTGTTGTTTATTTTCCGGTGGTGATATCACTGGAGATAATAACACGTAATATAAATAATATAATACAATCCACAAATATAACATGTGGCTTGTTATCTTCATGCACTACTTCTGTGTAATGGATGATAATTACCTTAGTATTATTATTGTTTTGTTCTCGTTACTAAAGCTACAAGATATTAATAATAATAATAAAATTATTAAATATTTGTGCTCATAAAGAACTAATTCCAAAACGAAAATCAACTGCGTAATTCTCAAGGTAAAAAAGGGTCTAATATTAAAACTTCTTTCTCATTTAAATTAGTAAACTTTTAGTTTTTTATTACTGGATTAACCTTCACAAGTGCATGGCCAGCAAAAGTTCAATAACAAAAATAACGTCAGTTCCTTGCGATCGTTCAATTCGCTGCGTAGGAGTCTGTCACACATGTCCTCACCAACTGCCTACATTACAGTAGATTACACTTAACTGATTTCTCGCACTGTTATTCTATTAAGGTTGTCAATAGTAGATTTATCTTGATTTATCCTTCAGATTTAGAGCAGTTTGCCTTGATAACAGTTGATAAGGTTACGAAATATACGAGAATCTTATTTAGTGATTATTATTACTTAACATAATCTTATTATTGTCTAATGGATGTTCATATTTTAAATGGGCACATGTATAAATATTTGCATATGACAATAACAGTTGGATGAGTTAATGTAGAACATGCATTACTTTCTTTAGTAATGTCAAATATTGAGGTGTAGAGTTCGCACAATGAAGGCATTGTATTTGTAAATAATTATTCATAACAAAAGTTCGACATAATTGGATGATATTTCCTATCTTACCTATAAGCTAGTAGTTGGAACAATGCATCCACAAACAGCATAAAATACTAAACAATTAATGTGCAATAAGTCCTTGTAGAGCAAAAATTAAGTGTTATTATTTATATCATTTACTAACGCTATATTCTTATGATGGGTCAATTTCCCAAACACATTTTTTGAGCGGCGTAGCTGAAAATCATATGTTTTTTATGACATAGAACTTTGATTTTTTTTTACACGAAAATATACAGAGGTTCCATTTTGAGGACAACATTATTAATGAGTATTTTCTTTTACAAATTCGACAAAAAATAATTGAACTAAGCGTTTCTAATTTTGGTGCAGTGTCCACATCCTTAATTTCTTACAATATGTATTTTTTTAGCTGAAGATCAAAACAGAACTTAGGGAAAAAGTATATTTTTGGATTATACAATCTATCTATTATCTAAGATTACCAAATTAAGCAAGTTTCCCAAATAACTGTGATTAAGTCACGTCCTTAAGTTTTGTCCGCGAAAAATTTATGATTTTGGTGTCAATAATGAAATAGCTCGTCAGTTTCTTTAAAGATCAAACAGGATTTAAACACTCCCATCATTCGTTAGGTTTAGTACCGCCCCCGCGAGCAGTGACGGCAGACGGGTGCAAGACCTCTGCGTCTTCCCGCCAAAAACGTAAATGTGTTGTTTTTTTTTAAACGGACAACAATTCTGCAATTTTGGTGTCTTTTTGTATAAGATTTCTAAGCTATTCTTTTTAGTTGAATTCCTCGTATAATGTAAAGGAACTGTTTTCATACCATGTGTTAAAATGTTATTGTTATATTTAAAACAGATTTCATATAATTTAGCTTTTTCAACGAGAATCTAATTTTGGTGAGTCAATTTTGGTGTTTTTGGTGGTGCACCAAAGCATTTTTAACCGACTTAACTCCGTCAATTGTGAACCGATTTTCAAAATTCTTTTTTTGTTCTATAGGGTACACTTATGTGGTGGTCCCATTGTCACCAAGTCAGGATCTGATGATGGGATCCTAGGGAAATCGAGAGTAAACCTCAAATTTTGTAGGAATGCAATACGTTTTCTAAAGTTATTCAAGTAGTCATCATCTAATGTTGATGAGGTGATGATGGAAGGTAAAACTCCTTAACGCTTAGGAGTTGGAGGATAATTCTTTAAATATTTTAGGTAGGTATGTACATACAGTTGTATTATTTCAGGTATTTAAGATGAGCTGATGATGAAAGGTCAAACAACATAAGTTAGGAGTTAGATGATACTCAATACTCATTTGTTGATACATACATTGACACATGATACATTGATACTTTTTAGTTGCCGATATTTAAAGTAGGGAGCCTGTATTTTGCTAGGAAGATTATTTACACTTGGATTGTGATTAAGACTATAATTTTCCAATACAAAATGGAAAATTATAGTCTTAATCACATTAAACATAGGTACTGTCCCTCTTCAGTGACAATAACAAGGACTAATCAACTAAAAAGCATAAAAAAAATAATTTTAACAAAAAAATTAAAACCGACGCCAAAAATCACTTAAAAGTAGAAAATAAGTACGTCGTTATTTATTTATTAGGACAATAAACCATGATTAATATTTTTGTAGTCGGTGCTGGTAAATTTAAAACCATTTCTTGAGCTTGGCACTAAGATATGACCGACTGACAGCATATTTTCTAATTTTGGTGCTTTAATATAAATTTTGGTGTTCTCTTAATTTTGGTGTAAAGAAAATCTAAAAAACTACTGGACAAAATTTAATGTCTTAATCATTTTAGAAACAGTATAAGTTTCCAATAAATTTGATCTATAATTAAAGAATAAAAATACACAAATAACAATTTCCACCAAAATTAGGCAAAAATATGCACTTGTTGAAATTCACCCGAATCATTCGTTCTACATTGACTGCATGTATTAAACATAACATAGATTCTGAAGCGTTCACGACTTTTGCAATACACGATGTGTAGGTTCTGAAGTACTTTCCCATTCGATATTGTTATCGTTCTCAAAAGTTACAATTAACAATTTCACAGTTTACGCAACACCGCTTTCATCTGATATTGCATAAAGATACAGTTTCGTGTCGAAGGCGATTTTTATCTCATATTCGCGATGCTTTGCATAGTTCACTTCCTAGTGAAATGATGGGTTTTATGACGCCTTTGATGTGATTCGCGTTGAAAAGATTACATTACGTGCACGGCTCTATTTATGAGAAATCGTAGAGTTGCATGCATGAGAAGAATTATCTCCTTATTGTTGTTCCTATCTCGTAAATTTGCGAAAAAAGGGCACCAAAGCAGCAGGTTCTTGAATCAACCTGATCTACAGCTTCCAATTCTCACTATATGGAGATGGAGAACTAGATAATGTCAAGAAAGATCATTGCGGTTCACTTTGATAAGTCCACTGTAGAGTCTTCTTTTAAGACTTCACATTATTGTATAGAAACTCGCTATTCAAAAATGTAATACAGCTGCTGACAACATTGAAAGCTGCTTGAAATATTTTATCGTTAATCGGGTGTTGTTATTGTAATCTTTTGAAATCTGCGATCGGAGATGCGCACGCGTCGTGAAACTGCTGGGTTATTGTCCGCGACCAATTCCTGACATCTCATTCTTGCAGCTGCTGGAATTTGTGTTCATTGATCGAGAACAGCTCAATTTGATTGACCATTGCAGAGATATTCTTACATGAAAGCAAGATTTTAATCGAGAGTGCTTTAAAATTTTTATTACTCGCAGTTTTATTCAGACTGCATGTCTGTGCCTACAAAATATCGTTTCTAATGTGTAATTTTGGTGGAATATAAGAAAAGATTGCATTAAAAGATGATCGTAAATCATAATATAGTTCATAATCAATTGCTTTTTTAACCAATCTCTGCATATTATTTATGGACGATTAGTAATATAAATTGCTATTTTAACTCGTACTTGCCTACGCAATTACCGTATCTTTTATGACATAATTGACGGGGCACATTGTAAGCAGCAACCAGTAGTACTTGCTTTGCATAATTATTTCAATAATATGTGTGCAGGTAGTAAAATCTGTGATTGATTGTGCAACAGCATAGCTTTTATTTGCCAACCCATAATTTCAGTTGGAACACGGAACAATTCGCTATAAATCAATCTTGTTGTAAATAAATCTTGGCTGTCGATTTCTTAAGATGCCGGTGAAAAGTAAAGGGGATTGTTTCGCTTCAATTCTGCTTCTGAATTTAGAAAAGCTACATTGCTTCATAGTTATTTTAAAGATGCAATCATAATTGGCAGTCTGTGGTTTTATTTACGATAAGGAAGGCAACTGAACGAGTTTTATCTATTTATAATATTTAAATCATACAGTGATATATGCGAAAACATAAATGATAAATGCTTTTTGGCCATAACATTGGTTTTTAAAGCGGATTTAAATGAAATCTACTTCTATGACACATTTCAATGAATTAATTATGTTATTTATTATGTCAAAGATTAAGCAATTTTGCATTTCCCTACATTTTTTAGATACCTACCTACTCTTCTATAAATGGATTTGAATGTTATTTAATATTGCGTAAGCCCTCTCTCTTAATTTAAAATTCTTATCACTTATGTGTGAATATAAAACCTGTCAGACTGCATCAATACCAGAGAAACTTATGTCGTAGCGAAAGTTGCCTTCTGAACTCTTGCGCGGCCGATGGAAATTGCAGTTTTCCTTTCATTACATAAATTGCACTCAAGATTTAACAAAAAGTTGTTAATCATAACGCTACTGCAGAGTAAACATGCATTTACGGGTTATTCCGTATTCGACCCATGACAACTCAACCCATTTCTTCACTCATCCCAAATTAGTATTCCTAGCTCAACCCATTACATAATTTCGTTATTCTACCCAAATGCATTCCTTACTCAACCCAAAGTAAAATACCAAAAATAAGTATGGATAGCAAAACAACGTTTACTGTTTTTTCAGAAATTTAATTATGATAAATACATACTGGTATGTACATTTATTTTTAATTAAATAAAAAAAATCACCTACATGAAAAAATGATAGATATTAATATGTTGATTAACTAAAATATATCAAAGATCCTATTTTATTTTAAGGTAAAAATACATAAACAAATTAAGAGGCTGAAAACTTTTAGCTAAAACGATTAGCTGTCCACATGAATACTTTTATTATTTTTCTTTTGTCATCTCATACCGCTTGAAAAAAAAGATGAAAATATTGTATTATTTGTACATTCATGAACAAGTGTCTAGGGAAAAAATTATACGCCATCGCTTGGTTATACTGATTTAATAAAACATCACAGTCGTTTGATTTATAGTAGATTTATAGTGGATTTATAGTAGATTCTAATTAGTCATTATTTGATTCATATCTTTTTGTGAAAAACGTTTTTCAATTATCAGAATTCCTGCAGTTTTATTTAATAGAACGATCTTAACACAAAAGTTAACTGAGCTTAAATTTCTAAAAAATATATTTTTATTCTGACCGTACAATCATAAAAATCTTATATTTTTTAAGTGGTTTTAAAATGGGTTGAGCTAGGAATGTTTTTGGGGTGAATAAGGAACATAAAATTAAACATTTGTTGTGGGTAGAGTAAGGAACAAAATTGGGTTGAGTAAGGAAAAAATAATGAGTGGGTTGAGAATAACCCGCATTTACACTACCGTTAAAGATTTACCGTTAAAATAGTAAACTTTAAAAAAGATACTAATGATAAATCATGATAATAAAAAATAACTTACTTCTCACACGTATGGAGTACGCAACCATTTATAAATTAATTGATACTTAAGTAAAGTTCATGAACTATAAACATGAATTGTAGATAAATAAATGTGGTTAATCGTATGTTATTATTATAATAACTGTGTTGTATTCTCAATCAAGTATATCTGATCTCAAATAAAAAAAAAACGCTAAATAAATTACACTGTAAATAATACATAGGTTTATTTTTGTGGATGATTTAATGAGGGGCGTGTACTATGATTGCTGACAGAACAACATAATTTAATTGAGCTGCTAAACTGGTTTTAAATAAAGTTACACCTATATTACCCCACCGTTACACGTTACATTGGCAGTAGCCATATGGACGTTTAATTCCAAGTAATTTTAATAGTTAAAAAACCATACCAACCGTATTGAGAATCTCCTCCTTTTGATGAAGAAAAAGAAATAATCGTAGTTGCTTCTCTACTACTTCTTCTCTGCTACTTTGAAGATAGTGATCTTCAAACATACTTATATATGATTGCAAATCTAATCTCACACTAGTCACTATCTTTATTCTAAAATTAGTTAGTTCATTAGTCAACTCCAGCCACATTCCGCTCGATGTGCCAGTAGTGATTGAATTCCGTCGGGCAGCCTGTGTAATGAAACGAATGCTGCGTAAATAATCGAGTGCATTTATTAGTAGGGTGGCTTGTGCAGGGACGCCTAAATTGCACGCGCCCCTCGCCGCGTTATATGAGCAGGGTTGCTGAACGCATTGTGCATACAATTAGTCTTAATTTGCATTGGACTCCAATATTCGAGGTTCGTTGTATTCAATTAAATTGAACGTTGAAATATTAAAAAGCTTCCACATAGTGTTAAGAATGTATGTCGTTGTTTATGTAAAAGATCTAGAAATCTAGATTTAGAAAGGCTAATGTCAGGCATTATAATATGAGAACACCATGCCTGTGAGTGATATGACTCTACCAATATAGACATCGGAAATTAATGTAAAGAATGATTGAAAGTAACTACTTGCTGCAGAAAACAAGTAATAATTTCTTTTTTTATACATAATATTTGGAAGTAAAATAAAATTAAAAAATCGTTAAACATGTTGTACCTAAGCATTTTATTTATTGGTTTCAACTTGACCTTGTGATATAATCTTGAGTTTAAACACGTCCACGAACACAATAACGGATTTCAACAACTGGTTTGAGAGTAACTCATCATTGAAGAATTTTAATTTTACGGAATATGATTACAAACGAACGAGTGAGTGTCATCCGAAAAATTCAATGAATACTTCGAAAATGTTAAATGTTTTGCACCTAAATAAAAGATTGCCTAGTAAAGATAAAGTGTTAATGATGAATAAGATTTTAAAAATAGTGAAATGGAATGGAAAGAAATAGTATGAATACATTAATTTTCAACTAGGCTTATTACACAGTCGATTGGTTTCTCGTTTGGAAGTATTTAAAGTACCTAATTTTAGAGTGAAACTTCGAAATATTTTACGATCTGTGGTGGCTGTCGGAGCTGTCAAGATTATGACAGATGGCAATTCTGACTAGACGTGAGATACGCGTGCGACGTTTTGTGCCACTCAGAAGTTTTGTGAGAGTCTTTAAAAAAAAGTAGCGTAACTTTTTTTTATCTCGTGAATTCTAATAGTAGCTATATCAGCAAGGGAGACAATGACTGCCTTTGCAGCCCTAATACAAACCCCTGTCGTAATGCATTAGGCATTACTGCAGCCCCTCGAATGACCTAGGCACCCCTCGTCAAATCCGGAGGGGAAAACGGAATCCTGCCAAGTGCCGTGGATATGCTTAGATAAGCAACACGTGCATCTCCATGCTTGTATGTGTAACGAGCCCACATACAGCTGGCCATATAGTACTGTTAACATTACAAAGTAAGCATTGTTAAGAGTGAAGTATGTAGAAAAAAGTTGTACAGTAGAGAAGAAATAAATTACTGACCTGAAAACTAATTTTACTTGAAGGTATATTGTCTTTTTGTATGATAAAATTATGAAGAAGCTTTTTTCAGAAAGTCGTTAGTGTTGAAGTGGTTTCAAAACATAGTTTATGTAATGAGAATTTAAGTTTATCAAGACGTTTTTTCCTAGTAAAATTATTTGTTAAAACTTGATGGCTGGTAACACTAGAATGATTTATCTGTTAATCTCATTTCTCTACAAAGCAATACCAAATGTTGAACGAGAAAAAAATAACCGTGATTTTATACAAGCGTGAAATGGAAATCGTAATGTGCTTCCCAACTTATGCGCGTTGGGTCCGAATCCCAACAAAATAGAGAAATAAGTGTATTGTACACAATCCAATAATAACCACGACTTTTTCAGCAGTCTTCACGCTGGCTTAGCAATATTGTTTATTTAGTTATTTTGTCGTTTGTTTAGTATTGGTGTGGGTTTTGACTGAAAAAATATCAAGTGTAATCTAGGAAAGATTAACTAAATAGAGAATAGAAGTAATTAAAATTTGACATACCTAGTAAGAAACCGCATGAAGTTAACTCCCGCAAATAAGAGTAGTACCTACACTACTCTTACTATGCTTTAACATAGTTTTAATTTTACTCAATTAGAGCGATTAGAAATTAGGAGGGTTGATTGTTTAAATTAAACAACAGAACAAAACCAACATTCTTATACATACTCTTTGAGAAGTAACGCTTTTCTCGGTGGTAACTACAGTTCTAAAGATTCATTTTCAAGTAGCTTAGCTTTATTTAGCGTTACCGTGAAAATTATAACAAATCGTGCCAAGCAGACGGTGGTCACAGATAACGATGCCAAGGCCACATTTGTGTCGCTTTAAAGCCATTGTATAGGAACATTTTATGGCTCAATGTGGCGCAGGACCATTTAAGGAGCACTGTTTGGACAAGTGCGAGACCTCGTATCTCTAACGACGTTCTAAGTATGTGTTCATATAGCAGACATGCACATATCATGATATTATGATTATGAGGCGTCGCAAGTCGTCTCGACAGAAGCGATAAAATCGTATAAATGACGCGCATTCTCCTTATCTAGTCAAATATTAATGAGCAAGAACCCTTGGATTCACCTTGGAGACTTCGATAGACCACGCGTGATTTAATTACCGGAGAATTTATCTTACATTTTGTAAACATGTAAACATAGACATTATAGAACGATATTACTTTGTTGATTGTATAAAATTCTCTCTCTCTCTCTTACTGTGCTTATTGACAAGTACCGTTGAGTTAGAATTAAGTAGGTAGGTAGAGTCGTTCTCCTCACCGCACATCATCACACAATTCTCGTTGCCAAACCAACAAAGAGTTTCCGATGCCTTTGACATTTGGAGCCACAAAGGCGGCTACACACAAGATCGTTTAAATTACAAATTGATGTCAGGCACATTAGCCAGTGGTTAGCAGTTAGAGCGACTATAAGCATGTGGAGGGCATGTTTTTGTTGGAAGACGTGTGTGTTACGTGCGCTCGCGCCGTCCGCACGTGTTCTGCAAGCCGATACGCTTGGGAGGCACCCGAAGAACAACTAAACAACTAACAAGCACATTATAGTAGCTGGTGTTAGATATGTAACCGCCTATTTGCTAATTCGTATGTACGCTCCAAAGACATGGAGAGCGCAATCGATCGGTGTTAATGAGTCAATTAGTAGAGTGAAAACTGATAGCACTAATTGAGCTTTGGTAATAGGTTTTAAAATACACAATGCATGGTTTGTAGTACGATAGAGCTCTCGTTAGCTTTTACAGTTTCTATAATTTTTTGTTCATATCCTATACATTCACTCTTGTTGATTTTCAAAGTAAATTCACAATTCATACAGAACGAAACTCATTATAAAGTTAATGTATTTCGATAGGTGTGTTCGCATGATGTCACTCTAACGTGTCTTGGTATTAAATATTCTCCTTAACAATCTTAAGTTAAATTCGCATTGTACTTATTGTAATGAATCATCGAGCGTAACGGTTTATCCGAATCTCTTCTGATTAGTGTTTTAAAGGGATAAACTAAATAACTTTTTTACACTATCGTAACACATGTGTAACAACACACATGTTACAACAACAATTAGTGGTGAACCTGTGGATTTCACATACGATGTTGTTTGCGTTTATCTCGATTCTTTTGTTTTTCCCGATCCTTAATTCTATTTTCCTCAGCGACGTAATCTGCTCCCGGTTTATTCTTTCTCGTTATATCCGCAGTAAAAGCGATTACGTACTATTATTCCCGGTTACCAACTGTGATGTGCCGTATACACCGTGTACACAGTCGCTGGCAGTTTGCCACCTGACAGCCATCACCATAGCCCAGGCATTGATGACTAACACAAGGTTAATGCGGAGGACAGGCTAGTTATCGCAATTAGTAAGGCTATTAACGGTATATGTAACGCTCGGTTGCGTATTATCCTTTATTTTAATTAGACTCTGTTCGCGGCATTACGCGCGTGGGCTGTTAAAAACAAAACACCATCGTATATCTTTAGAATAGTTTCGAGGTCAGCAGATATAGTAAATTGTCAATAAAAATAAGTTGATTAAGTATACTGAGAGGTAATGTTTACAATACTTCATATGAAATTGATGCTAAATAGATTAATGAAAACCTTATTAAATGAACTATAAGGTTGTTAATCCTTCTTCATTTTATACCTGATTGAATAGTTTCTGTTTATTTCAACAATTCCTAGCCAATTCCTAGCTATTTAGATACGTTGTCATAGTTATGGAACTTTTAGTAAACATAAGATAACATAAGGAAGGATGTTTGATTCAGCGTGTCATGAAACGTGTTATAAAATAAACATAGAATATCCATAGGTAACTTCTAATAGGATAAATATTATAAACATAGTTATGTAAACCTCTTACTGCTCATCAAATCTTGAATTCAGTAGTTTGAAAGTCAATAAATTCTTACGAATCGATCGCCAGAATCCTCCAGAATCTCAATTGCAAAATCAACTTCAAGCTTCATTTAGAACTTTTCGAACATCAATATTTATTCCATTGAATAAGTTTATTTTAAGCTTTGTTAACTACGGCAGTGCCGCCCACAGCCCACTCCCACCCTGCAATCTGGATTTAAGCCTGGATCAACTTGCCTCAGCTTGCCCACGCAATACATCAAGTTCCAGTTAACTTTACTAGGTTTCCGCAAGTCATTGCTCGAAAGTCACAGGAAAATGCTGTGAAAGGCTTTCCCGGAAGTCGGTACAGCATGTGGGCGCAATAGATCTGTGTTCGTCAGGAATGGAAAGCAACATATTTTAAATTGAGATGCAAAAATTGAGAAAAATCGAGAATCCATGATGCATACTAGTGGGTAGAGTTTGAATAACTGGCTAACTTGAGATTCCGATCAAGTAAGGTCAACTTAAATAGAAATAGAGCTATTTCAGTAGTCTTAGGAGTGCAGAATCGGTTAATATGACTGAATCCATGCAATCGATATCTAATCGAAATAATTACTCCGATCAGTGATGTTATTCAATTGGATAAGCGCTTCGAACATCCACGTTTCGTTTTTGTTTGGCAGGAAGATTTACTTAATTCTCCAGTGATTACAGATACTATTAACGTCTTTCCGGATAGTATTGTTTTCAAGCTTGGTGAATGATACCTAAATTAATAACTAAAGGTTATTTTAGTGATTGATGCAACTTTGTGTGGGCAGGATGGTTTACGCCTTCACGTGTGCGGGCGCTCCGATGAGTAATAACGTACATAGTTATTCGCGTCAATATTACGTTATTAGTTTTTACTAGATACAATATATTTTCATAGACTACGTAGGTATAGACTAGCTTTTGCCCGCGGCTTCCCCCGTTCAGTTTGTCACCGATAGTCTATGTGTTATTCTGATGTATAAACAATAATAATGCAAAGTTTCATCAATCCGTTTGTATAAAAAAAAACTATAATATTTATTCAGTTTAGACCACAAGTGGCACTTATGAAGTAGTTTTTGCGTGTAAGAGTAACAAGCATCATCCTCACAAACATTCGCGTAAGCGTAGCGCTCTACATCGTATTGGGATCTTTTATGCGTCCCCTTTCCTTATTGCTTATCTTCCACAAAAACTCTATTTAATAGACGAACTAATTCCTGGATGAAAGTGGATTTGTCTTTCTAAGTTATTTCCGTATACCACCGAAACAATTCCTAATTGATCGTAAAATAAGAATTCTTTCCCAGATTTTTTAAATAAAATAGAGACAATGCAAGAATATGTATGCAAGAATGAGGTGCCATAAATGTCAATTTCACTGCGTTCCAGTGTTTGAAAAATGTGAAATTATATCTTTGTTATGCCTAAGCACTGCGTTTGCCATTGTTTGAACCATCATGCTATTATGTGGGTGCAAGTGAAATTGATCTTTCAAATCCCATTGTTTCATGATAATCCATTTCTCTTTGTTTTGGCGATTTTTGTTCAAAGCTAATAAACAAAGTAATCGTTCTTATTGATCTCGATCGATTTCGTTTTGTTGATCATGAGCAAATGACATTTCTTTTCTTCTTTTGTTTTTGAATTTCATTTTTTTTCCCCACACATAATTTAAAACTACGTCTATATTAATGACAGATAAAAATTTGCAAGTGGTTATTCCGACCGCCAAGTAATGTACTTCCCGTTGAATCACCTTTGGGCTGCAATGATGTTCCTTCATTAAGATTCGGATACAATAACCTCTTTATCATCTAATGAAGGCGCAGGGTTTTTAAATAAGACGTGGGCAAATGATTCATAATTAATAATAATAAATAATAAATATCCTTGGACATTTTACACTGCGCTTCTAGTCCCAAACTAAGCAAAGCTTGTACTATGGGTACTAGAGAACGGATATAAACATACTTAAATACTTTTTTTTTTTTTTGTAAATACATACTTATTATACATAGAAAACACCCAGTCCAATACAAACAAATATGTTCATGCACACAAATGTTTGTACTGTGCGGGAATCGAACCCGCAACCTCCGGAATAGTAGTCCGTTTCGAACCACTACACCAAACGGCCGACTTAAAGGTCAGCCACGGAGTTTTCAATATATTTATTATCATCTTCGATCAATTTATTAGTTTATCGTTTTAAAGCGTAGTAGCGTAGCGTTTTTCCTTACAATTGTAGCGTTTTTCCTTACAATTATTTCCCAAGGTACTTGAATGGATTTAAATTGATGCTATTCGTTAAAACTATTACTTTGAAGGGTTCTCTCAATGAAATATCGAAGTTGATTGATTCAATTTTCTATTATCGGTTGCAAATTATAAATTAATAACTGCGTTGTCTGGGCTGGAGGCGATTGATTTTCTATTATCTGCATAATCACCGAAGTATTAAACAGGTGGTCGTTGTGCTATGAATGTTGGTTATTTATATACCAACATTCTTTTAAGTCAAATCTATTGCCACATCGGACGTTTTTAATATATTTCGGATACGGTTACTGTATCCCTATTCCTACATTGCACATCCTTATGTTATGATTTACTCTATTGTATGCAAACAATGTTCGGGCGTCAATGTGGTGGCCAGTGTTTGGCCAGTCAGACCAACATTAAGAACAATGGCAAATTAAGACACAAGCCCATGACGCAAAGGCGCTGACAGTAACTCTATGGAGTTAGCGGGTTCTGCGCAACAAGTTACGCTTATTGACTACACCCAATTTTCTTCTGGTTTACAAATTGTTCCAATTACGTGAAAACAAAACGTTTCAGTTCATTAAGTCTTAGCAGCTTTATTTATTTAATAATTTGTAACAAATTCTACCGCAATATTTATTATTGTGATATTTAATAAGTATTTTGGATTTCAAGATGTCCTCTTATCTATTTGGCACATTAAAAGTATTTGAATAGTAAGCTTATAATGTCGCTAGCCAAGACATTTTAATTGAATTAACTGAAACGAAGTGCAATTTTTGATGTCGGCTGTTTATTCCGTTAGTCGGAAGCACAAATTTTGAGTAATTATTGTTAACTTATTTCCCATCCAAATTATAGAGGTAAAAATAAAATCATTACTTACATAGTGTAGTATTCTTATCGAATAATGCCGACAATGACTCAACTTTTGGCCAAATGCAATGTTCTCATCATTGTCTTCAATTATCGCGTGCAAGAAAAAGACATTAAATTGTTTGTACAATCTTTGAACATGGAAAATTAATTACATTTTCTGCGAACATTTTGACCGTCATTTATTTACTTGTGAGAATTTCGAGTTTTTATAGCTAATACAGCGATTTTTATCACATAAGATTTTAATTAGAGATCTGCTGGCAAGGCTCCAGCTCTGACGGCTACCGAGTGGTTCCAGCTGACCTTCTTTATTAACTGTTAACTAAAAAATGCTTAATGGTATATTAAAATCGAAAACAAAAACAGATTTTAGGTGTATAGGTTAATTGGTTGCAACGATTTTACCGTATCGTCTAGGTTGGTTACCGATTTGCTCCGTTGTATCGCCGTCAACGGTAAATGCTTATAAATTATTTTTTGTTGAAGCTCATTAACATTTTTGTATCCTTTAATATTGATGCACTAGTGAAGGGGTCTCGAAAGCACTTACCGTATATAAGTGGTGGCTGTCTTATAAGGTGCTGGCACACCATATCGTTATCAAAAACAGTAATGTACCTGTGAGTTATTGCTGTAAGTGTCACGGACTGTTATATGATCCAGATGCCAGCCGTAGAGAACGTGACGTGCGCTTCGTTAGCCACATTGTTATAATAACAGTAATTTGTAGCCCACTCGTGTAGAGACGCATCCTTTGATTCTTTGCCCCGGAATCAACATCCTATAGTTTAGGTGGCTTATTATCCGTGATTCGTGTTATTTAGGTGCAGTAAGCATGTATTTTGTTAGTTCAAATTACCCTTAGACATAGGTACTTATTTTTTATTAATTTTTTGGGCAACCTACAGAGTTAGAGAGATCATATTTATTTTATATTGCTTGAATTAAGATGTAGAGATGGATCTAAAGAAAGATCTTACCTTACGTATACTATATTCGCCACAGTGAAATACATACATTTAATAATACATATATCAGTATGGTGTAATAACGAGATAAATGATTTTAAGTACATAGTTTATGAACACAACATTAAAGCGTGTAAGCGATAGCGCTGAGGGCAGCGCCCCTATTTCTTCATTGAGTATCGTTAGATCTCGTTGCAACGATGCCCACTGATTTATCTGCCAATTGACGGCACCTACTCTATTGACCCTCCGACGCTATCAATGTACCAATAAAAATCGTGCACAATTTACGAAGTCTTTCTTACATTTTCTGCAGAAATAATTTCAAAGATAGACAAAAGTTTCAATGAAAAGTGTGTAAAACAATGTGAATGAGTCTCCAAAGGCCAAAAAAGACGAAATTCAAGATGTGGAAGGCGCTAGTTCATAGAAAAAGAAAATACAGTGAAGTGATACCATGTGATCGTGAGTCGTACGCCGCCCTAGCGGCGATGCAAGGAGGCAGCGCGGCTACACTCCCGCCATCTCTCGACGCGCTTCGAGCATGTAAGTATGCCGCTACTCCGCGCTAGATGGCAGTAGCTGATGTGTGCTGAAAGTTTTAAAACCATTTCATTTATTGATTTATTTTAAAACATTTTTTTAATAAGTAATATGTTTTACTTGTGTTTCTATCTGATTCCTCAATGTCTTTTATGTTGTTATTCTAAAATTGAAGGATTTTTGGTGGTGGTGTAGATTGCAGCTTTTTTTTATTAGGATTTTAATTTTGTATATTTTTTAACATTCTGGATAAACTTTGTAACTATCATTTATGAATTTTTATTCCTATTATTCCGTGACATTGTGTGTAGTAGATTTAAATACCTACCTACGCTATCTAGGATAGAGAAACAAACTGTAGGAATTTTTTATAATAATATTGGTTCCGTAGAATATGCCATAGTAAGTGACTACTCTACGTAAGTGAATGCACAGGAAAATTTGTACATCAAGGGACACAATAAAATCAGGAGATCTTCAACGAACAAATAGCGAGTGGTCAATGCCTCTCTTCAATTGTGGGAAAATTATGATTCATGGCATTGTGTTTATGATACCGACCACAACAAAAGTGCCTGCCCTCTAAATAAGGTTAATCTCAACGACATTTCTGCGGACCGCTCCGTGACCGCGGCACAAAGGCCCGGACGGCGAACTTCAATGTCATGAAAATCGTGATATTCGTTATGATTTCTTATTCAAATGAGCACAATTTTATCTCAGTCATGATTAACAAGATATAATTTTCCAGTGGAATACCATTTCTGATGCAAAAGATTTTTATTTTTATTAATTCACCTTAAAAATGCTCATAGCTAGAGGTGCGATTATTTATATTATTTTTCCATGTAGAGTTATTTTTAAACTGCATAATTGATTCTGTTCAATTCAAATGATTTTAGAGACGTAGAGAATATTCTGGATTTTGAATTAATCATAACTTTATAATCAAGTGCTTGTTCCGCTGACGTTTCCAGCTTTAAGGTCCTTATTTGAGAACAATAGTCTTTGTCTGTAAGTGAAGCTTGAAAGGACACTACTTGGCACTCCCGTGAAGCAATCCTCTTTATTAAAACAATGAGCAGGCTATATAAAAGAAACGACTGACTGTTATCCGCGGGCAGACAATATGGCTCCCACGGCACAGTTTCCACGTGTTTACGTAAATACACTAATTGCTGCGCATTTACCTACAACAAAGAGAATATTTCCTCACTTTGCGCTATAAAACACCGTAAAAATGATATTTCATGATGTCATCTAAATGTTAAGTTAACCTAACAGGGCTTGATGCAATCTGTCCGTTGCAAGATTGTTTGTATGAAGAACACAACATTGTGACTACATTGACAAATACCAATTTGTTAAAGGATTCTTAGTAATATCCTGAAATACTCGGCAATGCAGCTTAATCATTAAACCGCAGTGAAATAGACACAAACATTCACGTACCTACATAGGTAAACAAAGACCATGTAATTGGAATTAAACATGTAATGGAATCATTTCTAATATGGGGGTTCATAATGGCAAAATATTTCCTTATTGTTATTCTCGTAGTGTTACGGCATTAACCTACGAAGCTACGATACCAGAACTCGTTTCCCCGAATGACTGAGTTGCATGGTTGATTACACAGGAAATGTCAACTTTTACAACTAGGTAACTTCTGGTTTACACAAAACTTTTGTACTAAAGATTGTTTATATTACTATTCTGGAACTGAAAGTCATTTCTGAACTAAAATTCTCTGGAAAGTGTGTCATATAAAACATGTTTACATGCATGTATACTCGTATAAGCTAGTATACACAAGAACACATGCAAAACAAACGCCATTCACGCAAGCCAAATGGTTTACAGGTTTGACCCAGTTGTGTGCCATCGGCCTGCTGTAGACATGCACTCCTTGGGGATTGATTGCAAAATGCGCCTTAAAGTTGTAGTTGTTTCTTTTACAAAGTTTTTATGCATACATGCACATAGAGACATTAAAAAGAAACTGTTTTGTAAAGTCCGACTAGACTTGGATGATTCTTCAAGTCATAAGTTTTGTTTTATTTATGTAACTTATAAAAGCTCCTGTGATTAAGCATCTAATTAATCAGCATAAATTCATTGAGGTACATAATATTATTATTTATATTGTGTTTATGTAATCGTCACTTACCATCAGGTGAGATACAGGCCAAGAGCTTCCTCGTTGTGTATATAAAAAAAAAACTATTTTAAAACTCTCTTTCTCAGTAAATAAATAAAATTTCCATTGAAATTACATGCACTCGTATTACGCGATATACAATTATTTAAAACATATTATGCGTATTTAGCAAGTGCTGTTGTTTATGGTGCGTGAAATTAATTTTGTAATCATCAGGCTACTTCGGTAACATTCTGTGAAATATAATTTTGTCAGTTGTTTAAACTATTTGTATAAGAGAAGTCCTAGTATCACTGCCTTTTGTCATAAGTGCCTATGTCGTTACAAAAACCTACCAAATTATTGCTTATTGTCGGCACAACAAACCAACCCCCCTAGACAAAACGCACTTTTTGATCGAATCGAAAATCGAATCCGTCAAAACTCCATACAAAAAAGGGGCTTTTCGACCATTTTTAGACTGGTTTGCGATTATGATTTGCACTTTGTCTAGACCCACAGCTTATTTGCTACGGAGTGCTGAAATCCGTGGAGCATGTCGTGTCACGGACAATAAGCTCCTGTCTTTGTCGCGAGAAGTGCCAAATCGAGGCGTACTCGGAACTGCGACGTCACCGAAACTCTTTTATCTTTTAAGGTCACGACATGCTGCGCCATTGTCTTCCAGCCTCGTCTATGGCGGACGTTCATTATGCATTTGACAGTGAAATGTATTTCATGCACATTCATTTATTTTGTTTCATGCACGTTTTGAGGGTATTACAAGCCGCCAACGCAAGTATTTTCTTTAAAAAAAATCAAGCTAGAAAACACAGCTCAATACTCAGATATTTTTCAAGTAACCTGTAAGATAATTACAGTTAGTAACCTGTTAAATAATAACCTGTAACAATCAATAAAAGACAATACCAATATTAATGCTATGATAACGACTTTCTTGACACAATTAAAAGTGTGGGTTTTTTAAGTAGAAGTAGATCTAGTTGAACCAGCAGTCAATCTAGATTAGAAACTAGCACTAATTCTAGACATGGAAGAGAAATCGTGTACTGTAAAAAAGCTTGCTACGCTTGGAAGCCGATAATTACTGAATTCCCATAGTTTTTACTGTCACACGCACTTCTTAGAGCATCATTGCTCAGAAGTGCTGTACGGTGTTTTAATACAAGAAAGCATTGTAGGTTAATGTCTAAATTGCCAAGCGATATTATTTTATATTTATTACATACATTTCCTCTAATTTATTTTTTGTAGAAAGCGAAATTTTTTGTCCCAATATATGTCAACATTTTTACAACTTTTTTACAACAAAATATTTTTACAACTTTCACTGCAGAGTCGGTCATATCGTTCTACCTAAGTAATTAATCTATACACATTATGTTCTTATAACCATAAACCATCACTTAACTCGAGGTAGAGTATTTGAAGAAGATTATTAATAAAGTGGCCTTAACATGTCTGCAGTATTGAATGATTAGAGCCGGGGCGTTAAGGCCGATGAAAACAATGATTCAGCACTCATTAGGCCCTGAGTCACGGCGTACTCGGGCCAACATTTGCGACCCTTTTTGGGCAGACGGATACATGCAAATACTGAATGCATCACTTGTAAAGACGACAAGCTAAACACACACATCTTATGTCGTTTTAATAGGGGTTATTTTGCAACAAAATTTATAGTCTGATAGAAGTATGTACAGCTATTTATGTATGACCAATGTTGGTAAAGAATGCTTCTTGATAAGAACACTATATTTATGTATTTACTTTTTATATGTGTAAATAAATAAAATTCATAATTTATGTTTCTTGTTTCAGGTAAGTCTGCTGTTTCTGATTTTTTCGGTGTATTATCGAGATTCTTGGTATGTAATAGTATTAAATTGATGTTGATTGAATTTTGATATTAGAGAACATCACCCACCAATCTATTCAACATTTTATGAGTTATCAACACGCTATTTTTCCATAGAGTTTGAATGATACCCATAATGTTTAACGTTACTTTTTTTTCCTAAAAAATAAATAACTTCGTCGGGTGAAAGGAAATAAACTCACAATTTTCGATCTAGTCTCTAAGTTGAAAGTAACTTATAAACATAGACCTGAATACTCGATACAAAAATGTTATTATGTAATATTCGTATGTGGCAATTTTACTGGACTGTTGTAAATTATACGAGTATATTGGTATTATATCATCATGTAGAGCATGACCTGTGATTTGTTGCCGTTTTGTCATTATGCATCCGTAGACGGAACAGAATCGTTAATAAAGTAATTTGGTCCAAATTACCGGATGGGACTGATGAAATTTCAATTCAGGAAAATGTTTAAATTCTGAAAGATTTTTCATGAGTAAAATGGCCCAGCACATTTTAGACACCGTAGTATCCTAACTTATAAAGTTGCGTTCTGTAATGAACGGTCTCACTTTCAGCATTACAAATTAGTGTTACCAGCTCAATCTCGCCTAAGTGATTCCTTCACTCATTCCATAAACTCAAGATGGCAATCTTAATGCTTCTGTTTTCCGCTGTTTTGGTCCGCTACTTCCGCGCTGGTTTTTGAGATTTGGCTAAACGTTATACACTGGTGAATTTGGAAAACGTCTTGATTTTATCTGGAGAACAACGGGGGAAGCGCATAAAGGCTGGTGAAAGTGTAAGAAGGTCTACAAAAGATCGTTATCAGTATTTTAAATGCTAATACTTCTGGGTAAATGTAATTACTGACCATAATAAAGTTTATCGTGGATATGTTACGGTCAAAGTGATAAATGTGAAAATTATGAATAATCGCCGGTTATTATGAATAATTACCGCATGATTTGGTAAATGTGATTAATATAAGGTCATTTAAGTGTGTATAAAACTAAATAGGCGGCTTAGGTGTGGCCCAAGGGCCACCCCCGCCGCACCTTAACCTATTTTCACTTTAAATCAAAACATTAATGTTATGGGCATCATGGAAAAGTAATATTATGCAAGAAACATTCCAAACTCATTATGCCAATATCCAAACGTTCAAAAGTTTGGTTGTACACGAGCACGTACACAAGATGTTGTTCTCTTTTATGAAATTTGTTACCTACTAAGGTTGAATTATTAAATAATCACTGTTAAATGTGATTCATTCATCATTTTTACCGCGACTGTCGGTAATTATTCATAATAACCAGTTATTATTAATAATTTTCAATTTATCACATTAACCGTAACAGATACACGGGTATACTTGTTCATGGAACAAGCCTTTTCGTATTTTCATTCGATGCCGAAAGCCCACTCAGAAAACACAATCGAAAATACGCTGTTAGCTTCCGCTAGTGAGATATATTGGCGTTGAAACTGTTAACAAAGCGCTTATCTGGTTAATTAAAATCCCTTTGTGCTGCAGCGCGGGTAGTAATCTAGTAATGAAAGTTGTTACAGTTTAATCATGGTTCACGTTGATTAAATTAAAGCCATTTCATATGGTCCGATAGTTCATAATAACGTATTCATTTATAAACTAATATATCAAATATTAATATAGTGTAAAATAATACTCTTTGACTGTAATAGTACGGCGTGCGTTACGAAGGCGTGTGGTAGAGTCATTTGTATGGAGATGACTATACAACGCTCCAAGACATTTCATGTATGATATGTAGAACAGACAGACGGGTATGACAGCAACAGTTATCGTAACAAAAACTCAAATTTATCGCTTTATTCCGTGAGTAAATAACGAGCGAACCCGTACGAGTTAACGAACAAAACCTGACCTAAATAGTTTCCCATCATTATGATAATTGCGCGGCGAAGTACGAACATTACTGGGTTTATCTCACGGCTGTGAAGGGCTGATTAATTCGATACTTTTGCGGGCAGCCGGTGGCCGGATGCTGCACACTGCACACTGCACCGTTACGACGCGTCCGCTAGGGTCACTACGTGGATGTAATTTTCAGGGATACAAAAGGTACAGTCTCCAGTATAACGGGCTACATTTGAAAAAATATTGCACGTATGTTTTGTTTTTAATAAAAAGTAGGTATACTAGATTAGTTTGACTGATTGGACTTGGTCTTACTAAATGACTTAAACCTAGTGTAACTGTAAACGTCTCGTGTAAATAAACTTTTTAAGTAAATATTTTATCGTAGCTTCATCAAAAATTATGCACATTATATTCTTTTTCTTCTTTTATTATGTCCTAATAAGATACAACAATCCTCATGTCAGATTTTATGAGCTTCAATAGTGAAATACTCACATGGTTTTAACAAATACTCACGGGTTTGAAAAAAGCTAATTAAGCACAGTTGTTACGATCGCCAACACATTTGAACACTACATTATATATTTAGGGGAAATCCTGAAAATCCCGCACGCCTGGCAACCATAGCCACACACATCCAAGCTGTAGTCCAGTTTGTTTACAAAGTTATTTTCACATCGGCGCGTTTGGAACCGTCCCTCTGTTTAAACTCCACGTCGAATTGAACTGCATCACCGCGGGATATAAAACGCGTGATGTGGGCGTGAAAACTTCTGGAACTGTCTGTAAATTGATATGGACTTGGAACTAAGAACTTAAAACGTAAACTTAAGAATAAATCCTAGTGGTTTTTATAGTCTATCGATAATATATTATAATGTACTGTTTTTTTCAACGATAAATAAAAATAAAAAAACAAAAAAAAAACTATGGTTAATCCTGAATTCTTTGAAACAACATAAGGGTAAAAAGGTCTTGATGTATCTAGTTATCAACTCAACTATGCACTAATTGCGTTTTTTTATCGAATATTCTCTTACAACCTTAAGAGAGCTTAAAGCTTTACCATTCTGTTAAAAACATGTTTAAACTTAAAATTCCACATAAATAATATTATGAATGTTGTTTATAGCAAAATATTGCACCACTTATACCTAAAAAAGAATATTGCGTAGTCAAATTGATTCAATTATAGTTAAAGGCTTAGATGTTTTATACTTATTAATTGAAATATTATATCTGCTGTTGTACTAGCAATTATAACTATTATATCATTGATATTCAATTAGTGGAAGTTGTTATGATTAATTTGAGACGTATTGTAAGTGATTATGTCATATGGATGTATTTATTGTTACATCGGTGGAGCTACATGTTATTGTTGTAGTGATAATCACCGTTGAAGCAATTATTAATTATGAACGTCTATTAATAAATGTTGAGATACGGTTTATGATGAATCGGTAAAATGATACCCATTAATTAGGGATAATATTATTAATTATTGTTTTGTAACGTTTGTTGGGCGCAAGTCTTTTTTTAATTTGTTACATACGAATAATTTTGTTATAAAAAGTCGTCACGTCATATTTATCACTGAATATTAAAATGCTATTTTTGTAAATGTCAAAACATGATTCGAAGTCATACACAAAATGTCAGAAAATATCACGAGGGGTGCCCACTGTGCCTTGTAAAACGCGGGCATGTCACAATTCGTACCCGTGAAATGGCACATCTGCATTGCCGTTTACTGCGGGAATCATATTTTTGGCACGGAACTCAAAATCAGGCCGCGCACGCGGAACCACTGTGCGAAATTAACCTTCATTTTCTATGTTTATGAGCTTTTTATGCGTCAATGTTCTGCCTAACGAGAACAATAGCTATGTTCTAAATATAATCGTCCTGTATCTAGATTTTGAGAACAGACTATTTGTAATTTCCGCACTTTGTGATATGGTTATCGCTTCACCTGTAGAATAACTTTCTCTAGTTGTATTTATTTCATATCGGGTACGTTATCTTTGGCCCACGTACAATTAGGTCCTCCGTGAGTCAGCGGGTTAAGCCCACCAGTTCCATCTTCGTTTTCCTTTTTACACCAGACTGTCGGAGCCGGGCTTTTATTCTGTTTAGGTATATGTTAATTATAGCCGAGGAAAGCAATGTTTATACATTTGTTCCGGCGTTTGCCGCGATAAATCACCAACGTATAAACAAATCGGTGCCTTCTATACGACTCCCTTTGCATTAATAGACAGTGTTATTTTCATTCGCCTTAATTGTGTTGTAAGACAACCGACTCGAAGATCTCGTTGAAATGGTATAATCATGTAATTTAGATAGAGGGCTCTACTTTCGCATCGTAATGCGTGGCTATCCAGTTTCAAATTACAACCTTATGGCAAGTATCGTCTTTGCTACTCACAGTCTTTTATTTTGCCTTAGAAGCGGACATCCCTGTTTTATTAATTCAATCGTTAGATATTACTATTATGTATAAAATTGATGAAGGAACTAGTAGTTATATTTGTTTAGTTTCGAAGAAATATTCGATTTTGTGATTTTATAAAAAAAACAGTTTTGGATAGGCAAGTAATATTTTCAGGTATTATAGATAATTATATCATGCATCAATATAAA
Organism: Ostrinia furnacalis; assembly: GCF_004193835.3. Lineage (NCBI taxonomy): Eukaryota > Metazoa > Arthropoda > Insecta > Lepidoptera > Crambidae > Ostrinia > Ostrinia furnacalis. The sequence goes on along the minus strand of NW_021137823.1, from coordinate 388,638 downwards.
GTAAATATAGCTGCCAATTTTCTAGGACAACGGAGAAAAAAATATTTTCTGAAAATCATAAATTATTAAATAATTCCTAAATTACTGCAGCAATAACCATTTATTTTTGCATAAAGGTAGACGTTATAGTGATAGGTAAATTTATTTACAAAATTCTGACTTAATGTATTTTTTTTAGAAAATATGCTTCTAAAACTGTTTTTTTTTATAAAATCACAAAATCGAATATTTCTTCGAAACTAAACAAATACAACTTCCTTCATCAATTTTATACATAATAGCAATATCTAACGATTGAATTAATAAAACAAGGATGTCCGCTTCTAAGCCAAAATAAAACACTGTGCTACTGTAGCTCATAAGTACGGCATTACTTAAATGCCAACGCGCTTGTTTCAATGCCCGTAGTGAAAAGGAAACTACTACCAAATTATCGTAAATGCACACGCGTGCCCTCATTTAGTTATCGGTGTCAGTTTGTCCAAGTGAATTACAGTCATTCATTCCCTTAATTACTAAATACAAATGTTAACATACATAATTATGCGAAAAGAAATTTTTATGATAACATTATCATGAACGCTAAATAACCGCCTGATTTTTTTTTCATAATTTTCAAATGTCAAATATTTAACAGTTTACACTGCGCCTGTAATTGTTTTGTAGAATTGTTATTAAAATTAATTAACACAATATTCAAATTACTAGCTAACTTCGTTTGTTAGGTGTGGTGGCGTGAGCCCCATGGAATTCGGAGTCCTGCCGCGATATGATAATTCTTATCGCTCGCACCGGGTTTTTTATATGAAAGCGGGCGTTATTCATGGTGGGTGCACCGCGCCGCGCCGCGCGTTGGTAAACAGCCCTAGTCGCCAGCAGCCCGCGTCGCGCGCGCGTCGTCCGCGTCACCAACGACAATCTAACGTACTCGTATCGTGCAGTGAAAATATAAATAAACAACGTACGTAGTGACATAACTTTTAGGACATCGTAGCGCGTAGCTACGTCTCACGATAACGTCACGTTCTCGAGTTCACTCCGCTGTCAGTGTCCTGTCGCCACAAAGCACAGGAACTCCGCGGTCTGCGTCTAAACCCTGAACACACATTGTGCTTGTTTCGTGAAATATAACGCTCTTGTCAAGTGTTAACCGTGTTGGTTCAGTGCCCCGTTCTCTCTTACGATGTGATTTTTAATTTAATACTTATTACACAAAGCTTTTAAGCCTCTTACTTTCGATTTGCAACGAACGAATAGTGTTCAAAAGAAGCTCATGTAAGTTTGTAAAGAGTTTTCGAAAGTTACATAAAGCGTTACGAAAGCTTGAACTTTAAGGCGAACTTTTGAGAGATGTTTATGTTTTTGTTTGAATGTCAAGATTTATAGGGTCGTTGCGTTGACAGTGGCCCTGTGGCCAACGTGCCGTTATTAATCAATTATAACAGCGCATTGATTGGCTCAATCGGCCCTAACGTTCGTATCACACGTCGCTGGCTCGCCGTGTAAGGGAACCTAAATATAGACGATCGCCCAGTGTGTCACTTGCATTGCATGGATCACTCACCCTGGGTGATTTCCACGTACTTATATTCAATTAAGTTAGTAAGATTACTAACCACAATTGTTGGAACTTTACAATCACTCATTGTTTATTAAATAACAAGAATACAAACAAGAAACATCTAATAAAAGTTGATTGCGATGTGAAAAAGTAATGCTTGCATACATAACGTAATGCATTATTAAAAGCCTAACAAAACACCAATTACCTTTTGTAATTACCTTTCCTCATAAAAACCAGCTTTCTAAAATTCTCTTTCTTGTGTCGTGTGGGATGTAAAATTATTAAAGCATAATGATTAAGAAATTATTTCAATGAGTTCTGTCATCAAGTTGATGTTTGTATCTTAACTATGTACTTAGCAGAACATTGGTTTCAAATTTTCAATCATAACAATAAGTAACATGAATCTATCAAGCATTCTCAGATATAGTACAATGATTTTTATGAACAATATCTATGCTGAAACTGAAATAACTTTTCGGTGGTATTCAGCGTGACTGGAGGCCGCGCTTCGCGGTTCGGTTGCCGTCAATGAAAAGGCCGTTTAGATCCACACGAACGAGTTTAGTGCCTATTGAACATTGCCACAATACTTGTCATGTTCAGCGATACATTTTCTTGGACGATCAGAACAAAAAGTCGTCACAAACTTTCGGTTTCAGCGTGCTAACTAACACGATCACACCATCACGACAATAATGGAATGAATCATCGTAGTCAGTGATTTCGTTCGAAAGACACGATCATCTGTCGAAATCTTGTTGTATTTGGTATTGTCTGATAAATTGACTCATTTTCCTTTAGCTAAAAAGGCGTGTATCTTATCCTGTTCTCGCATGTGCGACGCAAATTTTGGCATGGTAATTTAATTTAGTTGTTTGATAAGTCAGCTGCGCGAGCAACCCGATATTGAATTACGTGTTAAAAAATCCACGAGGAAGCATCTGCCTCGCCGGGTGCTGGGCAAATCACCGCACATGCCGGGACATCTTGCAGGCCCGCATGCCGCTACCTGAGCCATAATACAATGTTATCCAACTCCCTTCTGCCCATGGGACAATAGGGACCTGCTTACCCGGTTTTGTTCCACTAGAAACAATACTTTTTGTTTTCGAGTGCCTCGTCATCTGCACTTGACTCGTTAAGCTCAAGTTAGTTACGTTTTCTGTGTTAAGAGTACCACTTTTCTAGAGCTTTAAATTCGTCATTGTCGGTTTGCGTAATGTTAACTGCCACAGCCAGCTACTTATAGTGCATACAATGTTTACAGCCTGTTTTCGATGATTGGTATAGTCGTTTCGTGTCAACTATGAATTTATGATATTTACTCATTAAATCGCCCACTTTGAGTAATTGTAACGGTGGCAAATCAAATGCGTGTGTGTTGTAATGCAGCAGCAGTACGCTTGCAAATATGAGAATATCAATCTGTTTACATTATCTACAGGGTTGTCTAATTGAAAGCGTGAAACTCAATAAATTTTTGGACTTGTGAATTCGGAAACACCAGATAACATTTTATCTTTATTCTGTTGGACTTTCGACCTTTAGATGTTTCAAAAGGAGTTCCACGATCACGTTACGCATCACAATAATTGACGTAATGCTCCAAAAAAGGCATGAAATTGTGTATTACACAATGACGGGCGGAATGAAACAGATTTTTTTGGGCACATCTGTAAATAACTTACTGCGGGTAGCCCTAATTACAGACTTCGGGTAAATGGAACGTTAAAGCATGTCTTCAATCATTTGTCAACCCAAACACGTCCTCCGTGCTGCACACCGCACATTGAATTCATAAGATTTGTTGATACACCTTTCTTCTTCGGAATTTTAATAGGCGTTACACTTTTTGCGAATAGGCACTATTCTACCTGTGATGTCCTCAGATACTCAATGCATCAATGCGGATTCTCGTTTTGGAATGTACGCTATTATTGGAATATAAATAAGTTTTATAAAATTGTCTGTCTGCCACAGTTTTTTTTACATACAAATCATTATCAAAACTAAGCTGAGACTAGACGAAAGTCGCCTTATAAATTGCGTTCGAAAGTAGCACTGACAGATAAGTGTGGTTATCGTCGTAGTCACTCCCCTAAAGCGATAACGCGCCGTGAGAACATGCGTCGTAAGGATAATCCTGGATTTCGGGAACATTCAGCTCAATAAACGTAACTCAAGTCGATAGAGAAGAAAAAACTGCCGCATCGCCCTAATGGATGTGGAATGGAAGCATGGAATGTAAATTAATTGGAATGGAATGTTATCTAACATGAGATCTAAAATACATGATTACCCCGCGAGAAAATGAGGATATTGGGCATGAAGATAACTCACGATTTGGAAAATCTTTACCTACTCGTAATATAGGGTCGATGACTTATAGTAACAAGTATTTAAAATATTGTTAAGGTAATTAATTAAACCGCAAAAAAGTTACGCTCTGAATTAAAAATAACAACTTACAATTTTCCAAGTATGGCAACAATGAGCTTTTTAATAATATTGTCTCTTTAAAGAAAATATTTTGATTTAGTCATTGTAAATACGTCAATGCGTATGGAACAATGGAATTGGCACCATGGCTAAATAAGTCTTTCACGATGGATACGTAAACTTTCTTTCGAGTTCAAATCCATTCAAGTGGTTTTCGTTCAAGCGCCTACTTTCAAGAGCTTCGTTGACAATCTGGGTAGCTGGGTTGCCAACGCAATTACATTTAATATATTTTTAAAACTTACTGCCGAAACCTGCCATTGTTATGAAATTGGGCCAATTAGTAAATTGTTTACGATGGTTTAACTTTTTTGTAAAATTGAGAATCTTGACCTGAGTTTTTGCCGCCAGCAGGTGACGTAACAGATGGATTTCAATATGTTTATGATACTCATATTTCTTGTACGTGATTGTTGTAACCCTCGATCCTTATTTTGCATAACAAATTTCGCTTGCAGGTTGTTATTTATCATGCACTACCCTTTTGAAAAGCAGTACGCTTTCGAACGGTACTTTAGGTGTCAATTTTCGCGGAGCCCTGTCATCGCCTACACCTACATTCTCTGTCACCGGTAACTTTCTTAGTTTCATCTTTATTAGATTGTTATAAAGTTTATTTTTGAACAAAGGGCGTGTTATTTCATATTTGGAACAAATTATAAGCGTCAGCGACCGCGGTCATTCCCCCGTAGTTCCGGTTCCTATGGCACCGGATGTTGGCGTGCAGTCATGGCTTGATGGCAGTGTTCTTGAAATACATAGTATATTACACGTACAGGTTGGGTTCAGTTCTAGTAAGCTACTCAATAATGGCTCTATACTAACTTATATGGATATGCCACCTGTGTAACTTTATAGTCATAGTGACACAACCCATGAAATTGCAATTTTGTTTATTCACCACATGGGAAAAAATTGTGGAATAAATTGCTAATACCTTTAAAACGTGTTTCATTGTGCGTTTTAGCACTTCGTCATGGATTTAAGCCTAAAAGTACTGTTCGTTTTACGACATAAAACATAGTTCACTCACGCGAAAGCTTCAGCGAAATGCAACGTTGTAAATGTGTTCATAGAATTAATAATACAAATGGTGTTACAAATGTTGCTGTTGAGTGCGTTATAGCGCACGTTGCTCCAGTTTGTAGAGCATGGTAGGTGAAAAGCCATAACTATGTTAATACTCATTCTGCACTCTAGGCTGTTTTAAAGTCTGCTGCAATATTTTATGCACGTTTTAAAAAAAGAACTTTAGTTTTTAAAGGCAACACTTTGAACGTTAAAATAACTTCTGCCTGATTTAAATTCTTGTTCTATATTTTGAAATTATGCAAAAGAGATCGTCATATTCGCCTCGAGACCAATAACCTGGTAGTTTATATCATAATAAACGATGTGTTTTATTATAATTGTTGCAATTACCTGTATTAAAAGCACGGGCACTTCAGAAATGTAATTTGTTTGTTTATTACTTCAAAATATTCTAAGAGGCTCTAAAATGTTGATTCTAATTTTTGTATTGAATAAAATATCAGATTTTTTTTGAGGTAAAACATGTATGTTGTCGGTATGGCTTAGATATCCATACAAATTATAAATGGCAATTTATCGTTTTGTGCACGATTCGTAATCTGGATAAAGCTTAGAATCGCCGCGCCGCGCCGAATGGGTCGACGATGCTATCTGTTCAATATTGATATTGCCCTTAGCGACTATCGTAGGGGAAAGTGCATTCGCGAGTCGTTTATATTCACTTTCCACTCATTTATCAACTTACTTGTACAAAGTTGCAGACTTATTTATATGTTAAGTAATTTTAAATTACCTCTTTTGAATTTACATGTCAAGGTGTTATGCGCCAACATTATAATTGTGGTGAAATTGCTCACATTTCACCTTATTTATACAATTATACACACTTTCAGCAACAAATAACGTAAACGTGACAAAAAGGGTCAGCGCATTGTGCAAGCAGGAAACATTTGCAAGAGGTTGTGCCATGCCTCTGCTAATTCCGTCTAAGTGATCAATTGTTGGATCACGATTCAGTTTATCAAATAATATAGAGCGTTTTGCATTCACCTCATTAGTCAAACATTTCCCTAAAACCGTATTTTCGAGTTAAATTGTTGCATAAGTTCAGTTATATCATTAAATAAGTAAACTTTCTATTCTCAATTTACTTTTCTTGCGGCTTTCGTTTGAATATTGCCTAGTACATTAGAGCTGTTCGCGAGTACATATTAAGATTTGTCGAGTTTCTTGTCATCACAACATTGCTCTACATCTCATATTGCGGTCGTTTATTTCCTGACCGCAAGTTTCATTTGTGAAAAAGTAGTTTTGTCACGTACAAGCAGTTCGGTATCATCATCTAGCGCGTGCTTGGTCGATTACATCGGTAATGCTACCAGCTTTATAGTCGCGAGCTGACCTCTTGGTCCACATGCTACGGAGAAACTCGTCGGCTCTTAATTTACTACGGGATGCACTAGCGGTTTTCTTTGTAAACATTACAGCCAAGGGCCGCTAATTTTCTGAGCTCCGCTGCGTCAAAGCGGCGCGGTGAAGATAAATGTAAGATAGTGTTTTGTTTATATTCTAAAGCAACGCGTTCTTTGCTGCTCACTAATTAAAAGAAAAAGTTTTTGTATTTCGAAACTGGTGACAGTCCTTTGTTTTCAATAGGCTTAAGTTTCTATGGTAGTTGGTATTTTCATTTAGCATTGTGTTTAAAATTAACTAAAGCAAGCAAAACCATACACTTCCCTATTTCTTAATTGAAAATTAAATTTTATCATAAAGGATTACTTGTGGAACAAGTAACCCACCACCGTATCTAATAATGTTATAATTAGTGAGTGTTGCAAAATATGTTTCACCATAATAGCAATTATCATAGTGCAATTGTTTTCAGCATGGCCGTGTATAGGCCATTCATAACTGTTGCTCTAGTATTGCTTGGATCGTTAATTCCCAGGTTTGTGTCCGGTCTAGTACGTATGGATGCAATTATTCACGCGTCCATTAGCACTTTAAATGGAAACATCAGTATTGGTTTAATTTATTGACGATAATAAACCACTATATTGATGATATCATTACACAAAAACGTTACAACTTTACTTTTGCTGCTGAAAAATGTCAGACTAAACGTGATTGCAACTTGTATCTTTTTGTTTTCGTAACAATAGAATTACCTATAACACCATAGACTGTGTGCCCAGGTAGTAGGAACCGTAGTATTTTTTAAGAGTCATTATCAAATTTTATTGTTCAAGCGTGTGACTAAAAGCTCTATTATTACGGTATATGCATGATAGTACAATAATCTTAAAATAATCAAATTCGACTGTCTTTAAAAAAATTAAACAACCGCTCAACATAACATAATCTTTGACACCCATACAGGAATTTTAGAAAAGTGATAGAGACAGTGCTGAAAGTCTGAAAAGTTTAACTACATTTTAAGAATTTTGGCTCAGGTTTAAAAGCTTTGCAACTTATAGTCAAAATCTAGTATTTAGATAGGTAGATAGTGACTATGCATATTATGTTTAGTGTGAACAAAGCTTTCAATAACAACTGAAACGTGACGCAAACTGCACATATCGTTTGTCGAACCGATAACGAGTCGATTCGGAAGTGAGCACACGAGTTCTGGCGACTGTCCAAACAACGTTTATAGTCTTATATTGTTTTCGACACCCTAGAACTAAGTGTCTGTGTGTCAGTAAGTAGCTTATCGATCTATCTGACACACTATCAGCATCAATCGATCTTTTTCATATCATTTAAATACTGGCCAGTAACGATTTCTAACAGTAGCAGTTCGATAGATTACTCCAGTCGATTACATTCTAACGAGATACTTCATTAATAATATAATCGATATCTCGTTTACCTCTAACTCTATCTCATAGTTCGCCAGCGTTTATCTGTGAAACACGAGAGCGCTCGCTCAGCGGATGCGGAAACTGTGAAACCATAGAAATGGTGCCCGATAAAAGTGGAATACGTACTGACACGAATTGGAAGAGCACACTGCTCGCTCGTAATCATGCGCTGTTTTAGCTCACGTGACGGTTCCGAGACGATTTAACGTTAGCAAACGATGATTAAACGATGTAGACATGTTTTAATCTGTTTTTATTATTATTTACGACTCAATCACTAGAGCGTGTAGAGATTAATGTAGTTTCATTTGGATTTGTTGTTAATTCACTTTTTGTATTATGTCTTATAATCGAATAACATCGTATCTGATCTTTTTGTATCTTAATTATCGTAAATAAATTACACAGCGCTAAAAGGCATATTTCACAAAAAATCTGTAGTACCTACATCAAAGCCTCATACGCCATCTTTCTTATTGTAGTTTTTGTACAAATCTTTTTGTTTTCTAAGCGTCTCTAAATACTACTTGCCATAATAATTGCTAGCTTCTAAATGATTCCAGTATGCTTTTCACTTCTGTAACAATTGGTGCTTGTCTAATGTTATTATGAGATTCGCATTTCATCTAATAACCGCATGTAGGAATTAACATAATTATGTGTTAGGTTGTGGCTTAGCATATTTAAATTAGATGCCAACGTGAAATTATATGACTTCATACGTAACGCTTGGGATAGTATACTTAGCTCAAATAATTATATACGAGTACGTTTCATTTACACTTCCTCGGAAAGTAGGGGAGAGTTCGGTATATTGTACCGCCGGGTAAATTGTACCACCCTCATATTTCGTAAAGTATTTATTGAATGTCTGTAATTGCAACACTCAGCGATACATAACTAAAATCAATTAATATCGGCCATGTGGTTTTTGCCGTGACAACAAACACGTGTGTTTTATTTTGAAAAGTATTTTTTCATTGTTTTCAAGTAACTTTTGACAATACATGTTGAGTTTGTAATTTTGTTAAATTTAATCACAGGGTGTTTCTAATATATTATTTAGAAGCGTAAATTAGTGTGGATTACAATTATTTGAAACATTTTTCGGTATTTATAAGCTATATTTTTTACCGATTTTTTAAAAGCACTATCACCTAGTCGGCTAAATTGTACCACATCAAGTTGTATGGAACTTTACCAAAGGATTTTGAATTTTTTTTTAGTAAATCATATTTTGAAGTTATAATAGCGTAGTTATGTTTGACTAACAATAAATGAAAGCAAAAGACTGGCAAAGTAGATTAGGTAGAAGTGTGCGTTACGATAATTGGAATTACAAAACTTGTACTCAAAATCGTGATAACGTGAAAAACAATATCGATTGTCTATGTTATTAACTACTGTTCCTTTTCGTTTCCTAATTTGTTAAGAATGTATCGTATAATATTTTGCCATAGTTTTTTTATAGGCTTGAAATTTATTGAAATCCAATTTAGTCACCCTGTGGTACAAATTATCGAACCGGTTGGCTAAATTGGACCGAAGCTCTGAACTCGTACTTTGTTGATTTGTGCTAAATATACAACAATCATGTTAATTAATACTTATGAAATAGTAAGTTGAATAATGTATCTTTTATTATATACCATGGACATTAGCAAAAACAAAAGAAAACTATGTGTAAAATGGGATTGAAAAAAACTGGTCCAAATTAGCGGACTCTCCCTTAATATTTTTCCGTTTAATTTTTTTTTGCGCTGCAATTGTTGATGTTCTTTGTAACAGGAAAAGTCAAATTTGAAGTAGTTATGTAGTCTCCAAATATCAGGTAAAGATTATCAGTACGCATCAGTAAATCACCGAGAATGACAACTTGAAATAATTTTCAAGATTTATTTCACGATAAACTTTGAGTGATTGGATCATAGTAAAAAGGACGTAACTCATAGTCGTTCACGTAACATATTGAATATTATTTTTAGTTTATAAAGTGTGTCAGAGCGTGCCGACAGACGTGCGCGAAGTCGATGCACTAGATGCACGGCCGCGTGCTTAATCTCCTCAAGCAAGCAGTTGTAAGGCCACGCGGCGTAATCTCTACTGATTGCGACCGATTCATTATGTCAGTATGTCGGTTTGAGATGCAAAATAATCAATCAAATAAATGATGACAAGCTCATAAAAGAGAATTGTTAATCGACTCTACTGAATTGACGAAGAGGTCTTTAACACCTTGTTTTATTTTTCGTACTTAGCCGTCTTTCATGCTGAATTATAAATAGAATCGCCGACTGAGCACGCCAGGTCAGCGAATATTAATTTGCACTTAAGCATCTTCAAGCACTCATGAAACATCTCAAAGATGAAGCGTAACGAGATTCAACATTTTTAATGAATGAAATTATCATAGTGATCGGTTCATGCATTTTCTGTCACAATTAACCCCTGTATCATCAGTTTCACTTGCAGCCGTTAAGTGTAATTAGACATGCAGTTATTCGCAGCGTTTCCACGACGCTGTGCGCCCGCGCTGCACGCACGCTTACGTGCATTCTATTGGCACAGTTCTCCTCAACGAAAGTTCGTTACTTATTCCACTTTTTGCGCTTTCCTTGCCAGTAACTGCATCATTGATCCACTGTTCTATTAAACCGATTGATTCGGTAGTTGATATATTACTGTAACGCAATCGCTTACCTAAATTTATAAAATTGACTTTTGAGTTTGTGTTCAACCGTAAAATTGTCTTACGTTCCCATTTGCTTCGATGAAATCGTTGGCAGCCCACGCCAATAACAGTGCTTTGGCCATGGAAGATATTCTTAGTATTGTTTTTAAGGCCGTACTACAAAAGTTATAGTCTTGTCTTGGTAGGGTTTAATGTATTTAAGAACCGGATGTTTTCAACTTTTATGAAAATTTATACATTGAAATGGTTACGTAATTTGAAAATGGGATTTATTCCTTTTTCCCATACTATAGCTGAAGTGTTTTGTATCAAGTGAAGTAAACTCATATTAATCTTAGAAACGAATTATTTACTTTTCACTACCTTAGTGATTGATCATTCATTCGCGTCTAATTTTGTCATTAACTCCGATGTAGAGTTTTACGCTTTACATAGTAAGTATGACTTTGCATACTAAATTATTGTCCCCGACACATTAACAGACCTAATACAACTAGGTAGTCTATCTTTAGAGAATATATCAAATTACGCACATTCATAGACCAAAACGAATTCCAAATGAAACGCCTTGTCTCCGTTTAAAAAAAGCAGTTAAAGCTCATTACGTATGTCCGCCTGTTTCGTATTGTTTGTCTCATTCATTTGTTTTGCTTTGCTTCGTTCCGTATTGAATATGGAAGGGCTTCAAACTGTTTGTACCTTGCGCAAGAGTTGCCAAGTTCACCCGCCCACTGCCCGCCCAAGCTTATCCTACGCAGTATCGGTACTGGCTTCTGTATTTACTATGACAGATATGACCTTCTGTGATCACAATCTAATCTTTAGCACTATTGGTTCTATAATGAATTGAATGATTCATAATCTGTTGATATTTCAATGTATCAGGTTACATTAAGCGCTGTTTATTAGAAAATGGTAGAGTTAGAAATATCAACAAGGAAGAAGGGTTCAATTAAAATTAACTATGTTATTATTGGTGCCATAATTATATTATTATAATATATTGAGGAAATTAGTATTATAATAATCATTTCAAATATTTTTATGCATTGGTAGCCCTAACAACTTTCAGACTTGAAATAATTTTCAGGGCTTATTTTATGTACACAGGTTTTTTAGATTCTTGTCTATTTTATTAATACTCGTAATTTAAAAGTGTGATAATGGGGATGTTGCCTGGGTCAAAAAGCAAGAGTTTTAATTAGTCCGTCAGTTAACTTATCAAAAAATACTCTACACGTATTTTTCACTTTTTCAAACTAATGAAAATTTAAAGAGATAAAGCGCCCCAAAGTTCATAAGAAGAGGCCCGTGACGTCAACGCTTGCTTAAAAATGCCGCACGTTGTGACGTCGTGCGCAACTTTAACGCACCATAACTATGTAATTATTTGTTAGATTGACAAATAAAAATATATGTGTCCAATATTTTTTGATATTAAACATTACGGACTAAAAAAATTTTTTTAGGCAACTAGCCTATTTGATTCGAATATTAAACTGCAATTATCGTTCAAGATAGAATATCAAAATAGCCCACTTTACTAGCGATGCGATATTATAACGACTTACATGTTATTTACTGGCAACCCAGCCTCAAGGCCGCCGGCCTGTTTCAAGTTATTACCATGACTCTACCTTTTAACTCGACACCCATTTTAATTACTGTGTGTTACCTGATAAAGAATGTTAAGCCGATTCACATTCGTGCCATTGTAACGCAAAACTCTAGTTTGAAAGGGCATGCTATCACCTGATACGCTACTCTACTATCACCTGCTTCTTATTTCAACCCATCAAGATTAACATCACAATTATTGTCTATGTCAAAAACATCTGTACTTTACCTATATTCAGTTTACTGGAATGCCATTATATTTTATGAATATTATGAGGAAAAGATATTGGTATATTATTGTTATGTGGTTTGACCCATTACTCAAGTATGTTAATTATTATAATTTTAATACTACAACTACATAGTTTTAAATTCATCAACAAACAACCCAAAAATGTTGAGCTTCAGTTTTCGGGACCTGCCGCTGCGTAGTACTCCATAAATATGCGGTCGACATTCCAGGCAGTCTCTCTGTTTGCCGTCCTCGACTAGCGGCTTAAAATAATTACACAAGTGCGTGTCTACAAGCTACCCTCTGGAGTTCGTTGCGCCCGTACTCCCCCCACCCCGGTTATCTGATATTTTCCCATCGGATATTAAATATTCTTATTAAATCATCGAGTCCGTCAACTGGTTTGGAGACTCGATTTTGTGACCGCCGATTACGAGAGCGCTCATCATTTCACTTTCACTTCGCAGATTATGCGTGCTGCGATTGAGATATTCTGCTGCATATTTATACCAACACGCTAATACAGGTTCTAATCATAATAAGCTCTATAAAAATCGTGTTATCTATTTGCTTATCTCTTTCTTCCTATAGTCTCTACCCTTCCCTCTTGGAGTGTTCAGTGTGGCGTGAAGTAATGCCATCCCATCTGCGCCATGTTGATTATTGGAACACGTTCGAAATTCAAACTGTGAATAGTAAATAAACGGTTCGTCATGGAGGGCGAAGGCGTGCGCGTGCGCTCTTGCCGTGCGTCTCAGTACGGCGGTATCTCTGAATGGAGACAGTCACGCGGCCAGTCTCTATGCGGTCCTCAATGAACATTAGCCAGAAAGTACGTCCCTGTGTACAGCTTGGTGCTAAAACAGATTGTTATTTGTGATAAACAAAAAAACCCTGTTGAAGGATACAGTGAGTGAAGTGTTTGCGGTTTCTCAATTCGGAGCGTGTTGGTATATTTTTGTGTCATTCTATTTTCGTGATGGTACAGTGTTGGTGTGAATAAGCATAGTTATCTGCTATTGGATTAAAATTCAGTGCATAATAGGGAAATTCAGAGCCATTACTTTGATAGTAGACTGCGCTTGTTGAAAGCGCTTTGTGTTCTCGGTTATTTTTAATGTTTAATTAACCGGCACGTTTCAGTTCATATGACGTAGAGCTGTTATCAATTTAATGTAAACCGGGTTTGTTTACTTCAATGTTTGCTGAAATTTAAATTACTTGAAGAGAAATTGAAGAGTTTCAAATATTGATTGAGATTTGATTTCCAAGAAACATCGGAATTTATACTCGCACATCCGTTCCATTAATATTAGACCGAACACTATTAATCAAAAGTAGATGAATGAATGTGTGTGAATATGAAAATTCTGCCAAACGTCGCGTCACACAATAGCTGTCAGTAATATGAGACATAGGTTTTAAATACTGCTCAACCTTGATGTGCCCTGGCATGTAATGAGTGAGGTTAATAACTGGGCACATGAGCTCACCACTTGAGCTGCACCGCCCTACTTGTCCCAATCGCCATATCCGTCGCAAATCGGCCGCTTCCTCCGTCTTCGCAGTTGCTATTATCAACATGATTTATACCTGTCCTGCCATTAGTTAACATGTCAGCGATTGTCGCGGACGGATGCACTTTATTTGCTTCTTTATATCCACATATCATACAAAATATCCACTAGCTTAAGCCACTACCCAAGACTCTTGGTTCGTTTTACTCTCTTCACAAACAGACTCAGTAGCGGTTTGTTATTGCTTTGCCTTGAGTTTACGAAGCAACGTGCGTGTACTACATCAAATTTGTTTATAGATGACTCGTTGATGATCACACGATTTGTGCCGCTTTGTTCAGAATACACTCGTTTATAGCGTTTATGTTTTTGCTCCAACCGTGATTCTAGTCCAACAATTTGTAGGCCACTTAAATTCTAATGCATGTCACGATACGAACATTGTAAGTAGTGTAGTATCTTCACCTTGTCACAGGTACTGAAAGTGATATATCATTACATGTTATCGCTTTGTTACCACAAGGACATTCGTAATCGTAAAGGCCGGTCAAAGGAAATGGCTACTTATTCTACTTTTTACTAGTACAGACTTAGATCTAGATAGTACCTTTGGCCTTTGCGTGCTAGAAGGCTTTAAGGTGTAGGTACACGCTATGTTTGTAAACGCTATGGTGCCCGGACGCACTGCTATGTATTCTTTTAAAAAAATATAGGGCTTATGGCGGAAAGTGTTGGACCAAAGCCAATACATGTTTCCATTATATTATAACACCGTCCCAAATCAGCATCACATTCTCTATCTTCTTATTTGCTTTACATTTGTCACGGACCGTGTAAATTATGTAGATCTTAATGCTTATCTTAATATGGAATTCGTTAGCTCTAAACATGCGATCATCGATCAATTAACACGCAATCTTTAAACAGTCTTGCTAACTGCTTTAAATTGAGACATCATTGGCGTAAACGAACCTGATTGGGTATTGTCTATGCGCACATTTAATTCAATGTCAGTCTGATAGACGCTGAATAATTTTACGATTGACATTTCTTATTTAAATTGTTTACTTCAATAAGTTCCGTTTGCAATATCTGAATAGTAGTTCCATTGTTCGTTGTCAGTAGGATGGAAACATGCTATTATTACAGTAAAATATTGTGGCGATTAACACAAACCGTTCCGGGTGGTCTGGCACCTTGAGACGGCCTTCGGAACAATGGAAATGTGGCTGATCTGCTTTTGTTTGCGAGTCGGGAGCCTAGCAACCCCTGGGGGGCGCCACGTGCTCATTTAGACACATCTTAACTTGTTTTGCCATAATTTAAAATCGCCCTTTACACATGTCACGTAAATTCGTGCGTATTTTGTAATTTGTGTGTGATTTTTAAAATAATTCTATACTTATCTCAAAAATTTAAAAGTTAGGCTGCTTTCTCACAGACTAGGTTCTTAGCAGAATGAAAGCCATTCGTATTTAATTAACGACGTAAGAATAATTATTTTATTTTCTCAAACAGAATAATAGCTTCAATTTGTGATATGTGACTGTGATGCGCCGAACAATACCGACTTTGAATACATAATAATAATGTTATGAAAGTTCACAAGTCGATTCTGCAATTTTCTCTTCAACGGCTCGACGACGAGTCCCGCTCCCACAAACTTTCCACTGAAACAATAGCTCGTTGTGGATTTCACTCTTTTTGTCAACACAGAAGCTAAGTGCAATATAACGTTAATTAGATTCTAATGTACTCGTAACTAGCTCTTCCTAGATCGGGTTGTGCGTTTGTTTGCGTTGCGCAAAAAGAGAGCTCCCACATCACTAGGAACTCAATGAGTCTTCTTGCACCGTAGATGTCACCTTCCAGGATATTATGTCATTGTTGTTCAGATACTACCGGGTTGATAAATCTGTCATTTTAATTATTTCTTGTCTGTTTACATCATGAATGAAACATTTTTGAAGCGTTTAAAGTTTTTCGATGGCTAATTAGCAAAGTTTTGGTATTGTTTGTAGTCAAACGCTCAATTCACGGTCAGATTGATTCCACAGATTTGGTCATGGGTTGTTTCAAGCATGGCGGTCAGGGCTACGATTGCACTGCTAATTGAGTTCCTATTTCGGCCAAACCTGAAAAAAGGTTTTCGCTATTAATTAAAATTTACAAGTCATACTTTTTATAACAGGTTCATTCAAGTGTAATAGTATTTTTTAGCACGTTTGGTCATCTGACCACTTTTTTGTTATGGTAGAAATTGAGTCATACTTCTGACTGTAGTTCATCGAGTGTTAAAGTAAACAGACTTATGCATAGCAAGAGTATGCATATGTCACTAGGATGCTTGAATAGGCCGCGTCGACGCCACTACAAAGACTCGGGCTTTTGTTATTCAGCCATTCATTAGCCGAATGTCTTCTTGGTAGACGTGGACCCCATTCTTCTGGAGTGCAATGAACTGCGATTGTCACGTTCCCTTCTCGGTGAAGCTGTTGTAACATGTTTTACGGGTTGTTGCCGAGTTTTTGGTACCAACGAATGTCGCAATCACTCATTTAAGGACTCAACTTACCTGACGAGACGGGCTGAAGCTTGTTACGACTCAGTTTTTAAAGTAGTTAATAACATTCACGTTTTTCGACGAGGGAAGGTTTAAGTTTTAACGCTTTATGTAACTAGCGAATAATGAGATTTCGTTCTACGATTTTACAAAAGTAAACCTATTCAGGCTGAAAGGAAAACGTTTACCTCTTATAGTGTTAGACGATATTTGGACCAATAACACTAGTTTACAAAAAAAAAGTTTTTCTTTTACCCAAAGATAATTCATATTGGATGTGTTTTCTACCAGCCCTCTTATTACAAAAATATATGTCTCATATTTTTATCACGTCAAGTTTTTGAGATATCCACATTAACCTAAGTAAGCTGTCTTGTTAGCAGTGTCGGAGTTTCTACTTTATTTTAAATGCGTTTAAGTATTATTTTAACATTTTCACTTGTTTTAAAATGTCACCAAGGCAGTGTAAATTAAGCCCAAATAACTTTTGCTAAGTTTGTGGTCAAATTATATTGTCAAAAACGAAGAGACCAATCACTGAGGCCGTAAAACGGTCCTATTTCTATTACTTTCAAATCTCGGTAACAAACCTGATAAAAAATGGGTTCCTGGTGTAGTGTGCGAAAATTTGAGAAGTATATTATTGCACAAGGCTGCAGGAAAAAGAAAACATATACGATGCGGCACCCCAATGTTATGGAGAGAACCAACAAATCACACTAATGACTGTTACTTCTGCCTCAATGAAACTACAGATTTTAACAACAAAAACCAAGAACATACAATATTCTGATGTTGCATCAGGCACAAAACCTGTGCTACAATCTGAAGAAGTTCTTTATCCGTCATTACCCAGTACTTAATTCCAGTAAGGGAAAGATGCTTGGTATTAATTTATAGCAGTAGTGAAGTTTCCTGGGAAACTTTAATTTTTCTGAAAATTATGCGGAAATTGTTTCCAAATTATTGAGGAATTACCAAGGAATGGGTGTGAATAAGTCGTTAAAAATTCATTTTTTACATTCTCACCTGGATTTTTTTCCTGAGAACCTGGAAAGCGTGAGTATTGAGTATGGCGAAAGTTTTCACCAGGATTTGAAGGTTTTTGAGGAAAGATACCAAGGAATTTGGGATAAAAATATGTTATCGAATTGCTGCTGGTCTATAATAAGGGAAACTGATACTAATCAGTATAAAAGAAGGAGTAACACGACTCAGGTTTGATTGTTTTTAGAGATAAATGTATAAAAATGATAAAAATTCATATAATCAATATTTACAAAATTTGACGTCCTAAATTTTTTCTAAGTTCAGTTTTTAAGTAAGGGTTAATAACTCTACCGATACATATCAGTTTCATCTCTGGGTAAAAAACCTTGTAAACTAGTGTAATTTGTTAGGGAAAAGATTTTAACATTATCGCAATTCCTGACAGCATCTTTTTCAGAAGCTTATACTGACATAAGCTTACATTGTTATTGTAAAATCAAAGAAAATAATAAATTTTCCTCAGATTAAAAGCTTTTCATTACTTATAAGAAAGTTCTACAGATTATTTCAGATTCTATGCTCCTGAAAAAGATAGTAGCTTTATAATTACAAAACAAGTTTAGTAAAGGTTGAGTCATAAATATTTTAAAATATATCATTACGTCAAACTTAGTATCCTAACATTATAAGAGTTATGACGTCCGTCCGTGCTACTGAGTTTATCACATTTATTTTTGCGAACGTGCAATAAATAGGTGTGGCTCATACATATTGCATCGATTAATGATTTGATAACGTGGAGTAGCCGATAACTATGTTTATTTGTAATACAGATTGCGGTGCGATGCTATCATTGACTTATAATCGCTGAAGTCTGTCATAGCGCTCGATAAAGTGGATATTGAAACAATCGACAGTGTTATCGGCGTCGCGTGTTGAAGTGAACGTGGAAACAACGGAAAACGCATTGAAGTTTGGTCAATGACGACGATTCTGTGAATGGTGAATGAATAGTTTTTGTGGAGTGATTAAGTTTTATCAAGTGAAGCGTGACAGGACATGAGTGAGGATGAGCACAGAGCGGCGTCTCTCTCGGAGCTTCCACTCCTGCCTCAAGGGCTCCTCGACGGAGGAGGCGGCCGATGAGGAAGAAACCTGCTACCACTCCTTGGGGGGGAGGCACTCCCTCAACAGGCAGCCGCAGGTCTATGTCGAGGACCTGTCAAATATCTCGCTGGCTGATTTTGAGACGACACAGGAAGAAAACAATGGTTCGTAACCCTCTTTTGTTTTTATAAACATTTATGACATTTATGCAACGTGCAGTAAATGTCACGCAATGCAATAACAAAATAATGTCATTATAGGAAGTAGGCAATTAATGTGTTTATGCCACCACTATTACTGTTATTAATGCAGCTTGCACGAAATTACATCATGAAAATGTTTTTTATTACAATTGCAATGCATTATTCTTTCGTTGAAAATTAATTTGTAAATATTAATTACTAACACTGAGTACTTTATAAATTCATTTATAGTAACATATGTTCGAACATCTTTAGTATTTCAATTGCATATTGGCAAATTCAGTATCATTGAACTGATAAGTAGATAGCCTACTTATGCATGGAAAACTAGAAGTAAATGGATAATAATTATACCATTTAAATTCTTGATAAATGAAACCGTGGGCAGTGGTTCTGTCAGAGCTGTACAAATGTCATAAAGTTGGTATTGCCAATTGAATAATATACAATTAAATAATCCTATAAGAAATTAATAACTGGAAAAACCGCTGCGTCTAGCGGAAAATTTAATTAACTCAGGTTGAATGTATTTTTATTTATCTTGTGTTTTCATAGTAGTGTAAAAGATGATTGTTTGATATAAATAACTTATATAAAAGGAAACGTTTATTTAACGTTTAAGCAATTATTTTGCAGTTACGTTCGAATGTGGGATATGAGGAAGGCATTACTGGTATTATAGACTTTTATTAGAAGAGTCTTTGACCACAGTTAACTGTTGGCGGTGCGAATGTAACCGCAGCCCACATCAGCACTAACGATGGGCTATGATATCCTCCAACAGAACTTTGATCTCTATGCCCATGGAATAAGAGTCAAGGTTATTAATAACATCTAATGCGCTGTGTACTTGTAAGCAAACGTTCTGCATAACTTCATATGCTCCTCCTGCGATTGTGCAATAGTTTACACTACACCTACGGCTTCTAGCAGTTACTTCAGTTATGTAACTGTTTTGTCACTTTGCACGTATACCCACATTACGCCTTCCCCGTTTTATATCAAGTTAACTGTAATATAAATTAGCCGTCCAGCTATGAGACGTGCTTTAATCCAAAATGAGTACTTAATTTCCTTGGCGTCAATATTTTACGATGAAAACTTATTAGACTCGTACTTCTTTCTGCATATTTTGAGATCCTCCTCCAGAGAGGAAAATTACAAAGCAAAATACGAATTTGAGCTTAAAGATAAAGCTAAAATAAAAAAGTTTAATCAAGAATAATACCTGATAGCACCTCTACTATGTTACTGATGCAAAACAGCGATCAAGACGTGGACACTAGTGGACAGTAGTCTTAAATAATTTAAATGATGACTCAATTCTCTCTTAACCCTCCGTGTACGAGGTGACTAAAAGTTACGTCCCGTACCAGGTGGGGTATGACACACCCCAATATACAAAGTGATAAAATTTTCATTCAACATGTTTTTAGGTGGAATTTAATATTTAATATTGATTATTTACGTATGCTAATTAGGTTTAAGAAATGCTCTGAGCTGAAAATATGTATTACAACATTTTTATCATAAAAAAACAAAAAGACACAATTTCCGTTGTTCTTGTAATTTAGGAATCAGTTTCCTATGTATAATTTTTAATTAGTGCCTTTAATTATGACAACCGTTTTTATTTAACAAAGTACAAGTATTTACTTATAATTTAAAAGTAAATTAAAAACTGGAAGGGTATAAATTTGTTTTGATCATCGGTTTTCAATTTACCACAATTCTGATGAAAGAAAATGAGTATGCTCAATGCATAAAATGGGAGCGTAACAATTTTATTTATTTATAAAATATGTTATTCCATTTCAGTAGCCCATAAATTGTATCACCAAGTATAAATTGTGGGAAAAAACATTTGTATGAAAAAATCTAAACCGCGTAAGTTAGACGCTTAAAATTTGGCATGCAGGTACCTTAGTAAACTTAAAGCTTAGTTACAACAGGATATTGCAAAATTCCCACGGGAACTGGAATTAGCGGGAAATTCCTTTTGTATGACTGACTTACTGACATACCCACGCACAGCATAAACGGCTAAACGTAGGCACTTGAACTTTATAAAAGACGTAGCTTAGGTACCGTAGAGGTGCACTAAGAAAGGAATTCCCGAAATTCCCACAGGAACAGGAATTACCGGGAAAATCCTTTTGTATGAAAAATCTAAACCGCTTAAGTTGGACGCTTGAAATTTGGCATGCAGGTCCCTTAGTAAACTTAAAGCTTAGTTACAACAGTATATTGCGGAATTCCAACGGGAACGGGAGTTAGCGGGAAAAAACATTTGTATGAAAAAATCTAAACCGCGTAAGATAGATGAAGGGGGTAAAACAGGATCCACGCGTACGAAGTCGCGGGCGGCCGCTAGTTTTTAATATTCTTAATGTTAAATATGAACCTTAACACGTAGGCAAAAGATCGTTGCAGTCTATTTAGTGATGAATATCTATTAAAATTAATAAAAGGTTCCTTAATTATTGTTGTGTGTACTTTAGTTTCAGGTAACGTACCTATCTCGTTTGATTTCAAGCTAGGCCAGTTTAATTCACACTCTTTTAGGTAATTAGGGCCGTGCCACCACAGACTTAAGTTAATTAGATCTTTTGCGTTTACGCCTCTCGATATCAAGTCAGCGGGGTTTTGAGCCGTAGGTACATATCGCCACGACGATGACTTGGTTAATTCCTGTATTTCGCCGATGCGATTAGCGACAAATGTTTTTAATTTGTTTAGATCACTATTTATCCAAGAGAGTACGACACTAGAATCGCACCAATGTACTATTTTGCCAGGTTTATATCTAAGAGACTCTAATACAGACTTACAAAGTTTGGCAGAAAGTAGTGCTGCGCATAATTCGAGTCGCGGCATTGTAGTTGGTTTTACAGGTGCGACCTTTGATTTAGCACACAGTAGGGTGACCATGCTTTCGCCCTTAGAATTTATGGACTTTAAATAAATACATGCGCCATATGCACATTGCGACGCATCACTAAATGAATGCAACTCAATGAATTTATAGTCCTCGCATAAAACCCATCTAGGTATTTGCAATTTCTGAAGGTAACTCAAGTTATCAGTGAATTTTAGCCAATCAACCTTTATCTCCCGAGTCACTGGTTGATCCCAATCTAATTTTAATTGCCAAAGTCGTTGTAGTATGATTTTAGGTTGAATTACAACGGGACTTAAGATACCTAGCGGATCAAATATTTTAAATGAATTCGACATAATAAATCTCTTATTTATTTCAACATCTTGGTTATCTATAAAGTTTTTTATTGGAAAATGTAGCATGTCACTAGATGGTGTCCACCCTAGCCCGAGTGTACTTGTGGATTCGCTTATAGTCAAGTTATCTTGCTCGTTTATGTCTATGTTTTGAAATATGATTGGAATGTTGCTCTTATATTTTCTTAATTTAAAACAACCAGATTCAAGCGCTTTAGATAATGATTTTTGGATATAAGATAATTCTAGCTCACTGTCAGCTCCAGTGATGACGTCATCAACATAAAAGTCCCTTTGGATGATGGTCTTTATGAGCTCATCATCCTGCTCCTCCCCCAGCTGCCACAGGCAGCGTGTACTTAAATAGCTGGCACTTGCGGTACCGTAAGTGAGAGTATTTAGTTTAAACACTTGGATGGGTCGGGACTCGTCTTCTCTCCATAAAATGCGCTGTAAATCCCTATCCTCCTCAGCGACAAGAACTTGGCGATACATTTTTTCAATATCGCCAGTTAAGAGGAATTTATACTGCCTGGCACGTATTAAAATGGTAAAGAGAGAGTCCTGAATAGTTGGACCCACCATGAGCACATCGTTTAGGGCATAACCTGATGAGGAAGGAGCAGAACCATCAAATACCACTCGCAGTTTAGTTGATTCGCTTTCCTGCTTAAATACTGCATGATGAACTCNTGGAATTTAATATTTAATATTGATTATTTACGTATGCTAATTAGGTTTAAGAAATGCTCTGAGCTGAAAATATGTATTATAACATTTTTATCATAAAAAAACAAAAAGACACAATTTCCGTTGTTCTTGTAATTTAGGAATCAGTTTCCTATGTATAATTTTTAATTAGTGCCTTTAATTATGACAACCGTTTTTATTTAACAAAGTACAAGTATTTACTTATAATTTAAAAGTAAATTAAAAACTGGAAGGGTATAAATTTGTTTTGATCATCGGTTTTCAATTTACCACAATTCTGATGAAAGAAAATGAGTATGCTCAATGCATAAAATGGGAGCGTAACAATTTTATTTATTTATAAAATATGTTATTCCATTTCAGTAGCCCATAAATTGTATCACCAAGTATAAATTGTAGCCCACAAGTGTATGTTCACATACATCTTCGGATCTCAGTACTAAACTTCCAGATTCGCACTAAAAGTCATCCCATTTGACTAAAAGTGCTTGAAAATTTCAGATACCGTAAAAATCACGAAAAATAATATTTGTATTGAATTTTATTCAATTGACAAAGCTAAAAATATATAAATTACACCAAAACTGTTAGATTTTTTTTTAAACTTTTTAACAACGTCCCGTACCAGGTGGGGTGTGTGACACCCACACGCAC
Source organism: Ostrinia furnacalis (assembly GCF_004193835.3). Classification (NCBI taxonomy): domain Eukaryota; kingdom Metazoa; phylum Arthropoda; class Insecta; order Lepidoptera; family Crambidae; genus Ostrinia; species Ostrinia furnacalis. Next base: position 365,153 of record NW_021137823.1, on the reverse strand, counting down.
TTTAAAGGCATGTAACTCAGTTTGTAGTTACCGCTGGACTGATTTTGCAACGCTGATCCAAGCAGCAGTGTCATAATTCCAGCTACTGAGAATTTCAAATTCAGCACTTGCAAATTTTTAAAATTGTGGCTTTTTTTAAAGGACTGGGGTGTGTCACACCCCACCTCGTACAGCGAGGGTTAAAACATTTACTCTCTAGGTAGGGTAGGTATAATAAATAAATTACCATCCACTTCCTATGAGCTAACCAGTGGCCAATATAGATTTCATTAGCATATTTTCGAATCGTAGGAAGTGATATCCTTGGATTGATCTTGACATTGATTCTTTGTGCGAGCCGTGAGTCATAGTACCGCACGTGGTAATACATAAGTAACCCTTGGTTTGGTTTGCTAAATGATTAGCTGACGTAGGTGTTCATAATAGCTGCAGTATTTTTCTTCACCTAATTGAATGTTTAGTCTGGAACTAGTGCTTTGGGTTCTCGATTGTAACTGAAACATTTATTTAGCACTCACCAATGAAGTTAACTTACAATCTAAGGCAAAGATTTGTCTTAAAACTATGTAATAGATCTTCAGATAAATTATAAAATTAAGATTAACTTTGGTTTATTGATTTAAAGTTTACTGAAAGAGATAATTTCAGTGTCTTGACTGACTTTGATAAACTGTTATGTACTAAAACCAAGTTCTACTCGCGGAATCACTCACGCACGTGGACTTCGTTCCGTAACGCCATCATCACAAACACTTAACTTCTTGAAATCATAAATAAGTATCTACTTATCTCTTATTAAAAATGTGTCACTTCTGCTCAGTCAATAAAAACTTAGCAAAACGATAGAATTCAAGTTCTTCATGTAGGTAACAATAAATTGTAAAGCTACTTACGTCCTGTAAGTGCAGTCAGTCACTGAAAGAAATGAATAGGTACCTGACTTTTAACAGTTTTTAACATAGGGAATTTCGTTTTTTTATTACTTGGTAGGAATGTAATGCGTTAAAAATGATTTGGAAAGAAGAAAATCTTAGCTTATTTCATGGTATTTGGCCATGACCTACCATGCTGGCCGAATGCCAAATAGCATTAAGAAATATCACAACCGGCGGCGATAAGTTATGTTTTAACGGATAATAAAGTTAAAACTTAATGTGGCTGGGGATTTAATGTTTAAATATTCGATGTGCGTACGAGTTTAGATAAAACACACGTATGTTTATGTTTGAATCACGTTTAAAGTTAAATCATTCGAGGCGTGACGGCTGCCGCACCTGTGTTGCCAGGCTGCAATATTTATAATACATCAGGGTTGCCACTGTTGTATAATATTTCCATCCTGACTTTGAAGTATTCATAACAGAAATTGCAGTGCTACAAATGGATACAAAATAATATGTAATTATATTGCTATACGTACGTAGACCGATATAAAAACATATGAATAAAGCGAAAGTATTTAATTTTAAAGAAAGACAACAGCAAACTAAGCAAAATTAGATACTAATTATGAACAGAATAATGTCGTTTTAACTGATATTAATTTGTTATTGCTATTTTTGTTTTTATTTTAAACTTTAAAGATACAACAAAAGTAAGATAATGCAGAATTGCAGAAAACATACAACGTCACCCCGAAAGCTGTCAAGTGTCAACCCTAGCGACGCCGTGTGTTCCGCGGCGCGGGCGCAACCGCCGCATGTCCGCTTCCTGTGTTCCTGTCTTTGTTCCACCCCTTTTAGGATTCAAACACCGCTTCCTTTTGGTTTGTAAACAAAATCAGTGTTAAAAGCAAATAATTAAGACTGGCACAATCTTTTTTTGGGTTAAAATTTCCCCTTCTTCTTTTGATCTCAACAAAATTAATATTTTTTTTATTATGTAAAATTAATCAACAATATACCTACTTACTTACTTAAATGTGTATACTCCATGCTAAGCATTTGAATCACGAGGCATGATTTTAACAAGCATACACTGACAGATATAATAAGTGTAACTAAACCAAGGTTGACGTAGAATAATAAGCATGCTGATGGTCCAATAATTTGGCACAATCATGGTAATTTTGCTTTGTTACACCATACAGCGGCACATACACTGCCTCAGTACCTTTAACATAATTGCAAACTGGATAATATTAGCATATTAAAATACCGAGCATTGTTAATAACAGCATGTTCTAAGAGCCTTGAATAATTAGGCAAAAAACGCATTATTATAATGCCTTTTCTATCGTTAGACATAGCAGGTAGATTGATCTAAGTGGCACATAGGCACGCAGTACGCAGAAAGGCGTTATCGGAGCTATGGCATCTCGTTTGCGGGGGCTAGTTTTTGTGCGCATCTTCCATCACGAACGGAAGCCGGCCGGGTTCCAGCTAGGGGTGCCAGGTGCGCTGCGGATAGCGGGACAATAGCGAATGGAAACTGGGACGTAAACATCTGATCTGACTGCATAAGTTTTTAAGTCTTTTAGAACGTAAACGGGAGAAAGAAAAAAGAAATCAGCTGTTACTATACAGAGTTGCTATCGATGTAATAGAATATGGAACAGCTGATTTTTGTTTCTCGCTGAAGATAGCGAATCATTGAGCCCATAGTAAAAGTTGTTCATAATCATAATTATATTGACCATTCCTGAAAGCAACTAAGGCCTATTAAGCTCTAGTCAAACAGAGTTTTGTATTATTAAACTGAAAGCTTTCAACACTGTTTTGGTATTGACAAGGGATATTATTTAAGGTTCGGCCAAACCAATGCGATCACACGCGATCAGCCGGCGTGCAGCGATGGCGATCAATGCATTTAAGTCTGGTCGCCATCGCTACACGCCGGCTGATCGCGTGTGATCGCATTGGTTTGGCCGAACCTTTAGGACTGATTTTACTATCATCGGATAACTCTTAACTGAAGAATAAACTTGTCATTTTGACATCTTTCCCACACTGAAACTGTCAATGTGCCAAACTTATTCGTTAGTTAAAAGTTATTCGACCATAGTAAAATCAGCCGTTATTCATTTTTTCTCTTTGATAAGATACTTTAATCCATTTGCCCTTAATCTTTATTTAAAACAATGCAATGATGCAATACGTTTTTAGTAACAAAATCGCTATTTATCTCTAAGATGAAAGCATGCGCCCTCACCTCCTACACGTTTTTAATCCCACGTCTCTTGTAACGGAACGGGACGTCCCACGTACCTGACATCACTATCCTGGTATTCTCCACCAACCCTTTGTTACGCGGCTTGAATGGGCCCTCGACGGGAAGTCGGCACACGTGCTAATTGCCAAAGCAAACAATCAACAATCTAATACGAAGATTGGGTAGTTTACTTTCCCACTCCGCATTCTGCATTCCGTATCTCGTTAACGGGCCGCGACAGTTTCCAATAAATGACTGTTTGATACCTAACGATGATTCTATCGTTATTTACATTATTAGGTATGTCAGCGCTCATTTCCAAACAGTTTCTAAATCTATAACGGGACTAAATCAGTTAATGATACTCATTTTGATTGGTAGAGAATGCCATCTAGCTTTTACCCGCTTAAGCTCAGTGTAAGTTCACCTTTTGCAGTCTGTTATGTAACGTATTGTGTGCAATAAATAAGTATTCCCAAATACATTTTGTTGTACCTAACGAAAATCACAAACGGACTGCAGCACACTTCATTTTTAATCGTCTGACGTCTTATAATTGCTAATTAATTTAATAGTTATTGTTATCAGTAGTTATTGTAAAGAAACCATTGTGTGAGATATAATTTGCAGTACTCATAGCTTCCGCAGCGAAACAGTTATTTATTGATTGGCGAGATTAACGTTTGTGGTATTTCCTGTTATTGACGTGGATAACAAATTTCTATCATTAATATTAGAAATAATTTAGTGCTCATTGTGAATATATCAAACTCTTACACAGCGAAGAACATCATACTCGTACATCCATACAAAAATACCTACATAAACTATTTTATCTAAATTCACTTCACTTTTTAAAACGAATTCATTGTAAATCGAAGAACCTTGTACAAGTTCAGATTTCATCCTCGATGTAATAGAATATTAAGTGTTTTTATTTCGTCGAATTTTGGTGATCCAATAAACCTCGTTCAAAGTTTGCTTTTATGTTGTCTTACTTTTACTTTTGCTTATTTCCTGATTCAATATTACATGCGAATTGATGATGGATTGACAGCATTGATGATCCCCAGACTTATATCCGAGAAGTTCGCGGCAAGTTCAATGTAATTAAGAAGCAAATTAAAACAATTAAAACGTTCGCTTTGCTCAACTCAGAAGTCATTGTCAGTATGAGATCACTCGTGAGCTCATCAAAATATCACTGCCATAATGCCGTGTTTTGTTTACATATTAGAGGAAGGAAAGGAATAGGAATTTGTATATGTTTAGATATTTGTGTCTTAATTAGGTTTACAAGAGAAGTTAAATGTAGTTAGTAAACAACAGATTTAAAAAAAATATCTTCTTTAACTACAATATCTTTGAATGCATTGAAAAATGTTGCTTTTAACATCAATCTATTACAAAATTAAAAATAAGGTCTGTAACTAAGTGCGAAAGATAATTATTATTGAGCTTTTTAAGTGCTGTTGCTCTTAGCGTCTTATTATATTGTTTCGTCAAAGCAATGTCGCTATGTCAATCTCAAAATACAGAAATAAGTTGTAATTTTAAATTGTGTCATTATTCAAGTATGAATAATCCGAGCATTGATCCCTGGCCGGGCGTCATTCTATTTTGGCGCAATTATTTTGACGTACTCGCAGCGGTAATGGCCGATCTCAAAATAACGGGTCGTAGTGGCTGGCTCGATGTCTCATTCATGAAATGAGAACGACGGAATTTTGTTTCGGAACGGAAACGAAATAAAATGTTGTCTAATGCTGGAGACAACAATAAATACCAAACGCAGCATTCTATGTATTTGTTACTATTTTTAAAATTTTCATACTCTCCCCATTCCTAGGCATGTACGAGTATGCTCACCGTCTTTTATTAACCATAAGATGAATAAAAAGTATAAAAACAAATGAAACTCTTCTTNCATGGGCCACCATCATGTATATTTAGATATACAGATAGGAGCTATTGAAACGCCCAGATTCTTCAAGATAGTTTATAATACAAAAATGGCTCTTTACATTGCAAAGGTCGGTAGCGGAATGAGACTGACAGTTGGTTTTAATATGAACTATGCAAACTACTTATACTAATCTACAGTTGATGTTACACGGAGGAAGAATTGTGGTAAAAGTTTGCGTAGGCGTTACGCGCCGAAACATCCTCCCGGCCGTTGAAAGATCACTTTCAACCTTGAAGATCTTCAGTCGTAGGGAGTGGACAGAGGCGAGTTAGGGGCCGCCGCACGCAGCCACGGGTCGTGTTGACATCCGCCACTCTCGAGATGCCGTCGGGTCCCGGGAAGAGCCGCAACACGCGTCCCAGGCGCCAGTTCAAGGGCGGCGCGTGGTCTTCAGCAAGGAGTACCATATCTCCAATATTGAGCTGGGCTGTATTGCTACGCCATTTAGTCCTCTGTTGTAGCTCTGACAGATACTCCTTGTTCCACCTCCGCCAGAAGTGCTGCCTTATGCTTTCTAGCCGTAGATAGCGGTTCCGTGGATGGTCATTGTGGTGGTCTTCAATAGGTGGCGTGGGTAGTGCAGTCAGCGGCCTGCCGATGATGAAGTGCCCTGGGGATAAGGAGAGGAGGTCGTTAGGACAGGAGGACATGGGACACAAGGGACGGCTATTGAGAAGTGCCTCCACTTGTGCAAATAAAGTAGTAATTTCTTCAAAAGTTAAATTAGAATTTCCCATGACACGCTTTAAGTGGTGTTTTGCCGATTTTACCCCAGCTTCCCAAATACCACCGAAATGAGGAGCGTAAGTAGGTATGAATTTAAATGTGATGCCTTGTTGACTTGCAAAATCACCTATAGGTTCTTGGTTTTGTTTTAGAAAAGTTCCTATATCCTTAGCCGCCGCCACAAAGTTGCGACCGTTATCGCAAAATATTTCCGTTGGCTTGCCTCTGCGGGAAATAAAACGTCGAAGGGTCATAACAAACGCATCCTTTGTCAAATCGCTCACGGCCTCGAGATGAATACATTTGTACCGCATGCATACAAAAAGACATAAATAACATTTGATTAAGCGACTTCCGCGGCCCCGGCGATTGAGAATCAAAAACGGTCCAGCAAAGTCTAAGCCAACCGACAAAAATGGATAGTCTGGATTTATGCGCTGGCTAGGTAAGTTGCCCATCTTCGGACATAATGTTTTGCCACGCAGACGCCTGCAGATGACGCAGTTATTTACGGTGCGTCGTGCTAGATAACGTCCATTGACTGGCCAGACTGTTTCTCTTATATTTGCTAACAACAACTGCGGGCCCGCGTGTAAACCACTTACGTGCTCTCTTTCAAAATACAATTTAGTTAATTTATGATTTGCGTGTAATAATATTGGATGCCGTTTTTCGTAGGCACAGGCAGATGCATCTATGCGCCCGCCAACTCTAATTAAATTATCATTATCAAAAAATGGCGAAAGTGACAAAATTTTACTCTTATTGGGAAGCGATTTACATTTTAATAACAACTCGTATTCAACTGGGAATGACTCACGCTGCGCGATAACGCACAATGCATGGAATGAGTCACGAAGTTCCTCGACGGACAGTAGTCCGGTACGTTTATTTTTAATATTCTTAAGGTTAAATGTGAACCTTAACACGTAGGCAAAAGATCGTTGCAGTCTATTTAGTGATGAATATTTATCAAAATTAATAAAAGGTTCTTTAATTATTGTTGTGTGTACTTTAGTTTCAGGTAACGTACCTATCTCGTTTGATTTCAAGCTAGGCCAGTTTAATTCACACTCTTTAAGGTAATTAGGGCCGTGCCACCATAGACTTGAATTAATTAGATTATAGTGCGTAGTAGGGTGACCATAGTTACGGCCTTAGAATTTATGGATTGTTTCTAAACCCTTTTTTTAAATAATGTAAATGTTTTGTAGCTCGTTTATATGTATTTTCTATTTTGTTTTCCATAGTGAATGAAGTTGTAGTTAATGCATGATTACAATGAATGTTTTTGCTGACCAATTGTGTATTAAAGGAACCGGTAATTATCCAGCCCAAATGAGAACTTATTAATTTTGGATTTTGGGGACCAAGAGATCGTTGTTCGCTCGTTATGATGTCCCAGAATAAATCAGCCCCTATCAATAGATCTATAGGAGCTGGCTCATAGAATTTAGGGTCAGCTAGCAATATGTTTTTTGGTAATTTANACTGCATGATGACATAAATAATAACATGTGTCTGGTTGATTAGTTGCAAGAGATAAATGACCTAATTCTGCGTATTCTTTAATAAATTTGCTATATTCAATTTTGAGCAATGGATTTTTTCTAAATCTTTTTTCTAAATAATGTAAACGTTTTTTTGCTAATTTATATGTATCTCCTAGACAGTCAGGTGTATCGACTAATGGTAATTTAACACAAAATCTACCATTATCGTCCCTACGTGTGTTAGTAATGAAATGTTTCTCGCATTCTTTTTCTTTGGTACTTAATAGAGATTTTGTGGGTACTTCTTCTAAGTCCCAAAATTTAGTTAATGTATTTTCTATTTTGCTTTCCATAGTGAATGAAGTTGTTGTTAATGCATGATTACAATGAATGTTTTTGCTGACCAATTGTGTATTAAAGGAACCGGTAATTATCCAGCCCAAATGAGAATTTATTAATTTTGGATTTTGGGGACCAAGAGATCGTTGTTCGCTCCTTATGATGTCCCAGAATAAATCAGCCCCTATCAATAGATCTATAGGAGCTGGCTCATAGAATTTAGGATCAGCTAGCAATATATTTTTTGATAATTTAATTGACTGAATATTGACGGGGTACTTTGGTATACGCCCTGTCAATTCTTGTAGAACAAGACATGAAAAGGAGACATTGAAATTGCTATTTAGAGATTTCATTTGTATTTTGCAACTTTCAGAAATGTTTATAGAATTGTTAGAATTATTGCCTATTCCTTTGACCTTTAGCGAGTCAATGGGAATTGATTTTAGTGAAAGTTTCTCTTTTTACTTTTAAAGTAAAAATACAATTTACATTCTAAAATCATTACATTCGGCCATCCGTCACCGTGATGCCTCCTGGCATACACGTCTCATCTATACTTATAATAAATCTGTAGAGAGGTCAATTCTGTACATGAAATATATTTTCAAAATAACTATCAGGGGGTGATTAGTGATCGATACTGATGCCAAAAATGCAATCAGTAAAATTTTTGTCTGTCTGTCTGTCTGTCTGTCTGTATGTTCCTTATAGAAACAAAAACTNTGCTGGTTAATTGGATTCGAGACCTCAACTACAGCGGTAGATAATAGTACTTGCTTGGTACTTTCTTTAGAAAAGTATGCACCCGATTCGCTGGGCTCATACGTATCTGAATTAGGCTCGTCTACGCAGACGCTCACATGATGATTGACTAAGGAAGCTGAATTGTGAAGCAAACTATTGTGCCTAGCGTTGCACTCGCGGCATGGACCCATTCGGCACTCGTTGACCGGGTGACCTTGCCTGAGACAGTTTTCACACAGCCTATGTTTCAGAACATCCTTCATCCTTTCATCAACATCCTTGGCCTTGAACGTAGAGCATTCATAAATTTTGTGGTTATTATTGCAAATTACACATGTATAAGTGCTAGATTTATTAAATTGTCTTTGAGGCTTATTATTAGAACTCGCAAACGATTTTATGTATGAATTATTATTATTATTGCCCTGTTTATTATTTTGCCATGAATTATTACGCACATTGACCACTGGGGCTTTGACAACAGCACTTTGCGTGTCTTGTGCCCTGTTATTTCGATTAAGTGACTCTAATACATTCGCACGGTCAATAATGAAGTTAAAAAATTGTTCTAAAGTTGCGGTATCACCACTTAAACCACTACGGTGCTCTTCCCATTTGCCTAAAGTATTACTATCTAACTTGGAGGAGAGCATAAATATAATTAAGACATCCCACTTGTCAGTTGGCTGTCCCAAAGTGGCAAGGGCACGCAAGTTTTTAGTAACGTGGTCGACTAAAAATCTGAGAGATCTCTCCGACTCGCGCGGAAGTGGCTTAATGCTGAATAATGCATTCAAATGGTGATTTATTAAAGTGCGCTTGTTATTATACCTATTGCATAACAATTTCCAGGCCTCATCATAGTTCGCTGATGACACCTCGAGATTGGAAATTACTCTGGCGGCATCACCCTCCAGATATGAAATTAAGTAATGGAACTTGTGAATAGGCAAAATACGCAAATTGTTGTGAATTAAGTTTTCAAATGTGTCGCGAAACTCAAGCCAACGGAAATATGCGCCATCAAATTTTGATATTTGTATCTGAGGTAGTTTTAAATTATAATTGTCCTGATTATCCATGCAAAAAGATTCATACATTGATGCACGCCTATTTTCTGACTCTAATTTTCTTGTAAATTTCTCTAAAATAGTTTTGGCAGTGGCAATATTAATAATGATGTCGCGATCAATTTTGTCACGTTCATCAATTTCATTTTCTATATTATCTGAATTTAAAACCTCTATGTCATTTTGCAAGTCATCAACCTTAACTGATAACGCTTCGAATTTTGCAAGTTTTAGACTTAACTCTGTTAATTGAATGTTAGTTAAATCTTCGCTATTAGAAATACTATTTATATAATTCTTAAATTTTGTGATCTGTCCTTTGGCGGACGATCGCCTTGTTAATAAATCCTTCAAACGAGATTTATCTTCCGCGTTAGGCATAGTTATCTAAGAAAATGAACAACTACAATGAAAAATATGAAATAATAAATAAATATGAAAGGCTCACGCTCCTCGTCTCGGTGGTACTTGCCGCAGGAACCGGTCAGCTGGCCGCCGCCGTTATCGGGTAGCCGGAGGTATTAACGCAGCTGTTTGATTGCGCAGCGCAAGCGTTAATTACACCCTGAAATTGTCGGCAATATGCTTTAATACCTATCTTAGATCGAGACGAGTTGACTGTGATGACTAGTCTATGGAAATAATCTCAAAAACAGCTAGTAAATTGCAAAATCTATGAAAAGTTAATTTGTATTTCAATATTTATCAAATATATTATGTATTCATTACTGTATTTATTAGGTAATTGATGTTTAATGCAAAACTATCTTGAAATTTGTTTTTATTTTGTAACGACGGTAGATTCGAATGATGATGCAATCTCGTTAACGAATTACTTGTTATGAAATTCCACAATTATTTAACACAAATGGATGCAGATTCTTAATAGGAGATTTAGGACATGGATTTAGTAAAGGAAGTGTAAGGAAGGGCACTTATCTTTTAGCAGAACCGCCGCGCACGATGTGGAACTTTAGCTGCACCACTGCTCGCACCATCCGGCGTATTTTCGCGTAATTCTTCAATTCTTCATTTGTTGTTTGGATTCCCCTCATGGGCCACCATCATGTATATTTAGATATACAGATAGGAGCTATTGAAACGCCCAGATTCTTCAAGATAGTTTATAATACAAAAATGGCTCTTTACATTGCAAAGGTCGGTAGCGGAATGAAACTGACAGTTGGTTTTAATATGAACTATGCAAACTACTTATACTAATCTACAGTTGATGTTACACGGAGGAAGAATTGTGGTAAAAGTTTGCGTAGGCGTTACGCGCCGAAACAGTGTTTATAGCCCCTTTTTGTGTGAATAACACGTTAAATACCTACAGGTAAAAAATATTTATCTTATGCAATGTAAAAAACCTTTTCTCTATCGTTTTTCAATGTGGATTTCTTGAAATTAAAGACGAAAATAATTATTTTGATCGTTTATTAATTATTACAAATTTTGTTCAAAATGTCCGCCTCGGCATCGTATACACTAAGTAACGACATCTTCTTCTAATTTAGACTGGCCCTATACAGCGGCCTGCACGTTCCCCAGANAACTATGCAAACTACTTATACTAATCTACAGTTGATGTTACACGGAGGAAGAATTGTGGTAAAAGTTTGCGTAGGCGTTACGCGCCGAAACACTTCTTCTTTAAAAGTATTTTAAACAAGAACGCCTACTTATTGAGGTAGGAACACTCCGTGGTATTTCAGGGACACGTTTTTATTGTGATACCCGTACTTCATTGTTTTTGTTAAGTTTCTTGTCGCAAGAGTGAATCGAAACCTTTACATAATAGTAACTACTCTAACCGGAGATACCACAGTTAGTCACTTGATTCTTTAATGCAGTATACAAAAACGACAACAAATTGCTTGCTTTTTGTATGTATGCCCTTTAGTTCTTGATTAAGATTAACGAGTTCTATAACTTGTTTTTTCTTAATTTGTTAACTCTTTAATTACGCTCCTTCTATGTCTTGTACTTATAGAATACATGTTCTAATATCAACAAGTAAGTTGTTAAATAACTATGTTGAAAGGGGGTCCATTCATGCATTACCTTTACTCCATACTCGTACTACTACGTTAGCAATACTAATTGGAAGTTAATAACGTTTACTTTGTTAAACTGGGGCTTTGTAAAATTAACTCTTAGTGTAATTAGCGAGGAAAATATAATGTTATTGGCAAAGTAGATACTTACGTTATTTTAACTGGCCACAAATAATAATAATAATACTCGTACGAGTACAAGTAAATTACAATGCTACTTATGTCATAACTTAAAAAAACATTTATAGGACATGTTTTATGACCTCTGTGGAAAAGTTTACCCGATAATGCTATAAATATACCTACCTATGACTTAGCATGGTTTACTGTAGACTGAAGGTTGTTTTAAAAACAATGGATGATCTCAACGGGAAGCATTGTCACCATAGAAAATTATGAGCTAAAATATACACATAATTATCAAAACATACTTAACTCTACGTTAGTGATGTTGCAATGTGTTAAAAACAATGCATAATTTCATAGTGGCGTTCCCGCGCGCGCGTACGCAGAATGTTATCGCATGTGAAAAATGTGCCGTACGCAGGAAACGATAGTTCGTATGTAAAGTGAACATTTTGCAACACAGAGTAGATAATACAGTCTACTTAAAATTCATGGAGTTTCCTTCACCCAAAACTGATGATAACTGAGACAGTCACTTCCAAATACTTACAAAAGTATGTGTAATTTTGTATTATATTTGTTGTTGTACGGTATTGACGTTTAGTATCAAAGCATTAAATGCAAAACAAAACGATGCTTTATTAGCATTCATGTTCATTGGATGCGAGTTAATTGCAATATAAAAACCTATTTTGTGATAACCACTTTCTTTAAAAAAAAATATGTTAAATAAATGATAAAGACTGCATATATTTAAATTATATTTTTGTTTTGTTACAGGTAAGTTTCCAAAGAAAACTTTCTTATGGAGTTTCGCTGGTTGGAGAACAAAAAACAGGTAGCGCCATCTCTGCCACAAGCTAGAAAACTTGTTTCAGCTACTCGACGCTAGATGGCGCTAATAATATCGCGCTGTGAGCTTTCATTTTTTCAGTGATGAACGCTTATACCTACAGTTTTTATTCATAAAATGACGTTTTCATTGTTTATTTTTATGAGGTATTTCATTTTTTTTCATTCTATTAGGTAGGTATGTATTTCATTTTTGTAAAGTGATGTAGAGTCTTTTTTAAAATTAAATTAGGTACGCAATATTACGGTGTACATAATGTTAAACTCTTTTTAACGGGAACGGGAGTAATTTATAAAGTCAATCACATTCTTTGAACAATTAAACACATGTCGAATATGAAATAAGTACCTATAACGGCATGATATGCTAAACTCTATTAGCCGCACCATAATAATCATTCAAAAATCCAGTACGAATCCCTTGGTTTGATGCCAGAACAATACCGACGGAAACCAGTTTAGTAGGTTCATGACCGATCGCCTCGCGTAATGCCAAGCCTTCGTATCGTGATTTACTCACATATACCACTTAAACTATATAGTAGCACTCTTATGTCAATGTGCATAAGGTTAAAAATCTGTACTTACATTGAAGTACACCATATTTGCGCCTGCGGCAAGCAAAAACTGGCTACGAAGGGAAGCTATGTTCCGAAACCACTTTGACAAGAGCTCTTAATTAGTAGGGCTTCTGCGACAATGTTGTGGACGCGTAGAGATCAATGTTGACTGGATGTAATCGATGTAGCGTCGCGTCGTAGCGCATTTATATTCCTAAGTAGGAATCGTGTTTTGTGTTGATTGTTTCTTCGATGGCTGAAGTATGTAATTTTAAAGTCGTCGTGACAAAATAAAGTCTGTGAATTATTAATGTATTGTTAGTTTCAATAATTAAAAACAAAGTTGCCGAACTTTATGTTTTTTCAGTATAAGTATAAGTACAAGTGAATTTTGTAAGAGCGCGTTTAATCTCTATCCTTTTTGTGAAACAAAACTAGAAAAAGTTTCTCTCAAACACAATATCTCTCTTCAGCAAACATAATGCACTCTCTTCTTCCCTTGTCAAACAAACACGACATAGGAGAGCCACGATATTGAAACATGAGCGCAAAAATGTTGCTGAGCAAACATTTGTTTGGGATAGACCGCATGAATTCCATGTATTTGTTACTCAGACAATATTTGACTGTGAATGTATGAAATTTTAAAATGTTTCTCATTCATAAACTATAAAACTATCGATATGTTAATACGAGTATTTCTGTTAAATCATAAATTAATCTAATATGTATTTCTTTAATAAAAATTTATACATATTCATAAAGAAAATAAGTCAAAAATACTCGTGTGCAGAGGATGAGAAATACTTGAAAATGCTACTTAGAAAAAAGCGCGCGTTTAAGTCTTTTGGTAAAAGGTATTAATTATTTTAGACTTATAGGAAAACGCAATTTTAAATATTGGAAAAGGTTTATATTCAAATGCAATAATAGTATTTAAGACTATGCGTTTACAAAAGCCAAATAAAAATAAACCTCATCAAAATACATAATTATTTTGTAACGCCATATTTTATCAACTACGAGTAGTACATTAATAAAAAGACTATTCATGTAACCTTTCGCAGCAACTATGTCAACTAACTTTTTCTCTTTCCATTAAGGTAGATGTGAAGGAGAAAGAAGAACAACTTATTAAATAGTATATTATTGGGTCCGAGTGGGGGTGAAGTGGCTGAACTTATTGTCTGAGAGATAGAGTCCTATTTTTTTCTTTATTCACTATAAATCCTTGTTCTATGTAAACTTTATACCTACTATACTTATTTATTTATGAATGTAAACTAACCTTAACTAATAGGTATGATCCCAATGTGATTGAAATAAATAATTATTTAATTTAATTTAATTTATGACCTTATTAGATAGGTACATATTATTTTACACAACTACTTTAAATGTAACTTTGGAGAGTCCTTCTACATCATTATTTGGTGCCACAAGCTGCGCAAGTGTTTTGTTTCGGGTCGAGTCAATTATCGATAGTATGTATGTGTAAGTATGATATGAGAGAATATAACGCAAACTCATATGAATTGAGTCAAGTCTGGATTAGTTGTTCTGGGACAAGGTGAATCACTGACCTAAAAACCATTGTTTGGCAACAAAAGGATGTTACTCCTTGCTACGCGTCAATGGCAACTAGTAAGTGGTATAGATTTTAAATATTTTAAATAATAATTGTGTGTTTGATCTCTATTACGACCAACTCTTTCAAATCGTGTACCTCAGCTCTAAGTCTACAAAATCGGACCAGTAATAAAGTTGGTAGAGCCGAAGATGCCCGATGCCCGACGGAGATAGCCGAAGGCACCCAACATGGCGGTGCATGCACGCTGTGGCTTGTCAACAAAGTTGCTCCGGCTGCCTCGCCGGTCGAGCGTCCTGATAGTTGCGGCAAGTTCAATTCAGAATCGGACCCGCGAAAAAGTGCAATTTGTGAAACAGTGATAGTGCGTTTTTTCCTAAAGTGAAAACCTGCAATTTGGATTTGTGAAAGTGCAATCGACTCTTTTTTTGGAGGTGCTTTTTTCATGGGTTTAGTTAAATTAGATTCTAATCTAGGAGCTAAATTACTTTGCGTAACTTTAAAACAATACGTTTTTTACATCCTCAAAATTATCATTGCAATTATATAAATAATTGCGGAAAATACTTAAGTTAATAATTTACTAAGAGTTGGTAAACTGGAAAGTCCTTATAATGTTGTTGAATTTGTAAACAGGTATTTGTGAAACATTATTCATAATTATGCATATGCATTTAATTTAAGGATAATGTAATTTATTGGCTATAATATGAAATATAAATTCAACGAAAACAATTTACTAACGCATCGATATTTTACGCACAAATTGAATAACGTAAAGTAAAAAAGACGCTTTAGACTTTCACATACTACACAAGTGCAGTCGAGTAGGTGTGTGCTCATTTGCATACCGGCTGCCGCTGCATTTCCTGCCTTTTCGTGGGCCCACTATTTCTTGCGGTCAAACGTGTCTGCAGCGCACAACCCCCGGTCCCTGCACGTGCCGTCACGAGTTGCTGCACAAAAACCACCCCGGACTGTTTGTTGCTCATTGTCATGGAAACAATACATCATATTCCTTTTAAAATGACACGTATTCTCGTAACAAAATCGCTTGCACATGTTTTATTGCTTGGAAATGTGACCACTTGCAACATTTGCAAATGATTCAAAGCTCTACATTTTAGGCAAAGCAAGCAATGAATGTGAAGCTTGTTCGACTAATAAATTGAAGTTGAAATACGAATCAGTCAAGGGTAACACGGGTTCACGCGAATAAATAAACTCTGTACACAAGAGTATTTATTACATGAACCTCAATAAATAAAACCGGGAAAGTTAGGTAACACCGCTTTA
Organism: Ostrinia furnacalis; assembly: GCF_004193835.3. Taxonomy (NCBI): domain Eukaryota; kingdom Metazoa; phylum Arthropoda; class Insecta; order Lepidoptera; family Crambidae; genus Ostrinia; species Ostrinia furnacalis. The sequence goes on along the minus strand of NW_021137823.1, from coordinate 349,183 downwards.
CGTCCCGGTCCCGGCGGTAAATGTTTGAAGTGTTTGTGTCCAGTGGTATAAATGCCACAATAATTCCGAGTCAGTCAGCCATGAGGGCATTCTGAGTGACAGTCACTCCAGGAATGCGTAGGAGGTTTGCGTCACCCTTCGCAATTCGCGAAAGATTCGACAAATACACTGAAGTGCCTGTAACACGACACTGTTCGCCACGTTTAATCTAGCTATTCGTATTACGTGTTTACTTGAGAAAATCGAAAGTAGTTAAACAAACATGGGGTAAAGACGTTCGTTAACTTCTCTAAAACTGTCCTGCATATAGAGATCCTACTAAGTGTAAATTCTTGCTAAACTGAGTTGTGATTATTCGTAAGAGACTACTACTACTTAACTTTTACGACCCTCTCAGAAAGCGGGTTTAGCTGTATAAACATAGGCTACCAGATAAATGCACATCGCTTCCGCGTAGTCCTCAGTCGTCAGTAATCGACTTAGAGAGTTTGCAGCCCAATCCCTGAAAAGCTCATTGTAATACAGCTTTAGATACGCTTTGTCTTTGCGATTTCCATGTCTCAAACGTCGCTTCTTGTTTTAGTTTACTTTTTTTCGCAGTATAGTGAGATGAGAAAATAAACCAACTAGGCTGTCAATAGCATTCTTTTGAAAGTGGTTTGAGACTCTTTTTATCTTGACAAACTATTATAATTATAATTTTTTTGTTACTTAAATCTTGTCATGATTAATTTCATGGATAATGCATTACCGATAGCTTTATCTATAATGCATCACGAAATTGACATTGAAAAATAGATGTGGGATGTCGTTATAAAAACGACCGTAGGCGATGTCCTGTTTATTTATGCGCCCACGCCAACTTTCTAAATACAGGATAGTAAGGCCAAAGGAGGTGTGTTCAAGTTGGAGTCCACATGAGTCAGCGGCCGCGTCCCGCCGGGGTCTGGGTCACATTCCAGGCTGCGCCGGCGGCGGAACGCAAACCGGACCACAAACTCGCGATCTTCGTTTTTTTAAACTCTTTTACGTAACGTCCCCCTTTATTCTACGCATGAATCGTGAACATGTCAACCGCAGCATTACTAGCGGATTTTCAAATCCAATAAAAACTTTTTAATGAGGAATAAATTAAAATTTGTTGTCGACACAGCCTGTGAATCAGTCCCTAAAATGTATGCGTTAAAACTTAAATTTGTTTTTCATGTAGTTTCGGCGATGGCGGAGGGTCGTTTTGTCTACCATCTGTCGGCTGCAGGTGTCTTTTTACATACAAAGCAGGTGATTTAGATTCGTCTTTACCCACTTTTAGTTTTTTAACCATATGAATAGTTTGCGAGCCCTTTTGAAGTGATTTTACTTCCTTCCTCGGTTATGATTTAACCACATCTTCCTTGAGATCATTTTATTAATTGCAGTTATACATAATTATGTAAATTACCTCCTGTCATTAGCCAGCTGTGTATTCAAAGTTCATTGTTAATTCCAATCATTAGAAGGGACATTTAAATAACCTAAGTTACTTTATGACTGCTTGTTAACTTTTATATATATTTTTTATTCTTAAAAGTATGATAACTATGCAGGTAATTTGTCTAGACTGCAAAATAGCCTGTTAATTAATAAAATTACATGTTCTCGTAATCATATGACAAAATTAATATCTTGAAGTAGTAGGTAATAGCTTGGGACTAGGGCTTGCAATATCGGATGGTTTTCAATTCCGGAACTGACTTCCGATATTGGGCACTCAACTCCGGAATTCCGGTTCTAGTTCCGGAGTTGGTTAAAAAAAGAAAGCGCCTTCCGACAAACACGTATACGTATGTGGCCTCCACTTCAAACCTTGCCCCATCGGCCGTCTGTTCTACGTACTATGTGCCCTGCCCATTGCCACTTTAGCTTGCTAATCCGATCGCTATATGTCAGGCGACTTTAGTTCGTTTACACGAATCTCCTCATTTATGGTTCGATCTCGAAAAGAAACACCGAGCATAGCACTCTCCATACTATGGTGTGCAACTTTAAGCTTATTATAAGGCCTATAGTAAGAGGCCACGTTTCCGAACCGTATGTCATTCATCACTACTGGTAACACACACTGATTGTAGACTTTCGTCTTTAGGCACTGAGGTGTTTTGGTCGAAAAGATGTTATGTAATTTCCCGAACGCTGCCCAGCTGAGTTGAATTCGACGTACCTATTATTACATCTCCCTGCCTCACAGCTCGCTGCAGAGGAATCGCCCTCGTGCTTAGCCAGGCTCAAAGACCTTCTCATAGTCTAAGAACTCAAGCATAAATAGGCAAGTTAGACTCTCCGGTCTTCTGTATAACCTGCCGTAGCGTATAGATGCGGTATATGGTAGTGTAAACTTTTCGATAACTGGCTTCCTCGAGAGTCTATAAGTAATCGAACATACGCGCGAGACTATTAGTGATGGATCTCAAAAACAGCTTATAGACATGACTCAGAGTCAGAACCCAGATGGGTCTGTAATTCCTTAATAATGCTTTTACCCCTTTCTTAAATAAAAACACCACCAAGCCTTTGTTCCGTGCCTCTGGCATTATTCCCTGGAGTAAGACGGAGTTACAGTCTCTGAAGGACTTTCAGTATCGGCTTATCACCAGCCGCGTTCAGAAGCTCCGAGGTTATTCCGTCATCACCCGGTGCCTTGTTGTTCTTTAGCTGTTTGAGAGCCATCCTAATCTCGTAAGGGCTGATGTCCGGGTCGGAATATCTTCGGTATAGTGTCGAGTTAGCTTAGCTCTTGGAACTATCCTGTTGCTGTGCTATTAACAGGTTTGGTGACCGAGGTATAATATAGCTGTCCATAAAATTTTTTCGATCCCACCCAGAACCCTCAGCTTATGTTGAATTTACACTATCACCCGCTGTCTTCAGCTGGCTTCGCCCATTAGGCCTCAGCCTCGAATTTAGCGGGCAGCGGGGCGGCGGCGGTAGCGGCGCGGGAGCGGCGGGATCTTATGCGTAAAATCTAAAAGACCGGTTCTCGAAAACAGCGGCGCGGGAGCGGGCAACGAGCCCTTCTTTTGCCCACAATAAATCGAGCGTAAGGAATAAATTTGAATCTAAATAAAATTGTCGCCGTTGTTCAGACATTTCGTTTGCGAATAAAAACAAATATCTCGACAACACAACCCCGAACACAACACTTCGCCGCTAAAGCGCCGCGCGAGCTGCCCGCTTGTTTCGAGAACGGGTCTGCGTTGCCCGCCCCGCTCCAGCGCCGCCGCTGCTCCCGCGCCGCTGCCCACTAAATTCGAGCCTGAGGCCTTTAGAGTTGTCTCTAGTGAACATTTTGGAGCTTTGGTTCCGCTCTATTGCCTCTTTAATATTATTTTTAGTACTAAAGTTGCGAATACATATCTCAAGGACTTCCTTATTTAAGAACCTATTTTGATACTTAAACGTTTTGAAAACTTAAAATAATTTATGAAAAATTTCAATATCGGAATACGATATTGGCTTCAGTTCCGGAATTGAAATATCGGAAAAAATCTATCCGAAATTCCGGAGTTACGAAATTCCGGAATTCCGGTATTCAAGCCCTACTTGGGACGCATATTTATTTACTCGTATTATGCAGTGAGTGACTTGCAGTCAATCAATAATCACGAAATTTTAATTTGAACGAGTACCTCAGACTCATTTTACAGTCTTCGAAGCAATAATTTTAATGCTTTTATTAATATAATAGATGAAACGGCAATTGTGCATCAACATTTGAAGATGTATTCCTACTGCTGACTGACCAAAATGGTAAACAGGACATGATTTATTAAACCTATCCCTATAATGGGAATAGTAAAACAAACAAAAGCTTGAGTCCCCTCACCACAAGGATGCCCCATGTTTATCGACTATTTACAAACCCCATTGGGAAATCAGTGTGCACCAGTGCATTTAACGTGTAAAGTATTGCCTATTGTTTCTATTTTATGGTCCATTTGATACGATTACTTTGTAATGTTTGTAATGATAGTGAACTCTACATATTTCTGTAATTAGCGAGTTTGAAATACAAATAAACAATGCAACAGTTCAGTTCATATTTGAAGTTTGTTCTTGGCAATAATATCTTTGAAAATTATATGAAAAAATATAATAATTAGATTTTATTAAAAAATAATGGAAAGATTCGGCAGGAAACGGGTTATCTCTACAGCAGCTAAATTGTCATTGTTTCCTCTCAATGTATACAACACCATTTAAAATGATTTGTCTCATTTATCTTTAAAAAGAATATTATATGTTATATCAATTTATATGTAACTTAATTATCCATGTGTACTCTACATAATATGACTTCAGGAGAGATGCTAATACGTCATCAAAGTACGATAATGAGGTAATTACATTCCATTATAGTGAAATGTTGAACATTCACATTCCGTATCCTCAATAAGCTCGAATAGTGAAGTCATTACAAAATGATTCATCCGATCTCACTTTGCGAATCTCCTCAATACGAAACATCGTGTTGATTCATCGCAACTTGGTTGAACTCTAAGCTCTGAGCGAATTAGGTACTCCGAAGTGATTATTATTTAGCCCGGACCACAGATCGGTCAGTTTTTTATCAGCATTCCACATGTCGGTCTTGTTTTGCTAGCTTGTTAATAACACGCAGTCTACTGTTAATTCGTTTTAAGCGAATTTATAAAAGCACGATTACCAAAATAACAAAAGAAACAGGTGTTACCTTTCAATTTTGCCCAATTAAAAACACAATCGCAAATGCGGTTATTATGAAATAAGGTTGTTTGTAAAAGCCAATAAGCAGCGTTACTGAAATTTTAAGTTCAAGCGCTATTCCTCAGACCAGTAGTACCTGATTATGTTGCAGGTAGTTTTTATTATTAATTTGTTGTGATATTGACCTTTTTGGATACACAGGCATTCAAATGAGAGGCAATATTAGTTAACCGGAGGCTGGTCGTGACCTTGCATGAGTGAACGTAGTGGTGCGCAGTACATAACTGGCTTCTCGTCACGATTGCACAGTTGGGAGTAAAATGTGTTTTGATCTTGATATAATGCAATACGGTTCAAAATTGGATACGTTTGTGTCAATCTTCTTGAGACACTGTAGGACTGTAATGATCGTCGATTAAGGTACCGTACCGATTTGCGTACTTAAGTGATTCCTGTGTAATCTGTACATTTTACATGTGATTTACACAAATATTTAAAAATATTTTCGTTACATAAATGGATTCTATTCTTTACTTAGAAAGTTCAGCAAACTTAATTAAAGTTAAGCTATAGGAACGGGTCCATATTGGCTCACCTAAAGTTATTTACCCGAAATTGTTCTTCCTAACGATTTTAAATCCGAATGATCACTCTTCCTAAAATTTTTCATCCTAAAGTTTTCATTCATACTATTTTTAGTGCTACTGGCGATGTTCATAACACTCATGTTTCCGAAAATTGTAATTAATAATATCATTTATGTAAATATATTTAAACTCCTACTGTTTTTTATCATAACACTTTTATCCCTAAACATTACCATAATATTTTCACTCATACCATAGAATAATAATAAATACTACGTACAGAAGTACGTTCTTCGCGAATGAAACGTAAGGCCACAGTTCTAACCTAACCTAAACCAATAATAATGAATAGACCGATTCGTTTCTGGAACTTGACTGAATGACTGGAGCGGGACTCTGGCTTCGCTCGCTCGGCTCGTGCGTTGTGGTCACAGTTCTAACCTAACCTAAACCAATAATTATGAATAGGACCGATTCGTTTCTGGAACTTGACTGAATGACTGGAGCGGGACTCTGGCTTCGCTCGCTCGGCTCGTGCGTTGTGGTCACAGTTCTAACCTAACCTAAACCAATAATTATGAATAGGACCGATTCGTTTCTGGAACTTGACTGAATGACTGGAGCGGGACTCTGGCTTCGCTCGCTCGGCTCGTGCGTTGTGGTCACAGTTCTAACCTAACCTAAACCAATAATTATGAATAGGACCGATTCGTTTCTGGAACTTGACTGAATGACTGGAGCGGGACTCTGGCTTCGCTCGCTCGGCTCGTGCGTTGTGGTCACAGTTCTAACCTAACCTAAACCAATAATTATGAATAGGACCGATTCGTTTCTCGAACTTGACTGAATGACTGGAGCGGGACTCAAGTATACATGCTAATGCCAACAAACTTGAACTATAATATATCGTCAAAGAAAGAAATCTAAACAAAAAAGATATGACTTTGAATAATAGTGTAAAATATGGTTATGTTTAGAAAATCTAGGAGAACAAATAAAAGTATAATAGATGTTTATTGCTAATGACATTATGATGTTGAATGATTCGGAATTATGAACATTAGAGACAGAGTAGTTAGGAATTGTGATTGTTAGGATGAAAAATTTTAGGAAGAACATTTTCGGACTTCCAATTTTCGGAGTTGAAAATTTAGGTGAACTTTGGCGCACCCTATAGGAACACGTCACTTGCAAGATATATCACTATTTGCAAGTCTATAATGACACCGTTCCAGTTAGCTGATGCATGGGCGTAATAAACGACTTAGTTTAATAATAATTTCTCATCTAGGTATTACCGCTATTTTCATATCCGCTGTCATGAGATACTATTTGTAACTGGTGTACTTATTTAGAGAAAGCAAACACAGTTGTACGATGTATTTTAACTGGCTTTGTTATACACTACTAAATAAACTAGACAATTGTAAACATTTACTTGTAAACACTTCTTTGTCCCCCGGCCGACGTTTAGAGAACGTTGCACAAGACCACGCACGCGGTCGAAACGAGTTTCGTGACTACGCACTCTTTGTTTGCATCACTACGAAATTCGTTCCCGTTTGTCACCTTTGAACTTTACAGTTAACCTGTAATCTTTCTCATCACTCGTATTTGGCCAGTCCTAACCGGGCTGTTCCATACTGCATTTGGCTCGCGCTGGTGCCCCCGTTTCGGTCCCTTGTTGTTTGCCGACTGCCGCTGCTATAACTAAGAGCTTTTATCTTGACCTCAACGCCTGCCCTACATCCCCGGGGCGTGATGACACATTCCATGATTTTAGTCAACCCACTTTTTCATGAAAGAGTTCTACCATATTCCCAAGAGCTAGTCACTAATACTTGGTTCTTATCACTAAAACCCGTATTCACAAACGTTGCTTGCATAAGTGAAGCAGCAAATCGAAAGCACAGCGTTGAATAGAGCTCTGTGATTAGTTTGTGTGTGATCCTGTGCGTCCACGCGCACTGTGAGACCTCATAGTAATGTTTGTGAATACGGGCGTAAGTCAATGCATACTTATTTGGATACGCGCATCTACTTTGTCTATTTACATTAATACCTGAACAAAGAAGGATACTCTAGCAATATTCTTGTTGTTGTGTTTACCCTTTGTCTGTGGTAGGGCAGATTTATGTTGCGTATCGACTTTTTTCAAGAACTTAATTTCCTTGTCACACCCGATCAAACTAATTGGTGTTACGTTACGACACTTAAAGGTTACGGTTACAGGGCACGTTTTTTGCTCCCTTCCTCTATCTATGGGGCCTACGAGTTTTTCACTAAGGAAGTCAATAAACTACAATGTCGGAAGTCTGCGTTTGATAACTTTCAAATTACTTCGGTAACTTTTTACATGGCTTTAAATATTATGACGCTGTAAAAGGGTCTCAACTGGAAGTAGGTAATTGTTTCCGAGTCTCTGGGTATTGCGCAGTAAATTCATTTATAACTACGCTATAAGAACTCTTTCTTAAACTCGTTAGCCCGTAAAAAATCCCAGTTTGTAATGTTGAGAAACATCTGACCTAACGGGACTGGATCCGAAGTTTTTGCTCCATCTACTGTGTAACTGTTACGGCCCGGAAGTACCACATGATGTGAATTTGTACTTCATTTCATTCTCGTTAGAATCTTACCAGGGAATTAGCAGAAATAGGAAACGATAATTTTCACTACTAAATTAAGTAAGGTAGATTATCAGTTTAATTGCTTAGTATCATTTTGCAATCACGCCTACAGATACATCCGCAGTTTTGAATAGAATTTAGTTCTAATTTTTGTAACATTTCATGGCGTATTTAATATTCGTACAAGCGAAAATAACTTTTTAAGCAATTATTCTCTATGGGTGATTACTTACTTTGTCGTTCGTAAATTGTAGAGATAGATGGTTGCAGAATTATGGACTATTAAGAGTTGTAATTCCAAGGCTTTAATAGACCGGTCCATAGGCGCCATGTCTGGGCTAAGCATCCTCTTTCAATAACTCAATCAAGCTTAGTACACTCTCCCGAACATTGTACAGCAAGTCGAGCTTTAACATATTTTTATGGCACTTGGGTATTTTATGTTACTTAATGCAGCAGGATTTCCCAATCTATGTATTTCCTTCGAATCGTTTTGCTAGAAATGAATTTCTTCTATTCTGTCCTGATCACAGGTCATCGGCTTCCGATGGCCCAATGTACACCCACTCTACACTTGCCCGTTGGAATTGCCTACTATAGTAAATATCGTTATAGGTGCTAAAAGATTAATGAAAGGAATTAACATCACAATAATGACTAAGGAAAAATATGATGATTACAAGAAGTAGGAAAAAAATAAAGATAAAAAACTAGTATAGCTTTCTGAAAGGCTTTTGATTGTGAAGTTAGATAACCACCAAACCACATTGGTTAAGTGGATCTATTAAGATATGTATCTAAAAGTAATCTTTAGTAAAGTTCATGTTAAATATTTTGAAATAGAAAGCGCTGGTAATATCGGTAAAAGTATGTGAACAACTCTGCTCAATTAGAACTTTATTTATTTTACAAATTAATGTCAGACTTTCTTATAATTTCCACGAAACTCTTCTCATAAAGATCGTTGAGCCCGAAGCAGCAGAGAGATGATGGGTTTCTAATTAAGTATGAATACTTTAGACCATTAATTTATGTTTTAGACGTGCGAGACAATCTCCCTGTTAAGTAATTACAGCGTTGCGGTCTTCGTGAATGTTTGGGTCCGACATATTGACATAATTGAGCTCTTTGATACTCGGACTTGATTTATGGCCTCCTTTTATGATATAGGAATATTGTGTTTAGGAAGTTTGTTCTAAAGTGTGTTATATTCAGAATACTCGTATATTCTGAAGACCTTTCTTTTTCTAACAATCCTATCGAATCGAGTGTATGGTCGCGTGTTGTGAAACTATACTATTTTTGTATTAATACGGCAAACAAAAATCATCCCATTAAGATGAACGGTGCGTAGAGTCCCATATTTGGCTTCCTCGGGAGGTGAGCTACGAGTATTACTAATGCTATATTCGGCCAATCCATTTTAAACTTTATTAATTCTTATAGATAAGATCTTATATCGAGCTACCATTCTTATAATAATAAACCTATACCGTAACCCTATGGGGTCCGGTCGACAAACCTGTATCTGTCTCTAGGAATCTTGCGTCGTTGCTCAGTGCTGCGGCTCCAAGGAACTCTATAAGTACAGTCGTACATTTGTATTGCAAAATCGCACCTATCACAACTGCGTAAGATTCCAGTATTAAGTTTAATGGGCTGTCGTCTCTACATCCGCAGATACTGTCTCCGGTTTTCTCTTTATATTTATTGTACTTCTTCTGTACAAAAAATTTAAAATAAAAAATTAGATGTACCTCCAGATACAATAAAAACGTCCGAGTTACCATTTGAGAATTTTAAATGCAATGTAGAATAAATACACGGAGTATTATTTAGTTTTTTGTTTGTCTTGAATTAATGTCATAAAAATTATGACATAAGGGAGAGTCCGCTAATTTGGACCAGTTTTTTTCAATCCCATTTTACACATAGTTTTCTTTTGTTTTTGCTAATGTCCATGGTATATAATAAAAGATACATTATTCAACTTACTATTTCATAAGTATTAATTAACATGATTGTTGTATATTTAGCAGAAATCAACAAAGTACGAAATCAGAGCTTCGGTCCAATTTGGCCAACCGGTTCGATAATTTGTACCACAGGGTTACTAAATTGGATTTCAATAAAATTCAAGCCTTTAAAAAAACTATGGCAAAATATTATACGATACATTCTTAACAAATTAGGAAACGAAGAGAAACAGTAGTTAATAACATAGACAATCTATATTGTTTTACACGTTATCACGATTTTGAGTACAAGTTTTGTAATTCCAATTATCGTAACGCACACTTGTACCTAATCTACTTTGCCAGTCTTCTGCTTTCATTTATTGTTAGTCAAACATAACTACGCTATTATAACTTCAAAATATGATTTACTAAAAAAAATTTCAAAATCCTTTGGTAAAGTTCCATACAATTTGATGTGGTACAATTTAGCCGACTAGGTGATAGTGCTTTTAAAAAATCGGTAAAAAATATAGCTTATAAATACCGAAAAATGTTTCAAATAATTGTAATCCACACTAATTTACGCTTCTAAATAATATATTAGAAACACCCTGTGATTAAATTTAACAAAATTACAATCTGAACATGTATTGTCAAAAGTTACTTGAAAACAATGAAAAAATACTTTTCAAAATAAAACACACGTGTTTGTTGTCACGGCAAAAACCACATGGCCGATATTAATTGATTTTAGTTGTGTATCGCTGAGTGTTGCAATTACAGACATTCAATAAATACTTTACGAAATATGAGGGTGGTACAATTTACCCGGCGGTACAATATACCGAACTCTCCCCTATATTACACTGATACGATGAGAAGATTTTGTGTAAGCAAAAACCTTCCGCTGACGCAGAAGATTATAAAACTAAAATACGTTTATGATTATACAAAAAATCAGTTTACAACAGTATGTAAATAGGTTGCATGTTTAGCGCTCGTAAATCTAGCGTATAATATACTATTTGCTACCGTATAACAACGAATATTTTTGACGCTGGCTTATAATTTGGATGCTGGGTTTAACGTAAGAAAGTTGAAATTCGTATTTAGAAATATTAGTAGTAAAAACAATTCAATAAAAAGAGCATTTCATGTAATTCATTCTTAAAAGTACCTATTATAAACAATTAAGTGGAACTTCCGTAGTAAATGCGCAAAATAAAATAAAAATACGTACCTAATAGTACAAATAGAACGGACCTGTGGTTTCATAGTATTCGTTGCGTTCGTCGAGCATGCGGTCGGAATTTGCGAAAGCCTAGAGGAACTTTCGCAACTGCTTTAGTTTCGAGACACGTAGCCGCGCTTACCTTCTAATCTTTGCCTGGAGAGTTGCCTGAGACACGAGGGAACCATAATTGCGTATCGTGAGACGGCAAGACACAAGTTCTCACAACTTAATCGATTAGTTACTTGTGATTGAAGTGTTTTTCAAACATGTACAGTACACGAATAATGGGAGACAATAAAAGCTCTATGATTTTTCAATGGCATTTTTATAGGACCTTTCGTGCCATTCTGAACCAAATGAGCAATTTCAATAAGCCTTCAAGCTCTTTTAACTATTCAGTCCCGAATTTCCAAACCACATGTTCAACATGCTTTTTTAAGCTCAGAGGTCTTTCATCAATTTCAAAGCCTTGTGCTTTAATTCATGAGAATAAATAATCTTGTTTGATTCAACTTGAAGAGCTTTAACTAAACAGAACGTCGCGTCGCGGTCGTGTAGGTAACCTCATTTCGGCTGATGCTTTGTAAAGACAATCAGGGATAATAAAATTATGTAGATTAAATTAATTTATATAGGCATGCTAATTGCTAGACTAGAATATTGTGAGATGTGGGAGAGTTTAAGATCAGACGTTATCATTCTATTACCTACCGTATAATTTTTCTGGCTTTAAAGTGGTAAATAAATGGAGTCCAATCATGCCAATTTGCAAAGATAATTATCAACGCATTTGCAGAATTGTCTAGGCTAAAGAAAAAGAAAAATGTACATATTTATTATTCCATCCTCAAGCGAGAAACAAATTACATAGATAATTTCTCCGCGGACGATTCGCGAGCGCGTGAGAAAAATATCTTCGAGCCCTTCCATGCCATATTTAGTCGTTTATTTTCGTCCGTATTCTCACATTTGGTGTTTGCCATACTTATTTATGGGAACATATGAGATGGTTAAGTATTTACAAACATCGAACCCAATCTTTCTGTATGAAGATGTAGACTTATGAACGTGAACGTTTTTATCGATTTCTTTTCGTCATAAATCAAATAACGATTTTTCTTGTTCTGTTATCTGTTTTTGTAACCGGACGAGTGTTGAGGGATGTTAACCTTGTCACTCCTATGCAATCTTATCTAGTGTAACACTTTTCTTTTCTTTTATGAAATACCGATAGAGATTACAAAACGTGTGCGTCGATTTCTCATTTAAATTTTTAAACCGCACAAGACCAAATGTTTATAAATATTAGCATTGTAAATAATGACCTGCCTTTTCATAACTTCTTGCATCTATTGAACACCGACTAACGAAGCCTATACATACATCTAACGGTACTTGAATACAATATTATGATATGTAGTCAAAACATCTAACTTTTACGTTTATTGTATTGAAATACCAAGTAGACGAGGTATATAACTTTGAAAGTAAAAGATTCAGGGACACAATCGTCAAGCCGTGGCTGCGCCGGCGCAGCTCGTATCGTGATTGTGCGCGTCTTAGTCACGCCAGCCACCATCGCGCTGGGCTCAGGTTTCCATTCCTCATGCTTTATTTTTATTTCAAGTTCAGTGTTGTGCATATTCCTCTATTTTTTCATATTCCCTTTAAAACCTTGTAAGTAGTCGAGTAGTAACCTAGGAAAAAATCCTTTATGTTTGTTTGTATTACGTCAAATAGGTTTCTCATCTAATATTCGGGGAAACATTCGGAAGATAAATTGTTTCTTATATTGGACGATGATATTGTTTGCGTTCATAAATAAATCCAATTCTATCAAATCCCACGAGATATGGATTCACAGAAACGTCTTAGAATATTTCAAAGGAGGAAAATTTACTATTGTTTATTTCGAGGTTCGCGCTAAAATGCATACGAGAATACGATGACTGATATGCGTTTCTGCGCTAAACACATTCATTCCGCAGTCGTTGGCTGCGCCGTGAACCCGATTGCAACTCAAGATCTTGTGCGCTACTCGCCACCGTATCACGACATCCGGTACTTTATTTCGCATTTCTTTGAACGAGGTACAACGAACTTGAGTCAAGCTCTGCTTGATCCCAGAATTGGCCTTTGCGTAAACCTGCATTGTGATGTTTTACGATATTTTAGTCTCTTGTGCTTACTTAGTTCCCTTTGTTGAATACATTTAGTATGCAGTCTGTCAACTTGCTCACCTTAGCAGTAAGCACTTACTCACCTGAAGTCCTCTCGTGAAAGAAAGAAAATATAAATGTTTGGGATATTTCAAAGCATATTAAAGCCTTCGTGGCCTTTTAGTCAGGATTTTTGTTAATTAACTGATTCATCGGACTTCTAATTGCGCTCGCCCGCCTGTATGGCGACCTAGGGTATCGCTAAATATATTCGAGCACGAACCACCACTCCTTGTTTTATGCAAACATTGTACGCACATGTTGGCGCTTTTCATGTTCATGTTTCTAAAGTAGTACGAATTGACATGCAAAACTGGGTCTCTTTCCGCTGCTTTTAATACCCTTTACCATTTGAAATTCTGTTTCAAGTGACAGTTCTCGTAAATTAACAAACGGCGTTGCTGGTACTGACCCTTTTCCATTAATTCCTTTCAACGATAGTCCGTTTGCTGTAATCTTATCGGTCTGCGATAAAACGAAAACACTGTTTAACGGTACGGATCAATATAGGTACGTCCAAACAATTTGCGTTATAATAATAGCAGTCTTAAAATCCTGAGATTGTGTACATATTTATTTTATTGCCAAACCAATAAGTATTATTGATTCGCAGTTATTCTTAGAATATGAGATGTGATACAAGGATAATTAATAATAAATTCGAACATTATAAGGACAATCCATTGTTTTACCAACTCATAAAAGGGATAAAACGTAATTCAATTAACGTTTTAATCAACAGTTGCAAGGTGTGAAATGAAATCTGGGAAGGAGAACGCAGGAAATAGTTCAAAGTGAAGCGAATGGCTGCAATGAGGCGGCGAGAGCTGGCGAAGGCCAAGGGGCCATAACGCAGCGTGCATCCGCCGACCGCGACCGCGACATGTCGAGCGCGCTGTCCACCGGCTCCGCCGGCGCCGACCAGCCGCGCCGTCGCTCCGTCTTCTACGTGCCATTATTCGAAAGCTTTGAAAACTACTTGCCCTTGACGCCCGAAGAAAAAGAAGCCCTTATATCAGGACAAGACATTGATAACATTATCACCAAGCCGAAAAGACACAATTTAGATACCAGTCGATTACACATACCGTCGCGCGGTGATTCGTCATTTACAGAAAGTGAAAGTGACGTAAGCATTTTCAGCCCTGAACGCCGATTGCGACGGCCATTGTCATCGACAATCAGTTCGAATGAAGCCTTAGCGAGAGTAGCCCAACGCGACCTCATGAGCCCTAGACTTGTCGCTGAAAGCAATGTTATGAGGCCTACGAAGCCGAGGCTACGAAGTACGACGTCGTGTGAACCACGATATGATAGAATATTTTCCCCAATAGGGGGATCGATCTCAACAAATAAGCTTAACAACTCTACTTCAAGTATTGGAAATAAGATAGCATCTAAGAATTCAATAAAAAATTCTAATTTATCATTGATTCCTGATTCACCGAAACTTTTAACGCCAGGCAAAGAGAAATCTAAAACTTTGCCGCAAAATCTTAATGTGCCATCGCCTATTAGAGGCAGCAGTAGCTCTACGTCTATCTTTAGAACGCCTAGAATAACGGTCACTCCTGATAGCCCGAACAAGAGTCCGGGGAAGATATCAGGATTGAATTTCATTCGTCGATCTCGAAGCACTAAGTTGTCCAGAAGTAATTCTCTTTTGAGGAGTATCACGGCGAGGCACATAGAAGAAGGATTAGAAGATAAAATCACAGTTGTAACGGACTTAACTGATGATTATGACAAGTTCGTAGATGACAACGGCGGTGAGACGGAGGTGATTGGTGCCCTCATCAAGAAGAATGAGGCCCAAGTGGCCAACAGCCCTCTAAGTATCCGACGCGGGTATTTAGATGTCGACGATGACGTCGCTGTACATTCGGGTAAGAAATATTATAAATTGTGCAATTCCTTGATACTATACCATTAGGCCCTACAGTTTAGTCTGATAAATTGAATACAATTCGTTTAACAGATTGCACGACCAGAAATATTGAGCCGTGCACCTTTTGACATTGATCGCTTTGTGATATAAATTGAGTGAGATTCCTTTCTAAATTATTAGGGTCAAGTCACGACATTATGAGTTTCTATTTGGTACAAAGCACGATTATGATAAAGTGTAAATAAAAAGCTTACATATAAGTAAATATACAGGGTGTCCCGTAATGTAACGTCAAGCCGGAACTGGGTGTTGAGGCAAGTTGTGCTGGTTATCAGAAAAATATAAAAAAAAATCTATGTGGCATATTTTAAAAATAATAGGCATTTAAAAAAAATCAAAAAATTCTACTCCAGGTGACGGTTCTTTTGCTCGTGTTGCCACAAATCTTCACTTTTTCCAAATTTTTTTTTTGTTATGTGACCCTGAATAATGTTTCTCTAAATTGTTATCAAAATTACAAAACCAGCTGCTCCAGCTTGGATGAAAAAAATACATTATTCCCAAAAAAATTTTCAAAATAAAAATTTTGCCTAGTTTAAACTGACTGTACTGAAAAAAAAAAGTACTACGCGAGTGTGGCAAGTGACGTCATAATTTGGCGCATTTAGTAAGGATTCCAAAATGGTATAACACTTGGTAAATTTTTGCTGTAATTGTCGACAATTTTTGTTTTTTTGGAAATAGTCCCGTTTTTAACTTTATGTTACGGATATCCATAACATCCCTGCTTGGTAAGATGGCCCTCTCCGTCCCGCTCATACCTTTTAAAATGGCTTCTCCACCTCACTTAAGCCAGAAACTTGAATTTTGGGCACATTAGAATAATATTTTTAACCAAGGTAGATAAAGTTAAAAACGGGATTATTTCCAATAAACAAAAATTGTCGACAATTACAGCAAGATTTTACAAAGTGTTATACCATTTTGGAATCCTTACTAAATGCGCCAAATTATGACGTCACTTGCCACACTCGCGTAGTACATTTTTTTTCAGTACAGTCAGTTTAAACTAGGCAAAATTTTTATTTTGATATTTTTTTTGGGAATAATGTATTTTTTTCATCCAAGTTGGAGCAGCTGGTTTTGTAATTTCGATAACAATTTAGAGAAGCATTATTCAGGGTTACATAACAAAAAAAAAATTTGGAAAAAGTGACGATTTGTGGCAACACGAGTAAAAGGACCGTCACCTGGAGTAGAATTTTTTGATTTTTTTTAAATGCCTATTATTTTTAAAATATGCCACATAGATTTTTTTTTATATTTTTCTGATAACCAGCACAACTTGCCTCAACACCCAGTTCCGGCTTGACGTTACATTACGGGACACCCTGTATACAGGGCCTTTTATGAAACAACTGAAAGCCCACTTGCCTAATGTTGGTGACTTGCCAGTTTTGAAGCATTGTGCTCAACTATTCGTATTGTTAGACAATGCTCACTAATTACACGGCTGGGAGCAAACGTTAAACTGGGTCTCCTTTGCAGCCTGTGTTATGTTATTACGAAAACTTCGTTGTCATCTTACCGTGATGTATTTACAAGGTTAACAAATTACAGTAATTTATTAAGTATAAGTAAAGAACCTTCGCATGACAATGAGAATAAGGGTCAAAACGGATCTCTATTGTTTAGGATTGCGAAAGACAATGCATTTCCTAATTCAAATAAATGGACACCACGTGTACATAAATCACATCAAACGTAATCCATGTTTCACATGGAACATCTTGAAATAAACAGTAGCCCAGCTGTGACCTATCTGTGAATCAAAGATGCAACCATATTTTTATATAAATTATACATTTAGGTCTTCTTTTGTCTTTTTCCTGTAACTAAATTAAACAAAATATGCTTTGTCTGTGAAACAGAGACAGTCCGACCGAAAGGTTGCCGTTAAAAGTTATTATGTATTCGGAATGCGTTTCTGCTACTTGAAAGCTTTCGCTCAAAACGTTTCTGCGTTCACTCGCTCGTCTGTTGTCGTATGTAGAAACCAGAGTTAAGTACAATAATATTATTATCATACAGTGGCGTAGTTCCTCGTGGGCGCTTATCGTGCTGTTATCAAAGTAACGCGCGATTGTGTAGAGTTGTATCGCCGGAGCCGGTTTTAAAACAAAAAGTGCACGCTTCTACGAAACAGCTATGTGAATAACTCTTGCAACATCGCTGAGTCAGCTCTCAATTGTAGGTTAGGTGTCTATTCGAGCGCCAACGCGGTTTACGATTTAGCAAATGTGCGAATCCGTTGCGTGTTTAGTGGATTGGAAATTGAAATATTATTTTGAGTTTAAAACTGTTGTGGAAGGGCAAATGACAGGGTGCGCGATAACATAACTGGAAGCAATAACGGTAATGGCTTCGGAACAACATCTGGTGGGTTCGCGCGTTGCGATGGAGTCGTTGACACTTCGATGCATTGTTTTACACTTCTTAGGGTTTTATGGGAGCTGCAAACGTAAGTCTGTATTTTATTTTTAAGTAGGTACAGCACAGATCGTCAGAACAGTCATTCGATATTCAATGTCAGTAAAGAACTATGTACTGTATATTTTGTTAGTGTTTGTTTTTATTATCAGAATATTAGAACTTCCTACTCGTATATCGTTCTAAACACCGCTTAATTATTATTAATGAGCCATAAGTCAACAAATTGGCCATTTATTAACTCACGCACGATACGTAACATCATTCGCTAATTTTACAAGGTATCAGATAGGTAGAACAACACACCTGAAGCGCTTAATATACTGAATTTATAAATTGAGTATAAATTGGGAAAATAATTGAATTACAAATTCGCTATACCAGTCTATTTACTGTGAATAAATAGTTTTGTTTTCTATTAGTTTTTATTCCTCGGACATTATTGTCCATTTAAAGAAACCGAAGTAGGAATTTCATGCGTGGTTGTAACACACAGGCTTGACTCTATGCCTGCGTTTGAATCGAGTTTTGTGCTCCCAAAGAGGCCTTAACCATTGCAACACTCATGATCATGTTGACAATTTCGATTGTCTGTCGACTTTTTGACTTGACGCGCGTGCGCAGCGGTCACGGGCGGCGTGGACGCAACTTCCGCCGGAAACCACGCCATACACGGCGGCTCGATATTACATTACAGACATCTCTACATATTATACGTATATGACTATAGAACAAGTCCACGCATGTAATATGATATTCGTCGTCAACCATACGTTTATGGTTCGCTCGTTTCAATCGCAGTCATTTATAACGAGGTTGCATTTATCAGTGTCGATCGAGAGCCGCGATAAAGAGGACATGAAGACAGATTTGTGGACTGTCTACACGTACTGCTTTGGTAGATATATTTGTCGAGTGTCTATTTTTTAATCACTAGCCTCCGTCACGTGTTGTGTTTGTCCTATGCCATAATAATTAACTTTAAAAAAAAATAAAACCGACTTCAAATGCGTGAACACAAAAAAAACTAAAAATTACAAAAGTTCTACCCTTGGGGGTGAAATATTTTCTTCAAATTCGCATGAAACCACCCTTTTGATAATACCTATTCAACAAAAAAATAATCGTTCGAATTGGTTCATAATCGGCGGAGATATAGCGTATAAAAAAGTTCATCCCCAATTTTCCACCCTTGGGGGTGAGTTATTTTCTTCAAATTCGCATGAAACCACCCTTTTGATAATACCTATTCAACAAAAAAATAATCGTTCAAATTGATTTATAATCGGCGGAGATATTGCGTATAAAAAAGTTCATCCCCAATTTTCCACCCTTGGGGGTTGCTTTTCTATTATTAAATTTAAATGGGACCACCCTTGAGGTATTACCTATACGCCGAAAAAAGATTTGTTCAAATCGGTTCATAATTGGCGGAGTTATCGCGTAACAAACATAGAAAAAAAAAACATACGGGTCGAATTGAGAACCTCCTCCTTTTTTTTGAAGTCGGTTGAAAAGCACGAGCTTTTGATGTCCTATGTTCATACTCTTCACTTTAGCTCTCATAAAATGTGCCTTATAAATCCCATAATTAAACTCCAACGCCTTAAAAACTAGGATCATCTACCAAAAAGCAGTTATTTTTAGTTTCAGATTTATTCCGAATCTCTCGAACCCCTTTTTTGCATTTTCTGGAACCTTATTTGAAAATTATAAATAACTTGAAAAAATCGAACTGCCTAAGGCGGGAATTGAACCCACGACCTTCCGCTTGCCGGGCGACTGCTCTTCCAACTGAGCTACTGGAACCTTATTTTGATAGCATTGTTCTTTGTCCACAGACACATCATACGAGAAAGCATGTCGACGAGGCTCGGCGCCCAGCACGCCCGTGCCAGGCGCTCAGGCCCAGCACAGCCCGTCGCGGCTGGCTTCCTTCTTCTTCTCCAAGAGGTCCTTCAGGAGCAACCCTCTCAAGAGGACCAAGTCGGCCACCAAGATCGAGAGGGAGAGGGCGCTGGCCGCAGTGCCTACGCATCCACCGGGGCATGCTTTGCGAACGTCAAGGTAAGAAAATTTCAATCCTTTTATTATTCCAAGTGACTTTCTGGCATGCTAGTGGCTTTTGTGCGTTGTTGGGATCTAAAAGCATGCTGGCATGCCAACTTAAAGTTTGCTTTATCAATTTCGTTTAAGTTGGTTTTTCAGAATTTGAAAAGTCAGGTCGAAACGATAACTTTTCAAAAAGTTAGATTTTGCGAAGTGAATTATTAATGTTTCCTTTTATTTATTAAGTCCAGCATTATAAAGATCCCTCTCCGAACTCTACCCCTCAATTATGGAACTTCCGCTGTCAATTTTCATTTATAACTTTAAGAATTGCTAAACTAACCATTCAAAGCGGTCATTGTTTGTTAGATAAGTCGAGTAAATAAAAGTTTCAAATTTTCAACTTCGTATTAGCCTGCGTGTGGTGCGATCCGAGTAAGCACCGACATTAACTCCTTGACGATTCGTTTTGAAACTCCCCGGCTTTGACATTTACTGCGCAATGGTGTATCAAATGTACGCGCCCTGGCTAAGCGAGGATCTATAAAATTTATTACGTTCATTTATTGCCTATCGTCCTAATGGGATACGTAAAACACCCTGGCGCATGTTTCTTGATACTCGCGCTTGTTTATGTCATGCGCGGTGTGAATTAAAAGGCGAACACAAACGAAGCTTCGTTAGCAGTAAATAATTCTTTCCTCTGGCTTCGACCATTAAAATGAAAAATTATCAGTTTTCTGCTTACTACTTATGCTTATCCTAAATTTAAATCTAATGTGGTTTTACCTTTCACTCTAAATCCAATAGGCGTAGATAGAGTACGAAAACCATTTTGAACTAGGTGCCTATTCTTCGAAACCTCTATGCATATTTATCTTCGACAATGGAAAATTGTTGATCTCCAGTTAAATTGGCCTTGGCCCTAGTTGTTTTCTATCAGATAGGTAGGTACTATTTTGCAACAGTATTTTATAAACATAGTAGAGTTATACGACCCATTAAGGTAGTTCAATGTCAAATGAAAAAATCCAAATTTTAAGACTTAAAAATAATTTAAAATCGTCAGATAACTTTTGTTGAATTTGAGTTACATTGATAAAATTTATGTACTAACTGACAGTAAATATTTGGTCATTTATACATATATTAAGTAAGTAAATAAAGCGCAGTGCGATTCATAGTTATAAACATGGTTTGGCGAGTACACAATAAATGCTTTACGTTAATTGAAAAAAGTTTATCTTGATCGGACACTAGTGGGTTTTTCTCTAGTCTCATCAAGTTAATTGGGTTTAACTCAAAATTGCCCGAATTTAGTCAGGTAATTTAGCGATAACCAACAAGAGCTGACAGGGTGCGACATGTCGTGACTGCACCACGTTACCGCAACAGGTATAGGTGTTGCGGTATAGGAGTGTCGCCCCGCCCCGTCTGGTGTCGGTCTTTAATTACTTCCCTGTCATCGTTAGCACGAAACGACTTTATCGAAATGCAGTCATTAGCTTCATTAGTAGGTACTCTCAGAACCAAGCAATTAAGTAAAAAATCTTTCATTGTTTGAAAAAGTTATGTAAGTAAGCGAAGGTATTTACTTTTCCTAATGCATAAAATATTCAATCAGTTACGGTGGTGAAGCGTATCAGTAGCGTTAATTAAAGTGATCAACACTTCGTGTTCGTATATTAATACGGTTTATCGTTTTATCAAATGGGCTACATGCATTTGCAATTACTTCATTCTCTTTTTTTTTTCATCTTCAGAAGCTATAAAGTAAAGTCACTGTTAATTTATGTCGTAGCGATGTTATTTAGTTTGTTACGGCCGTTATATTTGAATTGATAGACACTTCTGTTTTATGAATCAATTTAACCCGTAGACCTTGACACGGATTGGTGTAGAGTTACATTTATGTAAATCTCTTTGTTTGAATTGTTACAGATCTCATGAAAGTCTGCTGTCTGCTCATTCACCCGCCGTTTCCACCATGGACCTAGGACCACCAAATCAAGTAAGTATTGTACAAATTAATATTTTATTAAATACATTAATAAAACTTATTTTTTATTTCACCATGCATGATCAGAATCAGAACGCATGCAACCATTAAAATGTGGAAAAAAGCTAAAAAAACGTATGAATGTTAAAGTGCCGATATGTAATTTAATGTTAGCAACCACGAATGATAAAATTTATTCACTTGCGGTTTTCAGACTCAGTTCTAAAAATTTCATAGAACGCTTCACTGTAAGTTAGTGGGCATAATATTCCTCATTCCATACAATAACAGCTTGTTTGCAATCGAGTGCCTATTATTTAGTTGCGTGTTTACGACTACATTTATAAGGATTCATGGGTGTGGACACAAATTGATAGTAGTACAACCGCGGCCTTCAAAAGAGTCAAATGTATTAAGCAAATGGTCAAGGTTATTTTGATGGCAATAGGTAAAGAATAAAGAATCAATTTAGCCAATTCCTATTAAAATACGAAGAAGGATA
Source organism: Ostrinia furnacalis (assembly GCF_004193835.3). Classification (NCBI taxonomy): domain Eukaryota; kingdom Metazoa; phylum Arthropoda; class Insecta; order Lepidoptera; family Crambidae; genus Ostrinia; species Ostrinia furnacalis. The sequence continues at coordinate 326,905 of NW_021137823.1, read as the reverse complement.
TTAGCACCTTCTCAGTAATGAGTGTGTGTATTTCTTTACATGATGAAAATAATATTACACCGAGAAATGCCAAATAAACCCAGCGTATGCAACACCTGTTGTAAAAACATGAAATCGATTAAAAAATCACATGAAACGCATTTATGATAACAACACGAGATTTGGTTTCGTGCCATGTCCTGATAAATTTTGATAATGAAATAGGTACTGGGTACCTACTATAGTTTATTTAGTTCAGTTTTTGAAGTAAAAACTTAACTAATATGTATATTTTTGTAAATTCCAGGTAGAAATTCGAGCCCTCCACTCATCAGTGCTGGGCAGGCCACACTGTTTCGCGCTGAGCGCAGAGAACAGAGCGCCCAGATACTTCGCCTGTGCATCGCGAAAGGAGAGAGACCGTTGGATATACAGGTAATTGTATATAATTTATTGTTGATATTATTATACAGAGTGTACATACGCTGTGGGTATGTAATTCATTGAAAATAATGAAACTGTTTGCATAGTTGCAAGGTCACTATCATCACGTAACGGCGCAATTAATCGCAGGTGATCGAATATCTTTTACAACAAACCAATGATAGGTATGTTTTAAGGGACTACAGTCATACACCTCTGGGACTCTACTCGAATGCAAAACTTTTCACGTCCATCTCTATAAAACATGCTTGAACTTTCTTCAAAAAGTTTGACGTTTAAAACATAGTGTACGAGTAGATCCTTCTCGTGTTTAGGATTAGAACGTTATATCTTTGTCATCAAAAATCTTTGAGCTAATAAATAAATAAATAAATTCAATGGAGTTAGATACATCGACGTTAGCTAGTTCGAAAGGTAGGTAAGGTTCATGGAACCCGTTAATCTCATATACCTATTTATTATTATTTTTTTGTTTCCCAGTTTGCGACAAGCAGCGCGACCTGACGAGATCCGAACGCGCCGGTGCGAGCGGTCCGTAAAACTGTGGCTGCTGGAGGCCAAGTCCATTCCGCCTAAGAAGAGATACTATTGCGAAATATTGCTGGACGACACCTTGTATGCAAGGTAAGTTATATACTTATTGGGCTGCTGTAGATTTTTATTGGATTTTGGTCGGCCAGATTAAAGACGACCTAAAGATCTCTTTCACAATAAATAACTTCATTAATAAACATTAACATACTTATTTATATTTCCAATTCCAATAAACAAAACCTTTTAAGATAGTACCTAATCGATATTTACTGCCTACACGCCAACATTAATTAAATCCGAGTTTTATGAAATTTTTGCCTACACCATGCCGTTTTTTGCTTAATATTTTTTTTCGGTATTTTACGGCTTCAACAACTCTATCAGATGTTGATGCGGAAAAAGCCCAAGTTGCTTTTTTGTCTTATTAAATAAATTAAAAACGTTCTGTCCACAGGTCCTCATCAAAGCTAAAAACCGAGTTGTGCTTCTGGGGCGAGGTGTACGAGTTCAGCGGGCTGCCGGCCACGCGCGCCATACACGTCAACGTGTATCGCGAGCCTGAACGGCGCGCGCGCAAGCGGGACAAACACGCCCTAGTCGGTGAGTAGTTACATCACTATATATTCTGGGGCAGGTGTACGAGGCCAGCGGGCTGCCGCCAGCGAATCATGAACTACTGAAAATGCACATCATCATCATCAGGTCATTTAGTCACTACAGGAGGATGATGATAATTTACCAGAGACAAATTGAGTACCCACCCGGCCTATGAGGATGACCCTTTCTAATTTACTAGAAGCAAATGGAGTATTGAATTGTAGGAACATCATATAGTCGTGGTCGTGGTCATCATCGTGATTCACAATGATGACCACGACTACTCTGACAAGAGTGTACCGAAGAATAAATGGAGTATTTGGCGTACATGACTTGTGGGGGCTTGATGTTAAAATGTTTCTCCTTTTTAATTAAAAATCTTGAAAAAATCGAACTGCCAAAGGCTGGAATCGATCCTTAGTTCGAAATTTAGTTTGAGAAGCGCCTCTGATCGCTAAGTTTTAATATTTATCCTTTATTCGTCTCTTACGAAATTCAAAAGAAGAGTGGGGGCACTCTTCATCTTAGTAACATACTTATGTTATTTACATTTGTCTTTACAGGTACAGTCCGTATCCCGGTCGACGACGTATCGTCGCGATACCTCAACGAACGGTGGTACCCTCTGTCCGAGGGCGACAAGCCTCAGTCCCCGGGAGGCCGCGCGCCGCCGCCGCCCGCGCCCGCGCTCCGTATCAAGTGCCGCTACCAGAGCGTCGATGTGTTGCCACTGGATAACTACGCGAGGTTCCTGGACTACCTGAAGAGGAACTACAGGAGGCTGTGCGAGTACCTCGAGCCTGTCATTGGTAAGTTTCCACTGAAATTGTTTAGGGATTTAAACGGTAGGAACTACCGGAGGCTGTGCGAGTACCTCGAGCCTGTCATTGGTAAGTTTCCACTGAAATTGTTTAGGGATTTAAACGGTAGTATACTCTATTCGAGGGCGACAAACCACAGTCCCCGCGCCCGCGCTCCGCATCAAGTGCCGCTACCAGAGCGTCGATGTGCTGCCGCTGGATAACTACGCGAGGTTCCTGGACTACCTGAAGAGGAACTACAGGAGGCTGTGCGAGTACCTTGAGCCTGTCATTGGTAAGTTTCCACTGAAATTGTTTAGGGATTTAAACGGTAGTATACTCTATCCGTAAGAGGCGACTTAGGGTCCACACATCAAACAGAGAACGGGCAGCAGCGCTCTCTGAAAAACATCAATCTTTTAAACTGCGATCTCCAACCCGCCTGCCAAGCGTGGGGATTATGGCAAAACCCTCCACTATAGTGGAGGAGGCTCATAGTCCAGCAGTGGACTGTAAAGGGCTGTTGATGATGATACTCTATCCGAGGGCGACAAACCGCAGTCCTCGCGCCCGCGCTCCGCATCAAGTGCCGCTATCAGAGCGTCGATGTGCTGCCGCTGGACAACTACGCGAGGTTCCTGGATTACCTGAAGAGGAACTACCGGAGGCTGTGCGAGTACCTCGAGCCTGTCATTGGTGAGCTATAACTACGTTTATTTGAGGGGTTTACAACGGTGGTAGCCTCTGTCTAAGGGTGACAAACCGCAGTCCCCGCGCCCGCGCTCCGCATCAAGTGCCGCTACCAGAGCGTCGATGTGCTGCCGCTGGATAACTACGCGAGGTTCCTGGACTACCTGAAGAGGAACTACAGGAGGCTGTGCGAGTACCTCGAGCCTGTCATTGGTAAGTTTCTACTGCATTTACTTAGCTGGAGAAGTTCAAACGATAGTATACTCTGTCCGAGGGCGACAAGCCTCAGTCCCTCGACGCCCGCGCCCGCGCTCCGCATCAAGTGCCGCTACCAGAGCGTCGATGTGTTGCCACTGGATAACTACGCGAGGTTCCTGGACTACCTGAAGAGGAACTACAGGAGGCTGTGCGAGTACCTCGAGCCTGTCATTGGTAAGTTATAGCTATAACTACGTTTATTTGAGGGGTTTACAACGGCGGTAGCCTCTGTATAAGGGCGACAAACCGCAGTGACCGCGCCCGCGCTCCGCATCAAGTGCCGATACCAGAGCGTCGATGTGCTGCCGCTGGATAACTACGCGAGGTTCCTGGACTACCTGAAGAGGAACTACCGGAGGCTGTGCGAGTACCTCGAGCCTGTCATTGGTGAGTTATAACTACGTTTATTTGAGGGCTTTACAACGGTGGTAGCCTCTGTCTTAGGGCGACAAACCACAGTCCCCGCGCTCCGCATCAAGTGCCGCTACCAGAGCGTTGATGTGCTGCCGCTGGATAACTACGCGAGGTTCCTGGACTACCTGAAGAGGAACTACAGGAGGCTGTGCGAGTACCTCGAGCCTGTCATTGGTGAGTTATAACTACGTTTATTTGAGGGCTTTACAACGGTGGTAGCCTCTGTCTTAGGGCGACAAACCACAGTCCCCGCGCTCCGCATCAAGTGCCGCTACCAGAGCGTCGATGTGCTGCCGCTGGATAACTACGCGAGGTTCCTGGATTACCTGAAGAGGAACTACAGGAAGCTGTGCGAGTATCTGGAGCCTGTCATTGGTGAGTTATAACTACGTTTATTTAAGGGGTTTACAATGGTGGTAACCTCTGGAGACCTATTGATTAGTATAGCAAAAAGTGTACTACAAATCTCTTTACGGTAAGCAAGTAACTTTTTTCGCGGTGATAGTGGTGGATAAGTCAGGAGGACTGTTTAACTAAACTAAGTAATCCTTTTCAGTAGAGCCACTTACTTAACATCACTAATAAGTAAGTGGCAAGAAATAATACTAATTATGTCACGCGTTAACCAAAACTGAAAATGGTTTTAAAGATTTCTAATTACTCTTGTTGTTAGGTATCCCCTACCATCAAATACTATATTTAGGGGGTATATTTTCTAATGGGTTTACTAATAAAGTATGTTTTGTTATCTACAGGTGTCAAAGCCAAAGAAGACATAGGCTGTGCCCTGGTGCTATGCATGGCGGGCGCGGGCCTGGCTCCTCGGTACTTGGCCGACGTGGTGGCACTCGACGTGCGTCGAACTGGCGACCACTCGCTCACCTTCCGAGGCAACTCACTCGCTACTAAGAGCATGGAGGCTTACTTGAAGCTCGTGGGAGATCAGTACCTGCAGGTAATAATAACAATTCGATTAAGTGACTAATATTGGCATTATTGTGGAAAGATCATTTAAAATTACAGGCATAGCGCGTAATTGAGTGGGCTGTTGCGGTATAAGACTGAGTCCGCACTATGGTTTTTTCCCGCAAGCGGTAAACCGCCAAACAGCAAAACCGCCCTAAACGTATACGCGGGAAAAAGCCACAGTGCGGACGCTTGCATTAGTTTTACTTGGTTATAAAATCACGCGGTTAAAAACCTCACGTCCTCCCGTTCCAGAACAGGATCACTACCACAGGAACCAACTCAGTCATGCGCTACCTGTATCTATCTGTAATGTATGGGGATACCAGCTATTTCAATCACACAATAGAAACAAAAGAATATTGAAAACAAATGAAATATTATCTTCCAGGACACACTAGGCGAAGCGGTAGCGGCAGCGGCCGGGCCGGGCGCGGCGGACTGCGAGGTGGATCCTCTACGCGCCGGCGGTGGAGCAGCGTTGCGGCGCCAACAGTCAGCCTTGCGGGATGCCGTGTCGCTGGCCTGGCGTGCTATATCTGCTTCTGCGCCTACATTCCCACCGCCACTAAGGGACTGCTTCGCTACCTTCCGCGAGAGGTAAATATACTTTCATCAACTATGAGGTAGACCTAATAAACGTGGATCTGTGGTACCAGCAGTCGTCCCTGGGCGACACCTTGTCCATTAATATTCGTTGCGGCTTCGAAGACAGCTAGAAATCCTTCGGGACTACTCAATGTTGGATTTAATTGGCAGCTAAACTGTAGATCTTGCCTATACGATAGGAGTTGGAAGTTGCAATGGTGGGAACGAGAAGTGATATTAGTCCCGTTTCTTAAACACGTTTCACTCAAAATTATTGATAGAAAAGACGGGGTTCATTATTTTACAATTTTCTGTTTTTGCAACAGGTTAACATCCATGGGACGAGAAGACATCTCCGATAATTTGATCAGTGCATCCATCTTCCTTCGATTCCTGTGTCCCGCTATTCTTTCACCCAGTCTATTTGGAATCACGCACGGTAAGTTTAAAATATTTATTTAAATTATATAATAAACAATGAAAATTAAATTAAAGCAATAAAAGAATTAAACAAAGCTCTCAATAAACATCCAGATGATTTCCAAGGCTCCAAAGACGTATTACGTAGACGTATGTGTATTGCGTTAAAACAATTTCATTACCCTTTCAGAGTACCCGAACGAGCGCGCTGCTCGCAACTTGACTCTTGTCGCGAAGACGCTGCAGACGCTGGCCAACTTCACGCGCTTCCAGGGCAAAGAGGCCTTCATGGAGTTCCTCAACGATTTCCTGGAGCAGGAGGCGCCTAACATGAAGGCGTTCCTTAGAACTATCTCGGTAAGTACTTTTTTACCGCCACTGTTCGGTAAATGATACATCACACCTTCGCTGTATTCGTGATGCAACCGCTTTTATGGATAAAATTATTTTTCAATTTACAACTTGTGTCGAATTTGCTACGGGTAGGTAAATGCTGTTACTTATTTCGCAGCATCTGCTTGTCATTAATGATATAGCATTACCAGACAGATGTTCCAGCAAAATTGTGGTCACATTTTATTCGTAATGCATGTCTGCGGTCATGTAATCACTTGTAAGCGCTCGAGTAATAATTTTGCACCTGTTCCTTGTTCTTGCAAGTCGTGAAAACATGTTAATGTCTTTATCGTGTTTATATTTTTTATCATTCGTCGTAATCTCTGCGAGTACATTTATAAATTAATATTAAAGTAAATATTTTATACTGAGATATAAAGGGTATCTTTTCCCCATGGGTACGTTTCATTTAACCAGTGTGGTCCCTACCTTCGGTCGTAAACGAAGTAAAACTTACGAATATTCTGTTTGTTCTTTCACAGTCGCGCCCCCAAGACCAACCTCAGATGCAGATGCAGCAGTCCTATAGCACGCAACAGCAGCAAGAAGGCAGCAACCGCAACTCGTCTGCTTCGCAAGGCTCCGAGGGCTCTCGAAGCGAGGCGGCGGTGGAGGCCGACCCTGAGTGGGCGCCGCACGTGGACCTCGGCAAGCAGCTGGCGACGCTACACGGGCTGCTCGTGGATAGTCTGCCGAAGCTACCTGCAGCTAGGATGCAGGTATGGGACAGAAAAATTCACTGTAATATGGGTCTCATCAAGGTATGAGTAGTGTGACATTACTGGATGTTGAAACTGATCCTGATGAAGCTGTCTGCGTCCAGGATATCATGTTAGCAGTAGGCGTAGTTCAATTTCTTTCGGAAATTTATTCCGAAATTTCTCGTGCGGTGATGTTGTGATAATCAGACTGATCCAAATCATTGTATATTATGAATTCAAGCTCACTTTACTTCTCACTTACTTAGGTAGTATTTTTTGCTTATACTTTACCTTTTTGTTTCAGGAGCTGGATCCATTGTCTGATATCTTAGACGAACTTAGCAAGAGGTTAGTGAGCAACGATATTGGACCTATGCCTCAGCACGCAGACAATATCTTTAGGTAAACATAATTTTAATTTAGTTTACTTTCCCGATAACAAAATATTTCACCATAATCATGGTCTCATTTGTTACCAACAAAAAAAGAAATTGATAACTATTTTTGTTTTTAGGTTCAATGATCCTACCTGCAATTCGCCAACGAAGCAAAACAACGCCGATCCTGTAACGAATGGAGCAATGAACAGCAACTTTGCTCACAGTTCCCCAATCATGAACAAGAATGGCGTCCAGTTCAACGTCAGCCCTTCAAAGTCAAATGCCGAAGACTCCAAGTACAAAGGCTCTTATGGCAGTGTTGCCAAATCGCCCAGCTTCAATCTGCGCTCAGCCACGCTCCCAAGAAATGGATACGGCTCGAACCCAGTCAATCAAAATGTCAACCCAGACAGATATAGCTCACAGTACAATAATCAAGAACATTGCGTAAACCTAAAAGTAGTACAGATCGGCTTTGGTTCGGACCAATATCCGAAAGGTATCAGCAATGGAGTAAACGAAAGTCTGGAAAGAAGATTCCAAGATAGGTACAAACCCAATAACTACAATCAACAAACGCACTACCACAACTCAAATTACAACAGTACAGAGAGATCTCCTAGTAGCGACAGCATTAACCATAACTATTGTTCAAATGATATGCAAAACATCATGAAGGAAACTGCAACACTTGAGGAACTGTCCGACCTCCTGAAATACGCTGATGATTCTGATATTGTTGAAGACAAACTCATAATGAACAAAAAGAACTTGTCTCAGTCGAAATCAGCAAACAATAACATTATAAACGGAAACAAAACTAACTACGCAAATAATGGTTCGAACGTATCCATCAGTGGATTGTCAAATGTTGCAAGTTCCGGGTACCAAAGCATCGCTACATACAGCCAAAGTTCTAGTCCCATCGAAAACACAAATCATCTGCATCAGCCATACGAAAATGGCGGTCAACCGATGAGCCGCTACTCGCAGCTAAATTACCAAAAACAGAGAGATAAACAGTATTACGATAGCAAAAATGAAAAATTCTATCCAAAGAGTCCAGTGCAACAGAAAATTGAATACGATATTCAGAAATATGGCATACAGAATTTTACTACAGCTGAAAATACGCAAACAAACACGAACGTTAATTCAAAGATAGGTCCTTTAGTATTCACAAATCCCGTCTACAACATGGAAGACAGTCGTACACCTCAAGAGAAGAAAAAGAATAATGAAAACAGAAATTCAAAGCGTTGTCCTTGTGGCTCATCCAGTTCATCCATAGATGAGGAGGGTTTGAGCACAGACAACGTAGAGACAAACTCAGAAGAGGGTTCTACAAATTTTAACGACGACACAAGAAACTATGACCAACAAAACCGTAATAATACCCACCGAAAACTTACCAGAGATAATTGTAATTATGATGATATGTATCAGATGAGTAATCATAGTCATTCTCCAAGGATGAGGGATGATGAATCGTCAAGCAATTCGCCGAGCTTGAGAAAAAGCAGTAAGACGCGAATGCCCAGGACAAATCCTATGCTTTCATACTCCACTAATCAAAATCAGCTGAACTTGAAGCATTTCGGTCAAAGGGGGGAGTCGTTGTACGAAAGTAAGCCTCATCACATTTCGACTGACTCTGGTTACCCGATGAGTCGATCTGATTCCAACGTGGAAGAAGTCAACAAAGAAATGTACAGGTTACAGATATCCCGAAGTCAGAAGGCGCTATTCAATATGGAGAATAAGAATAATTCTCCAGAAAAGTACAATGTGACGGAAAATTCGATTCCCGAGACGAATTATCCTCTGGACAGGACGTACTCCGGGGCGAAGGTGTCAAGTAGTAGGGTGAATGAGGATTTGGAGAGGCATCAAGAGTATTATGGCGTTCGGGATGGAAGACGTGAGTCTCCTCAGGGAGTGTTTAGTCGCGAGTCTCAGTCGAGTGAGGCGAGTGAACGAGCGCCGTTGAGAGAGAGGGAGGTGGCCGGCCGCGACAAACTACAAAGGCGGCTGAGCTTGGAATCCGCCCGCGAGCTCACAGATAGTTCCGATGAGGTGGAAGACACACTGTACAGTACAACGGGAAGAAGACGCACGTCAAAGCATCACAGGACGATTGAACAGGTGTGTAAATTAGGAATGTTGACTGAAACTAAGTTTAAATCCAGTAGCAAGGTAACCAATGAGTTTACGCAAGAATTTATAAAAATACATTGTTGTGTTTCAGTATGAACGAGAAATCGAGAGGCTAAAGTGTTCAGTAGAGCTACTTCGTGGAAGATTACCGGCGGAGCCTGGTCAGGATCACACAGATGCAAAGATGAAGGCTATAATTTCAAGGTAAAATAAAAAGATAACACAACTAAGTAATACATAAATTTATATTCAAGAATTCAAGTCAGTGGTTAACAATATTTTCCACTATTTCAGGTTGATCTGCGTAGAAGAGGAACTGCGACGGGAGCAACGCAAAATGGCCGCCGCTCTGTCACACAAGCAACGAGTAATCGAGGCTCAAGAACACCGTATTGCAGCCTTAGACGAGGCCAACACCAGGCTACTGTCGGCTCTGGTACATTTGCAACAAAGAGCCCCGCACCCCGCGCCCCCGCATACCCCCTCGTCGAACCACACGCAACATTCACACCAAGAACTACAGATATAAGTCTGATTTTTGCATACGATTGAGCAATCGACCAAACGAAATAGAAGACCTAGTTGGTCAGGTAACAGGTTACGTAGTCTTTTCTCGTTGAAACCGCATGATGCCTTGGGTCTCAGAGTTTATTGATATGCATGCAGGTATGCATCATTAAACTTGTTACATACCTTTAAAATAAAGGAAGATCAGCGATACGGAACCGTGACAATAGCCGTGTTGTATTTGAGCCTTACACGTCACTGTGATGTATCAGACTGCATACATACCTAAATACAAAAGGTATTGGCTCTTTAAATCGTTGTGAATATGGTGTTCATTGTCGAGCTATGCAAATACATAATTATAAACTGTCTACTTCGTGTGTTGACTTAGCTATCAACTTCAAAGGCTATTTTATTCTTATACATATAATCTTATTTACTGCTCTCTTAGAACTATCGATTTAAATAGAGCTGAAGCACAAATCGTTTAACTAATGTATTGTATAGAATCGTATCTACTTTCTTGTTAATTGATATAATGAATTTGATGTTTTATTATTATTTTCATTCGCAATGCACAATAATTTATCGATCGAAGCACTATGCTTATGACGTTGTAATATAAATTTATGCATTTTCTATCTCTCTTATTGCAATATTACGGTTATTTTATTAAGAGGCAAATATTTATTATGATAAAAGTTTTCTAACAAACCTTGTATGTAGATCACATTTGTTCGTTTTGCCATTTATCTTTAACTTTGTTATATTGTTTCTTTAGTTTTAAATGGAGATGCTTTAATGACAGTAACATTTCGTTATGTATCAGTATTCTTGATTAAACTGGATAGTGTTCGCGTCAGATCGCGTCGGCAAAGTTTGTTTTCTGTAATGATACCAAAGACGATTGAATATCCCTTAGTGTAGAGTTGTAGTGGACTCTACGAACCACTGCTCTATAGCACTAGAGTTGTAATAAAGTAAAACGTTATAGATTTTATAATAATAGTGTAAGACTTGTATAAAATAATACTAGGCGCTACGTTAAGTCAATGTGGTATGAAATTAAAAAATATTTTGAATACCTGTGGAGTATTATATGGATTAACGGTAGTAATGTAAAAGTCGTTAACAACCCAATTGGACACTGGCTGGACATTTGTTGAACAAATCGAAATCATTTATCATCGATGTAATATGGTTTGCGAATTGCAATTTCACATTATATTCTGAAACTGCTAAATTTCAGTGAATCTAATTTTAAGCCATAAATTTATGTAAATATACCTGTGTAGGTATATTATGTTATTCTTATCACATTAAATTATGGATTACGTATTCACGACTTTCATTTGTATCAAATTAATTATAACCCTAATAGGAACAATGACACTAAAACAAAACATTATCTAAGATTGAAACTTTAATTGAAAACAAAAAGACATACACAGACAATACATTTTCATTCTTGAGGTTCGATTCCAGCTGGCAAACAACAATACCTTTTTCTGGCCAAATTAAATTTGCGTTCTGCTGTTTCTTTGGTACTGTACGGGTGCATAATTTGCAAGTCTTCTATGCGTCCGAATAAATATGAAAAATATATCTCACGGAACTTTTTGTCGGGGAACTGAGCTTGGTACATGGTAGGCCACATCAAATTATTTACTCTTGCTAGCGATCTAAATAACGCTAATCTGTATTTGTACGTGTACTTTTTGAATTTCTCATTTAAATCGAGTTTGTGCACCCAGGTCGTGTGTCCGGAATATGTCGGGTCTTTAGGCGGAGATACATGGCCGTAGCCCTTTGAGTCCAGCAACTGGAACATCTGCCAGTACATTGTGCTCTTGCGTATCATTTCTGACTTTTGACTTACAGTGTACGGGCCGTTTATTCGTTGCCGCATCCATTCTTTTAACTCTGGCACTAGATGAATATCTGGCAGCCGCGCTGCTACATTCACGCGCCTCATCAGCCTCAGAGCACATTTCAAATAATCTTCGGGTTTAGGGTTTTGACCCAAACATGTTGTTGAGGAACGTTTAGTTTTTTTCTTCTTTTTATCTTTCTTATCTTTAACTGTGCCATCATCCACATGTAGCATGCTGTCAGTGTCCCATAACTTTTTGAATTCCCTTTCAACGTGCAACCGCTTTTGGTCTAAGTCGTATATCGTTTCGTAATTGAATTTGAAGGGCATGTGTTTTGTTGGCTTTTGGAAAAACTGTAAATCATCGATCGGGAATGTGCCTTCATTTCCATAGTCGTAAAAGTGCTCGCAATAACATTTGCTACCTTTTACATACTCGAAAACTTGGTCTTGCCATTTCTTTACGCAATCGCAAGGATCGGGTTTCGGCGGCGGCGGTCTGGCGCGGAAACCGCAGTGAATGTTGATGTATTCGCCGTTCAAGTATCTGTACCCTCCATGTATGAGTTCGCCAATCGGGGGCAATATAGACACACTGCCAAGTACAAACACTGACTTGCCTAGTACTTGATAGACACCAGTGATCACATACTGCGAGTTCCACATGCCAGTGCTAGGAGCTACAGGTTTTCTTCGGCGCACGGACTTTTTGCGATTAGTCACACTGATGCCGTAAGTCTTTTTTACTTCGGTGACACATAGCTTTGAACCTCTCATTCGGCGATGGCTCGTTCTAGTCACTGTTTTCATTGCGAGAGTGGTGATGGATGAGTAGGGTTCAATATTCATGACCCCAGCAAGTTTGTCGCAGTATGATCGTGGCAACCTTTTCTTCGGAGGCGGTGGTGGTGGCGGGGGTGGAGGCGGCTTCGGGATCGGTGGTTCTTCCTCATAAGGTTCGTTCAGGTCGTCCAAATTTGGTAAAGGCGCCGGGCGAGGTCGCTTCTTCGTGGGGGGCTCATACAAAACTGCAATCATCTTTTGCAAATATGGCGAGGCTAGTGGTGGTTCCGGTTTAGGTTTGGGTTTTGGAGCTTTCGGTTTCTCTTGTTGGTCAGGACGAAATCTTTCTTTAAGCAAAGTGATCAAATTGTCAAGCCCTAAATACAGGATACCTGACAGCATAAGCCTGGCGTTTAAACAGTAAGAGCCTCGTTTACCGTCGATGTTGTGGCCATACGTCATCGCAAACAGCTGGGCGAGCATGACTTTAGGATCGTCACGGCCTAAATAGAGGCAATTCATAAGGTCAATGTTATTGGGTCGAGGGTACAGGCCCAACTCACGCATCAATTTAGCTGTTCGTACAGGACGTCCTTCTAATAGATCTTGATAGATTGAAAACTCTAAGGCGTCTAAAGCTGTTCTTTGAGGTACACTAAGAGCCTGGTACCAGATGGGGCCGATGGACTTTTTGATGTTGTTAAATACAATTTTGTCCTTCTGTTTTCGGTATTCTTTGAGCTCTTCCATGAATATTTGTCGCTCGCGCATCTTGCCCGCGTATACGATCTGCATGCGGCGGTTGGCGCGCTCCTCATGGCTGGTCTCAGGGCCATATTTATGAACCATTATTGCACGTGAACTAAAAACCTCTTGATGATAGCAAGGAAATAATCACAAACGCATACAATTTGATGAAACTTCGATAAACTGCAATTTAGAAAAAAAAATATTTACTCAGTAAAAAGTCAACCAGACATCAATTTTTATATTTTTTATGTTTAAATTATTTCTTTTCAATTTTCAAAAAGGTCTTACTTCATAAAATGACTAAACTCTACAATTTACAGAGTGCACTGACATCTATCGCCAAGTAATTGTATGAAATGTAGAGCACACTCCGTCTCTACATAAAAAAAAATGTATTATATAGCCTAGTAATAAATATAACATTGTTGACATTAGTAAAATTTCTGTAAAATCTTATTTATGGGTATAAATAAAATAAACTAAGCAAATATTTCAAGGAAGTAAGATTTGCTAATAACACTATTTACAGAGTAACTACCGCCATCTATGTACGAGTAGCCATACTAGCCACTTTATGAACCAAATTAACATCATTGTTTTTCAGTGAGAACAAAGTATTTCATGAAGTATTTGTATTCTTTAGTGTAAAACGCAGTGGTTAGCTATTATTTTATTACTACCTACCTTTACAATGCTTATTGCATAACTTGATCTTTCCTTAACGCATAGCAATCCCGAATTACTACGGTAACAAAGTTCTAACTAGGTAACGTTCTTTTGATTGATGTGTTTACTGCACTAATATTTTTCATTAAAATCGACTGATTCAAATTGGAATACCAAAAAAGCGCTTACATTATTCAACAGCTACAATTGAATTATTCAGACAATATTTCCAAACAGTTACCAATCCAGAATCCCGTAGTATTCCAAAATAATGTATTATTTCCCCAAAATTAGCGTATAACGGTGTATGTTTTGTTAGTCATGCGCACAGTGACGCGCTCCCGATCAGCTGGCAAAACTCGGCCGGTCGAAGACCTGGGGTGAACGCTCTCGTCTATCACCTGAGCAAGTTATGCTGCTCATTCATACGCTCTGGCGAATCGATCTCAATAAATTTAAAACACATTTCCGGGAATCATTCAGCGTGGACCAGCTAAATGTTAATGCTAAGTCGATCGTGTGAGCGGTGACGATGAATGGAGATGGACGTAACTGTACGCGATCGTTAGGGGCGATTGAACCGTTGGTTTAAAGGACATATTATATGGTTTGTTAAGTTAAGGTAACATATAGGTAAGTTACAAAAATAACAATAAGTAATTAAATATTTTTTATGGAATGATGGATTGACTTATTCTCGTAGTTATATTAAATTTATCTGCATAATCTGCATTAACAAGACAGTAAGTGAATAAGTAATGACCAAAAAACTATGTAATATCGCTGTTTTACTAACAATAAAAAGGCATTATTTCTAGCAACAGAATGTTTACCAAGTTTTCCAAATAACACCAATAAAAATTATAATTACTTAGTTCCTACTTTACAGACTCTACATATATTTGGATAATGACTACTATAAAACATTTAAACAAAAATGAAGCTTTGTTTGGTTTGTAAATGCGCCTACATTGTATGTACAGTGATTCACTGGGTTCAAGTAGGTGTCAACAAGCCAGCGCTCCCGAAGCCCAAAGACTCTACATTCCACAAACGCGCATGACTCATTAAGTCACATTAAATTCAATTAAACAGATTCTTGTATTGGGTTATTGTTGAGATTATCAAGCCTGTTATGTTTTGGATTTGAACACCACTAACTTTTTGTAAATACTCTAAGGGTGGGTTGCACCATCTTACTTTCACTTTGACAAACGTCAAAAATCTGTCAAACTCCATACAAAAAACACCGGTTATCGTCATAGTTTCCGTCAAAGTTAGGTGGTGCAACTCAGCCTAACATTTTTAATACATGAGTGTCAACAAAATATTTTTTCTTCATAACTAAGTACGTACTACTTTAGCAGTACTATTGTTACAATACCACAAACAATTCTATTTGTACCGAAAATTAGCAGAACGTAAATTGACTAATTTACTGTCGTGCTATCAAATAAAATGTTATTTCTACAGGATTTTAGAAACATTTGAACGAGGTATAAATCCATACAGCTTTAACTACACTTGTTATAAAATATAAACATTTAAAGGTTCATACACAGGTTCGTTATTATTTTATAAAATTGTTGTGATCAAATTGTATCAATTTAACAGGTTTCTAGATGTAGCCTCTTACCGCCTAAAGAAATAAATCTATACATATACAGGGTGTTAGGTAAATGGGTATATGAGCGGACACTAGCCCATGTTAACATGGCCATATAAATGGTATGGTGAAGTCAGAAATTTGATATCATCATTTTTTTAATTTTAATTTCCATACTAAATAAATGTTATAAAATCCGATTTGTATGAAATTTAAAATAATTAAAATGAAGATATCAATTTTCTGACTTCACTATACCATTTATATGCCCACTAGCTTTCCGCCCGCGGCTTCGCCCGCGTGGAATTTTGTCTGTCACAGAAAAACTTTATCGCGCGCGTCCCTGTTTCAAAAACCGGGATAAAAACTATCCTATGTTCTTTCCCGGGACTCAAACTATCTCTATGCCTAATTTCATCAAAATCGGTTGCGAGGATTAAGCGGGAAAGCGTAACAGACAGACAGACAGACAGACAGACAGACAGACAGACAGACAGAGTTACTTTCGCATTTATAATATTAGTTGGGATGTTAACATGGGCTAGTGTCGGCTCATATACCCATTTACCTAACACCCTGTATAGGTAGATATAGGTATACTGCCAATTTTAAATTCTATTCAAGATACCATCACACTTTCCCAATCAATGCAAATGTACAATCTTAATTAGCGATTACTAATTATAGCTAGGAGAGGATTACTGCGTTGCATTTCCGCTGGCTAACTTACAGCACCCATTCGAATCTAGACTTTCTTAGTTCCGCCGAACGTGAGATGTGTATCTACAGACCGCCTAGCTCAGAGGTGCCAAACCTATGGATATAAAGAACTTGGTCTTCTTCAAAAAGGCTACTTAAACAATTATGAATCTCATCATAGTGAATTTCGTCTATAAAATGACGTAGTGAGATTACAATATAACCTTACCTTACCCACTATTCGTTTACCATCTCACGCTTTATAATATAGGTAAACTGACGAAGTTCACAAATCACAATTTCACGTCGACATATCCATATCAGTTCTGAGCCATGTTTAAAAGCTGTTTTAGAGAGCACGAATCTTCACGCTCGCGGATTTGACGAATTCCAGCCTCCCAAACAAGTCGGTTCTTTCCGAAAAGTCATCGTTACCATAGACTTATTATAACTAAATATTAGCATATCTACAAATTATAATAAACAAACGATAATTATTCCAAACGAATGATAGACTAGCCTTAATTCGTGTCCGTGTTGCGTGATGTTTCTTGTAGATTGACTTTCTAGAATATAAAAAAAATGAAATTATTGTTGAACCTTTTTTTGTGCATAATGAATCGATAATTATACATTTCATATTGAATCGATGTTAGATTGCTTGATAGGAATTTAAATTAGAGAATGCCATATTTCATTTAGGTCAGAATACCCGGGGGCATGCGGTTAGGCAGGCAGTGTGGTTGTTGGTAAAGGATATTGCGCTGATTTGAATTTTGTAAGTATCCTACCTAAAAATTGCCTCTGAGTTAAATTTAATCATAAAGAACCTACGTAACCTTACTAACTTTCAACTTTACTAAACAGCAGCATGATCGTAACGGTTCGTTCGATTGTTTCAGCCAAATGACGTCCACAGCTGGATAAGCCTTCTATTCTCCAAGGTGTTATAGTTAACACAAATTTTTAGGTACACATACATATATACAGTGAAGTGTTGTTGTTGTGAATAAATAAATAAATAAATAAATATTATACCTATTTATGACTATTGTAAAAGCTTCTAAGGCTCCCTATCCCTGGCCTAACTCATGAGCGTTCACTTTCCACGTGCAAGGAAGTATCTGCAGCCACTTTCACTCCATTCAAGATCACCGTTCCGCCTCGCGCTGCGCCGGCGCAGACAATCGCTGAACCTATTGTCTGTTGATACGATTGCAATTTCGTTATTATTGCTTTATTGGATGAATGGGAAAATCTTTGTCTCAGATCATCATTTCCGTTTAGAGCGTGACGCTCGCTTTGCTTGTCATTGCTTGTTATGCATGTTATTTTTCATTTATTCGTGTATTTGATATAAATGTCGTAACGTAAACCATATTTGATTCAAAAAATCTTAATTTTTTCAGTTGAAGACTTGCAGTCTTTCATTTAACTATATTACCAATAGAGTTTGTGGTTAATAAGAGCGGTACAATGTCTGGATTTGTTTAATTGAAAGGATATAAGCTAAAATTTAAACATCTGCTTTCGTTCTTTACAGCAAACCCCATGGTACCATGGGTTACCTACCTAGTAGTACATGCGCATGACCTCTACCAAAGGCCGTGGCGAAAGAATCTTCCAACTTTGGTACAGACGACAGCTAAATACTGTGGTATCTTTTGTAATATAGGCTCTATTTTGGCACAAAAATGTATAGTCTGGTGTGATTTACTTCAATAACACATTTGGGTGTACATACTTTTCACTGTTGAATAATTGAAAAACATTACGTCTTCGTGGACAATACGAGTAAGTACCGTCTGTATGATATGTAACGTGTCAGCTTGTAAAGCTACGAACATAAATGCTCTACGCAGCTTCGTCCATCACAAGGCATACACAGGTAATACGAATGTGCGAGAAGCAAAGGAAAGTTATCTGCACTCTACGAAAGTGCTTTGATGGATGTACTGAAAGTTACTCTCCAAGACTATTGAACTATAAAATATTGTACTGTACTAGACAACTTGAGCACGAAGCTATTTACCCAGCATAATACATATAAGAAGTTTGAATTGCATCAAAGTGCTACCCACTTGGTATATTCATCTCTATCAAAGCTAAGATGGACTTATCATAGAATCGGTTTTACGAGGGGCGGCTGAAAAGTTTTGAGCCTAGGCTATTAAAAATGCCGATACAAAAGTATAAAAAATATATTTTTCTATTTAATCTCCCTCTACTACAACGGACTTCTTACATTTGTGTAAAAGAGCGTTTAACCCACTGAAAAAAAATTCGCAATCTTTGCCTTCGAAATGAGCCTTTAACGCCGCCTTCATTTCTTTGTCACTCAAAAATCTTCGTTCCTGGAGGACTTTTTTCCAATTTGAGAATTAGACAAAATAGCTAGGGATTCGGACTAAACTGTGTGGTGGGTGATTAATTTCTTGAAATCCAGTTTTACCCGGGGCAAGTCATGCAACATGCGCGGTGTGCACGGGCGAATTGTCTTGCAATAACAGATTTCCTTTCACCAGTTTGCCTCTTAATATTTCAACAACCACTTGACGTACTCTTATCAGCGGTACAGCATAATAATCCCCGTTTATTGTAGTTTTTTTTAAGTAGGTAGTCAATGAATAAAATTCCTCCACAATCCCAAAAATAGTGGCTATGAGCTTGGGTATCGATCGCTCCACTTTGAATTTCCGCGGCGGCGTTTTCCCTTTTGAATCCATTGCATTGACTCTTATTTTGACTCTAGATCGTACTGCCGGATCTATTATTTATCAGTCGTGACAATGTGAGAAAAAAAATTGTTAGGATTATGACCAAAGATGTCCTAAAACTCCTGCGAAGTTGTGACTCGACGCTGGTTGTCGAGCGCCGTGAGCATTATTGGCACCCATCGCGCGTACCCCTATTTCATGTGTAAATGAGTATGAAAAATATCGCCAATATGCTCCTTGCTAATGCCTATAGCTTCAGCTATCTGTCACAGCTTAATTCGCTGATCTCTTAAGCAAGATTCTTTAAATTTTCATTATTTTATTCGTTAATGGCGAAATCTGGCCGCCCTGACTTGCGGTCATCTTTTAGCGACTCCCTGCCATGCTTGAACTATCGGATCCAATCTTTCATGGTGGCAAATGAAGGCCCAGACTCCCCATAAACTGTAGACATCTTTTCAAATGTTACCGTCAGCTTTTTGTTCCTCTTTTTGAGGAATTTTATGACAACTGTGTACTTCAATTTCGTACATTGCGCGGATGACTGAGACATGGTGATGTTTACGGATTAATTACTAAAAGCGTGATGACGCTTATGAAATGAAACTTTGTACATATACTAAGGAGGTTATTGGCAAATTAATTCAATCAAAATAAAGTCAATAATAACACTTGAACATACTTAGGCTCAAAACTTTTCAGCCGCCCCTCGTACAGGAGTCTGAAGATGGATATTAATAGATCATGCATAAAAAGATAGTTTTAATTGATGAACGTTATTATTACGTGATTTATCAATAAAAAAATATAAATAAAGTGTGTGATGGGACTTGTAAAATTTTGTTTGGCTCAAAACCTTTTTACTGTAACATGAAAACTTCCTATTCTATACAGTGTGAGTCACGTTAAAGTGTACATATGAAAATAGATGAAACTAGACCTGTTTTTATCGACAAAAAAGAGGTCAAAAAATTTTTGAGATTTTTTTTTAATTTTTTATAGAATTATTTTTCTTCCAATTACTTATTATAAAGAAAACGTAATAACTTTTAAACTAAGCGGTAGATCCTGATAAAATAAAAACAGTAATAATGCTAAATAACAGGCGATACTAAAAAAATACATAAAATATACAAAAAAGGCCAACAAATAATAAAAAATGATACTTTTTGAAAAAAATCTGCTTTAAAATTCGTGTTTTTTTTGTTATTTGATAAATTTCTCCAAAAAATGCCCCTATAACCGGTGGTTTTTATTATTTTTTATTGTTTTCAACCGTATTATCTTTGTAAAACCAAAAATCGCATGTCTCTATCCCTATCACAACATTTGCTATGATCGTTTGAACAAAGGCCTGCCACAACATTATTCTCCGCTACAGGTAGAGACAATTTTAATTTTAACTAAAATGCTTATTTTACTTCGAAATCTTTTGTTTTTATTTGAAATCTAACTTGTCTTTATCAAAATTACAAATCTAGAGCCATTTTCAGTTTTGTTGTTAACGAAGCGTTGAATGGCGCGCCCGGAGAGGCTTAGTTCAAACGATCATTGCAAACGTTGTGATAAGGATAGAGACATGCGATTTTTGGTTTTACGAAGGTAATACGATAGAGAATAATACAAAGTAATAAAAACCACCGGTTATAGGGGCATTTTTTGGAGAAATTTATCAAATAACCAAAAAAACACGAATTTTAAAGCAGATTTTTTTCAAAAAGTATCATTTTTTATTATTTGTTGGCCTTTTTTGTGTATTTTATGTATTTTTTAGTATTGCCTGTTATTTAGCATTATTACTGTTTTTATTTTATCAGGATATACCGCTTAGTTTAAAAGTTATTACGTTTTCTGTACAATAAGTAATTGCAAGAAAAAAAATTCAATAAAAAATTTAAAAAAAATCTCAAAAAAATTTTGACCTCTTTTTTGTCGATAAAAATAGGTCTAGTTTCATCTATTTTCATATGTACACTTTAACGTGACTCACACTGTATAGCAGTATAATTAAAAACCACGCGCGACCAACAGACGATGCAATTAATATAACTAAGCACCCATTAACTTTTTTTACGAAGATCAAGGTGCCTTCAGCTTCCATTCCCTAAGTGGAGTTTCAGGGGGCATTTCCCCAAAGGGGTCATTGACCGCACTCTTATCTAGCGTGCATGTGAGTATTCACGTGTCGCTCGTGCGCATGTGTGCGTGCGCCTGCGTCGCGGTATCGTATGTACTTGCATTGTAAGATGCACATTATTATGCAACGATCATTGTGGAACGGATAAGCATTATTGAAAACGTTTTAAAAATAGCATTGAGACTTATTTGTGGGGTTCGTGCTTACTATAGACAGCTCATTGTATAAATACACGCGGTGTAATGTTGATTTAGTACCATGTTTGATGCATGCAGTGAAATAGGGGAAGGGTTTTATTATAATGTTAAATTATACGTAGTTTGTATTAAGAGCTCAAGAATAGACAAAACTCTACAACTTTGTATAGCTTTGTTATTTAATTTGCTGCAATATTTTTTATTACCAATCAAAATATTTTAGTCTGCAGAGGCCCACATAGACATTTTCTATTTAGGTGTTTACATAACCCATTGGGAATTAATTCAACTTCCTTATACGTTTTACTAATAATCTAACTAGAAAGTGGGAAACACTGTCTGGTCTATGGCAATACGAACAATCCTAATTAATGGTGAGTGCTTTATCTACGGAAATAGTCGGTGAAAACAGCTAGAAACTCAACATGGAAGACAAACCTTGGCCATGAAAAAACTATGTGTCGGAGTAGTTAATTTTCACTGAATGGTGCTGTAAAATATTACTGAAGTAGCAACTATCTAAGTCCTATAATTAAAAAAATACTGAAAATTGGACTTGAAATTACTTTGCGTTTCCCCGAAAAAAATCTATAACTCTATCATACTAGTTATGTTATCTGTGATGGGTATATCAAGTATGAAGCTAAAACGCATTTCTTAACTATTTAGGATATTCTATTTATATTTCCTGGGGTAGATTTAGATTCAAATTCTAGTTGTTTTGGGTGTTTTTAGTTTTATAATGAAAATGCCTGTATTTTTTAATTTCAAGGTCACACATAGGTAATTTTCAAAATTATTTTTAGTTAATAATGTCTTAGTTGCAAATTTAACTCTATTCAATTACCGTTGTTTCAGATATCTTGAAATAACCTAGCAATAACTTTTTTATAGTAGAAAAACTAATGCATAATGTTAATCTAATTAAAGACTGGAATTGTATTTACTTAACACCATAAATAAAAGCAATAAAGACTACCGCCTAGCTTAAAGGGAGGCGACGACAAGATTGTATCCTTTGACAAATAGTCCCTGAAAAGGGAAGAGAGCGATGCCCAAATTTTGGGTGAACAACCTCTTAATGCTTGCCGGAGACACTTTATTTTTACCGTACCAGAGTACGTTTGAACTGAAATATCAATAGAAAATTTTATTAACTTTCAGAATTTGTTTATAGATACAAGGCCACCCACGCCCTAAAACCAAAATAGACGCCGCATTGTTTTATAGTGAACGTCGGAAAATTTACAATCGAATTTCTGAGCTCGGTGTTACTAGTTTTATAGCTTAGGTAGCACGTATTACATTGATTTTAGTTTAGGGTCAATATCCAGAAAACTAAGGGCAGCATTTTCACAGTTTTCATATTGATGTACCATTTTCTCTTAATATTTTCAGTAAGTATGACCTTGGTAGACATAAAGGGCATGTCTAGTCTAAGTTTAATTATATTAATTTGGTATACAGTGGTTAATATTGGCAATTGGAATAGTCATGTTTGAAGAGTGGAAAGCATCACAAGTGTACTAGCTATCTCTGATGCCAAGGAAACAGAGCTAGCGTCATTTGTTTTCGTTGAATGACACATCCCAACACGGCCCATTCGGTCGTCGAACACAACGAAAATACCGAAACGTTATCGCTATCAGCGTCTAATTATAGCGGGCCAAGAACCGCTGTTGCTCGAGTCAAGGGTACGTTCACTCCTCCCAAGTTCAAAGGTCACGGAGGTCAGGGTTGAAACTGAAATATTCGGAAACGAGACCAGACGAATTGTCTGTACGATTCGCCTTTTGTCTTTATGCGAAGCCGGTATATTACAAAGAGAACCTTGAACCCATCGGAATTGTGAACTTTGCTGTGGTTAGGCACGTGTATGAACTTTGCTATAGCTAAGTCCTCCCACAGGATCACAGGCTCATTTTAAATGTAAATCTTAAAAATGTCTCTACATTTTCAAATTTCAGCAGGTCTATAAATCCGTCTACGTCAATTAACGTCTCCTAGTTGTCCAATTTATCCAGCCTCGACGTTCTGGCGATCGGTAAATCATTACTCAGAAAATAGTGACATTTAACAATGGTTTTCCGGTTATGCGCTATCTAGGTGTGCGTGTGGGCGTGAACCCGCGGGAAGATATTACAGGGTGCATACATGTGCGTTATTGAGGAAGTGTGCGTGCAGGATCACGTTACAGCTGAAACTCGGGGCGCCTGCCGAAAAGTGCGGTCGACGACCCGGTCAGGAGCACGGCCGTATACGCCGACTGAACAGTTTCAATCCATTGTCTATGGAGTGCGGATATACCAAAAAGAATATTTTTGTATTGTTAGAGGTAAGTTTAATATATTAAATGCTTTGAGTTCATATACATACAATGATTGGAAAAGTGTTTCCTTTTATTTCTTTCAGGAGCAGTTGGTTCGAGAAAATATTGATGATTAAGATTAATCATTAAATGAGATTTGTAACTGAAAACTATCTCATCATGAATTTTACATTCCAAAAATACATTTAGATATGCTCTACTCGTACATAATTAAAAAATTATACTCGTTAAGATTACAAAACTATCACTTCATAGCAAATACATTTTTGCAAAGGTACTAAATAACCACGACCTTGGTAACCTTGTAAGACAGTAAAACTAAGTAATTTCTTATGCAATTATTTATTATGCATGTAACACTACTAACATAACCAAATGTATCACATCACATATAAACCTCATATTATTATTTATTTCCGACACAGCCAGTATCAAGTTTACCGCGCGCAGTACACGGCCCGGTGATATATTTGGTGACATTGAACCGAGTCCATTGCCAACGACCTCGCTCCTCGGGAAGCTCGGTTTGCGTAATCGCTCCTGCGTAGTACTGCCTCGTCATACTCATGGCACGCGTTTACTGCAAGGAATTCCTTATAGGACGATAAAATATCACAGTTCTTTTATTAAGTTTTTATTTTTGCCGATTTCGGTTTGGAGGAATGTATTTGTTATCAGTTATGTTTGTCGGTTGTAGAGGTGAACCCTGAGGTAAAAAATTATTGAATTGTGGTCTTATTAAATTAGGATTTGTATAATTATTTTCACCGCATTTGATATTTTTAAGAATTTTGCACCTTACTGATTTGTAATTTGTTAATAACAATCTAATTGTTATAATTAGATAGGTATTGCATCAATAGTTCAAATTATTGTGAAATTCATGATTCGTTCGTCGTCGTCATCGTCGATTCGTCATACATCCGAATAGTACCAATTATAATTTTATAAATTATTTACTTCAATTTTATCGAAAAGAAAACCATTTAGAAAAATCAAACTTCACTACTTTGAACCCAAGCTGAATAATTAAAATAAAAAAAATCGTTGTGATTCATATTATTTGATTTTACAATTAAGTTTAGAAAGAAACCTCATAACTTAGTAATATCATTTTTTTTAATGCTTAAATAAAAGATTACTTGGAGTACCTAGTAATTGGTAGAGCAAAACACTTGATACTGTTTAAATTGTCTTATAATTACTAACTACGTACATAGCATAGAGACAGCACTCGTAGTAAAATATAGCGTACATTAAGAACTAAATGGTAACCTTAACATAACTTATAGCTGAGTTTAATCCAAAGTTCTATGCAACGAAAGGATTAAGTGTAGCGCTCTACCACGGTAAGTGGGCTCTGTGCTATAACTTAGCTAAGTTACTGCTCGTTGAAGCTTTCTCAATCTGGGTTTCGCAGATTAAGTTTAGTTCTACTTACTATTAATTCATTTTTCACCAAGAAATGGGGTATTAAAGCGGTTGGTAGCTGAAGCATTCACATTAACGATTAGAGAAGAATAAGCTCTTTTATTTTCAGGAATAGTAAAATCAAGATTTTAAATAGTTTCTATAAAAATATGTTGTGATAGTCTTTGCTATGTAATGTTTGATTTCTTTTTAAGTTATTTTTTCTTGTGTCAAAAGATCTATTACAAAAAGAAAGAAAAAATGTTTATTTACCACGATAAAAACAACATAACATATTAATATTGATATAAATGTTATACAATAATGTTAACTACTGTTTTAAGGGTCAGCTAATACGTTGATAAGAAAAAAAAAAGGTCAATGGCCTGGGCAAGCGCGAGCTGATGGTAATGATCTTGATCGATGGTCAACAATGATAACATTATCTGTGTATCTTTGGCTTTGCTATCATTATTTACTATTCTATAATCGACATTTTCTTTATACGATTGATAATGACTATACTTATTAAATTAAATTATAAAATTAAAAAAATTAAAGATATTTTAGATTATTTCAATAAATATATTTTAATTAAAAACATGACTCTACACTTATTTTATGAAAATACAGTGCGGGCACTGTAGTTTGTTTTTAATTTTCAATGAAATTAATTACTACATATGTATAATTATACACATTGCTACTTGGTGGTTGTTGTAACAGCAAAAATAATGATTAGGGCATTGACAGTATTTTTTATTATTTACTGAATGCAGAGCTGAAACTTCTGCCAGTATTATAATTGAATAATGAACCAAATTATGTCAGAACGAGTAAATTCCTCAATCAGTCAAAAGAAAGCTCGAAGTAATAAAATAAAAAAGTACAACCATCTGCCGCTCCACAAACCAAATGACACTTCTTGGAATGATCGCAATTTGCAACATTGCGAAATTATGTATACTGATAATTGCGTTCCGTTCGAATGTAAAGATAAAAAAGCCAACGAACTTCTGTGGAAATTGGAACGGAAGGTTTTCCGGAAAAGAAGTAACTAAATTAAATTCGCATTAAGTTTTGTATTACTAATGCAAGATACTGAAAATTCAGTAAAATTGCAATCAGTTTTTATTTTTTCACTGTTCAATCTACTCTGTAAATTACGTTGACATGTCATAAAAAGGAAAATAAAAAAACTTTAAAGTAGCTTTTAAAATGATGTTAATAAATATTTAACTTTGTGTACGAGCTGTTTAATTTACCACTATCGGTGCAAACAACACGGTTTCAATTTCGATATCAAATTGCCAGAGAGCACGTAACGGTAGTGAAACAATCAGCATGGTCTATTGTAAACTGTGGTCCTTCGTCGGGCTACGGGACAGGATTAACGAGCTACCCGCAAACTAACTCTATTGGACCACGATTTACTCAACCGTATTTCTGTCGCCTCAATGGTTTGTCTACTCACAGTCTTATGAATGCCCATTTTGAGGATATACAAATGATAGTTACATAAAAGCCTCTAATTTTACAAGAAAATACGGTCTTCAATCACCAAGAGGGTCTAGTAGAGAGGTAGAGATGATATGAATTTGTTTACATTTACTGATTTTATTGTGACTGTAATAATGTGCAACGATATATTAAAATACGATAGATGATAGGAGAAATAGATAGATGATAGGAGACATTAAAAAAGTCTAAGATGCATCTACCACATTTTTATATCCACACTGCAATCATTACAGTGGCTAAAAGTGAGTCAATCGCGCCGGTACACCACCGGTAGTACGCAGCAGTGTGCCGGCTGCCAAGCACTGTTATTTGTAAACTAGCCTGAGGTCATTTGAGACCATAGCGGCTCTTCGTCAACAACAGTCGCGTTGTTCAAGGTCCCGCCCTGCGCCGCACTTGCCTAGCCGACTCGCGTACTTTCACTATCGCCGACCACCGCAACTCGCACCTCACCTTACTCGACGGCCAAATCACGTGTCTCTATCGCTAGCTGACTATCGGCTCACTCATATGCCCGGAGCATTCCACCGCATTATAATGTCCTGGCAAATAATGCGCCATGTGAAAGTTTATTGCGCAATTTCAGGGGTCAACGGACTCTACTTTTTGCAAGATGACTCCCCTCGGCTTCCTTTGTATTCGTGATTGACGTTCGGATATCAGTTTTAGATGCGTGTATTGTTGCTAAGTAAAAGCTAGGATCATATTGCAAAATACTTTCTTGGAAGAAAATACTTACTTCCGGGTTCTGCACTGCAAAATGTTTTGCTACGAGATAGTCATAATTTTCAGAATTATTTTACTATAAAATGTGCCCTATTCTAAAACCGCAATTAATCTGCCAAATCTAAAAAAAGCAGGTCTACATGTCATGCTTATTAGAACCCTCCTTTCGTATTCAAAAAGCATCAAGCTAAAAGGCTACTTTGACATCAGGCAAAAAGCAAAATAACGCCAATATTTTGAATTTCGGCTGATAAAAGGAAGGGTTTCTGTCTGTCGGGCGAAATGAAATTTTCATTAGGCTGGAGCCAAGACCTTTGAGTGGGTATGTACCTATGTGTGCGGTTAAATCGCGTGAAGAAAGCGTCGTCGGGTCGTGTTGCGGGTCTGGCTCCCGGAGGAAGGGTCCCGGAGGATCCTGGCGGGGTGCGCGGCAGTGTGCCGGTCAGTCACCGCTCTGCCGGCGCGCCGCGCACTCGCTGTCGTTGTTGTCGCGTGCGCCTTTCGCGACTTTGACTTGACACCTCTTATGCTCTCCGTTGCCCTGGTAGTCCTGGTACTCCACGTCATATGTATGAACTCGTGACGTGATCTTGGTCTCCCAAAGTGCACCCTGACATTGTGAACGTTTTGTGTGTGAGAGTGACTTGCGAAGAATTGTTTTTGCAAAGGATTTTTTGGGGAATGCAATTGAGAACCCCCTGCCGCTGAACTGTTCAACGTTTTAAAGTAAATAATGATTTTATAAATTATTTAACAATTATACTTTACTTCCTGTTTGCTATTTTTATTCGCTAACTAAATTGTTAATTTTAAAATGATCACGTTTCCTCTTTAAGAATTTTTTGAAGGTTGAAGAAAGAAAAGTTTACATTGAAAATAGCTTACGAAACCCTTTACACCACTTGATAATGTGGTCCTAAACCTATTTCAGGCGACAGAGAAGTCATAAAAAATTTCGACGGAGAAAAAGTTTTCCCAGACTTCCTTTGTAGAAAGGTACAAAAATACGTAGATGTTAATACCAGCTGTTATTTACTGCTAAACAAAAGTTATGCTTAGTCTAACTAGTAGGTATTTTAGTTTTAAATTATAGGTTGAGTGACATTTGGGAGAGAATACCATATGGTATTAAGTTCACCCTTTTTAGTTATTTTATGTGCATTCAAGTTTTAAGTAAATATTTTATAAATATACGCATTATGTAGGTATTTCTTATTCAAACATTTTTTTATGCATTTATTCAACAGGAAAATTGGATATGTCAGTTTATCGGAAGTAAGACTGACTTCATGTACCTATCAAGACTGAAATATTTTTTAAATGAATAACATTAGGTACTAATTATTTTTACCTTACCATCTATCATCAAAAAATATTATGATGACGTCGATAGTACGAGTACCTTAAATTAAATCTTAATTCTGTAATATGCATTAAGTGTATCATGGACCCAAAATTCCCAATAATCAATCGTCTTACTGTCACAGCTACCACTAGGCTTTGCGATATTCCACATTCTAGAAAGACATTCCACATTCTAGAAAATATCTAGCTGTTATGTAAGGATTTGCGTCACCTTTACTTACAATCCCTTTACAGTTAAAAAAAAAATCCTGAAAAAATATTTTTTTAAATCCTTTGAAATGGCTCATGTCTGGATCTGAAAATAATATTAAAAAGACGCAGAACTTGTGTGGGCTCTCTTAACAATGAGTGGACGGCAAACATCATTCTTTTGAGTGCAACAAGAAACTAGACAATACGTCATACTTTTTACACTTTACATTGTAAGAATTTTATTTAAATACCTAATAATAGTTTTCCTGGGATGCACTGAAATTCAGAGCAAAGGTCAATGGTTTCCTGGAATATGAAAATAAAGGATGAAATAGCGTAGAATCGTGACGAAATATGTAGTATAGTTAGATATAGTTAGATTTTATTGGAGTTAATTCGGCCAATGTCAGTGTCATTCGATGGTATGTCTGGTACTACTCGCGTGAAACTAATTATTTAAAAAAAACTCTTGCACTTTTCTTCTATGAGAAAAAAAGTTATGTTACATATTTATTACTCATAACACCTATCGCTTCTGGGGTGTGAAACGCCTTTTGTGGTGATAGAATTCAGTCCTAAGTTAGTTGACCTTGAACTCAAGAGGGCCTGAGGGTTTTTTGAAAAAAAAAATTGAAGTTAGTAGGGAAATGTAATTTTAAACTACTGTTTAACGGGTGTGTAACTTTTTTTTAGTAAAGGGGTTTATTTTTGACGACTCACATTTCCACATTTCCATACATACTTTATTTAACTAAATGTTAGTAAAAATGTACAAAATATATAAATAAACATCATCATTATATCATCTATGGATTGGGACAGCTAAGCTACCTACTCGTACATCCAATATCGAAATCGATTCTAAATTGCAATTTTATTGGTCTGCAGGTGCCACCCGCCTTACCTTCGCTCCCATCCCGTAGCGATGAGAAATAAAGGCTGAAGGGTTACAACTTCTTAGTGGTCTACAAATAAAAATGTAAGTATCACTGTTCTCTATACGCTTTATAGTTAACCCTTGTCAAAAGGGCAGCTGGTCAAATGTAGGGTGTGCACTGATACACTCACGAATAATAATACTTTTACTAAGTAAGGCTTTAAATGAATTTAAGATGATATTGTCTACATTTAAAAGAAAAAGCTCGAAATGATAAGATTGCATTAGATATAAGAATTCTCTCAAGGTATTGAAAGAGCTCTAAAAATATCTTAATAAGATTAAAATAAAAATGTCTCAGATAAAGAGTGGTTGCCTTGGAGTAAGATTTGCAATGAAATCTATAATAATGTGCAATATAAAAAAAACTTTACAACTTTTGTAAAATTAGCTCTACATTGCAAAAGCTTCCATTATGATCTTGACCTTTACAGCAAACTTTTTTCATAAAAAAATCTCAACTTCGTCGTCTTACAGTTTGGTAGATTGAAATATCGTGTGGTTTTTTTATTTAATTTGAAATGAACAAGCAGAAACGTACCTTATTCGTTGTATGATTGATAGAGACGTAGACATAGCCCATTCAGTGCTCGCTCCTCTTTCCCCGCCGCGCTCCCCTACCTCAATTTAGTCATATTAATGGACAGCTGATGTTATTTAAAATATCATTAATAATATTAATTGAGAGATAAGAGAGACCAACTAAATACATAATGTAATTTACTGAATTTGATTGTAATTAAAAAAATCAGTTCAGTGTTCTTAAAGACAGGCAGGTAAATAAGGTATTTTTTCTTAATTTTGTATACAGTCATAGTCATGTTAAGTGTCGTTTAATAAGTATACATGTATCACAGTGAAATAATCGTTTAAAATGTCAAATATCTACTATATAAAAATAAGTCGGGTATTCCTCCCTGACGCTATAACTCCAGAACGCACGAACCGATTTCCACGGTTTTGCATTCGTTGGAAAGGTCTCGGGCTCCGTTGTTTATAGCAAAGAAAATTCAGGAAAAATTTCAACAGAAAAGCGGGAAGGGGGTAAAACGGGATCCACGCGTACGAAGTCGCGGGCGGCCGCTAGTGTACTTATAACATAAGTTATAAAATAAACAAACACTAATCATTGGGTTAATTTGATGCTAGGTATCACAAGTAGAGCATTCCTATTCTAAAATTTTATTAGCGAACTGTTCCGTACTGCATGTTCTCAATTTTAGAAATTAGTTAAGCTATAAATGTGTTTTAAACAAAATTGTTCCGCGAAGCCATTAGTAGTTATGTATGTATGTCGGTTGCACGTCAGTTTTGACTTATTAGCTTTGGTGTTAAGACGCATAATCGTGTGCTATGCACTGGCTTATTGTTGCGGGAATAATGCACTGGTAGTAGTTTACGAGGTCTTTCACCGGCCGCTAATATGGGTCAGTTAGATTAGCAATGCTCCCGCGCCTACAACTATTCGCACTCGAATAAAATGGTTAATTTATTCACTTGTCATATTAGCCGGCACACAGTAGTAGGTTCGCTGCTCGTTTAATATTTATTGAAAAAGCTGTTTATTTACCTTGTCTTGTCTTGTCTTGGATCTTGTAAGATTATCTGTCAATCATAGTTAATATAGGTACTTCCTATTGAAAATAGGCTAAATGCCGAATACCTAGATTATTTAAAAATATTTTTTTACACCTAAATGGTTTTATCCCCACAATTTTATTTTGTAAATGTTTTGTCAAATGACTCGTTTATTGCGTATCTAGGAACAGTAGACAACTTGTAATTTGTCAAAGTCGGTCCTGAAGGATCGACAAAATTCATGTTTAGAATTTTACAAACTGTAATAAGTTAGCGACTCTACCAAAATGAGAACTAAAACTACCTTAGGTCTGATTAAAATATCAAACTTTGCCTTCGCCAAAATAATTCTTTATTAAGCAGCTTTTCTCTTCTCTTGATATGCTAACAATCTTATTTTTTACCTTATCTAGGTTAATTATTTCCTAGGGTAAGCCCTAAGGTCTGTCGACCTCGATTTCGCAAGCATTGTTTCTACTCCTTATCGTGTATTATTGTACCGCATACGTAAACGACACTTTACGGTTTTAGCGTCCTACTTTTGAACATGTTTTATTAGTTTCCCGATATTTCCATAATTAATTTCAGGCCAATTTGTGATGTAACTAGTAATAATTTTATAGCTTTAGAGATATTGCGAAAGTAAACGTTGTTTAATATTTGCACATATTTTTTCAATTTAGTTTATCTCATCATCACAACACTGATGCTGTCAGACTCAATGAACCGCTACAGGCGTCTCTCGTCATGGCTAATACGGATCGACAGGGGCCTGAATAAATTATCAAATACTAGTTTATTTCTTCTTAAATTACTTGTAGAGCATTAAACAAAAAAATATTTTTATACCTACCTACATAACAAGAGACACTACACGCTCTTAATTAGATCAAACTATTAAAGTTTACTGAACATTCACATCGCCCTAAATCGTGTTTAATCGTCTAGAGGTCTAAGACCGTTTGTAGTCCCGTTTAATTCAACCTATCTCCAGGGTAATCCTCGTGGCGGTTGCCAGAACGGCTGTACCTATTCCGGAATCGCCGGGCCTTAGACGCTCTCGATTCGGGGGTCGCCGCCCGGACGTGAACTCGGCACTGTTCGATCGCAGCCACGCCGCCCTAGTATGGTCTCATCACTCACCCTATTGTTGAGTGACGTTTTGGGTACTGTGACCTAGGCTTGAAAGGGTTGCTAAATGTTCGCGATATTTACGTAGGTATTTATTACAAAAGGGAAGACTAGGCTGAAGGATATTGAACTCCTTTGAGTCTCTAGAATTTTGGAAGGATATAATAATTCGTCAGCATTTATTTTATTATTTTGCTAATGACAAAAATCATTAATCATAGTCTAGGTTTTATTAAACTACGAGATTTCACAAATCTAAAAAAATCTCGTTCACGATGAACATCTCAGACAAAAGTTCAGTTACAGAATCCTGAATAGGTACTGCAGAGCTGCGTCCATAATCCATCGATTTCTCAAATTCCACTGCCAAGTGAGAATTTTTTCAGGCTCATTATACCCTACCGGCCGCGCGAGTCAGCAGCCCCTTGAGGTCAATGTCCGCAAAAGGTATATAGGTCAGCCGAAGGCGCCTCCGCCGTATTATGTCAGCCTGGTAGACGTCGCGAATTTCACCTATCCTTTAGACATGGGTAACCCGTTTAAAAACTTGAATTTGCCTACAGGGATCACTCTTTGTACCGCTGCGACGCGGCATTCATACATTGTTTATCAAAACCGGTTATTTTGCAATAATGAATAATTCATGAAGTCTCCACGCCACACGGAAGGGGTAAAATTATAACTAGCAATGAATAACTTTTATGCAAAATAGATTCAATAATCTCGATTAGAAAGCTAGAACGTTGGCATTAGGTAACGATTTTATTGTTATTTCTTTACAATTTATCGGTCGTTGAATCCTTTTCTAGTGTCCGGTCGTAACCTTAGCTTCACGGTATTACCCTTAATTCAAATGCTTAGCAGCTGCCACGCATCATGAGGCAGCGAACACTTAACCTCGTTTGTTGGTTAACTGCATTATAGGCCTGCCAAGTTGGGAAGTTGGAGTTTGGTTTTTGCGGGTTCAGCGCGAGAGACGCTTTAGATTGGGCGGATTATAGTGGTGCATAGTGGTCGGCTGCTGCGCTCGGGCAAAAGGGAAAGTGTGTGGAGCTTCCTGCTCACACGCGGAAGCGTTTGATATTATACGTAACTGCATTTCGCGCCAATCGCTTTGGTGCGTTCGCAGCACGGCCCGTGATGAACGCTGCTCTTTGCAACAATCCGTAGAATGATGAATGGTAAAGGTACCTACTGTCTATTTCTTGTATGAACCACAAACATATTTTACTTTACATTTGCAACAAACAACATATTAATAAACCAGAAACCTTTATCTTTATTGAATCAATGGTAATAACTAAAAGAGCTGTTAAGTCAATTTAGGAAACCAACTTTTTTAACTGATTCACTTTTGGATGATTTCCGAGACCACAATAGCTGGCGTAAAGTTATCTTAATTATTTTTTCATAAACAAAAGCTAGTCAATGACCTGTAATGCTTTTACTTTCATCAATGATGATCCCGTTGGTGACTCTACTACTGTGGGGTCAATAACAGATAGGCGAGTTTACAGCCGTGTTAATAAAACGTCATTTTATTACATTTTACTTTCATCAATGCTGTTCACTTGCATCTACCAACTCGATGAAATTGTAAGCGATTGTTGTTCCAATACTTTTCTATTGTTTTTGCATTTATTTTATTTATTAGAAAAACACAGATTAATGTAACACAGCAAAGTAAAAAAAAATGTTTTGTTCTAGCCTCAAAGTTTCCTAAAAGTTTAAGAGGTTCATTGTTTGAAACATTTACTTTAAAACTATTTTTACTCAAAAGTGCATTATAATGTTTCTTGTGCGTACCCTTTATTTTAGGTAAGAAATTATGAGTAGGGACAATAATATCAGGAAGTTAATTATTTCATCTTAGATTGATTGAAGAATTAGCTTGACTATTTTTATCAATGAACTGTTGTATCATATTAGACTATAAGAGAGAGTGCTGGTCAATGGTCGTGCAGCACTGTTGATGCTTCATCGTCATCAATTTTACTTTCATCCGTCTTGCATCTGGCACCATTATGACGACAACACTGTCATCTTCAATCATTTTACTTTCATTATAGCATTATGTAGAGACGACTTTTTGGTCTCAGTTTCCTTGTTTCGTATTTGTTTTTTAGTAGACATGGGCTTCATAACAGTGTACTTTCTGTATTACCTGTACTTTTTCTTTATTTGAAAACTTTCAAAAGCTTTGTTTATAAAATTACCATTTTACAGAAGGATGTGCATGAACAAAACTAGACAATCACAGTCTTAAATTTTCGATGAACTAATGTGTAGTTTTGAATATGTTTCGTTTGAACCGTTTTCAGTTTTATTCGCTGAACAATTAATTGTTGGTGGGACTTTCCCAGACAGGCGTAGAAATAAAACAACTTTTTATCACATGAAATTATACAATGGCACACGTGATAACGTCTTCATTTCTTAGCCATGCGTGGTTACGTTTTTCTAACAAACAAACAATATCAATGTTTGTATCAAATGTTGAATGAGTACCAAGTACCAACATATTAAAATGGAAAGGACCAGTTGGATTTTCTTGAGATCATAAAAAAAGAAAAAAAGAGCATAAAAACTACAAATAATTAGTATTTTGGAGACCTACTTACTTGTTATCGTGACAACAGGCTGTTTAATATCATACAGCTATACTTTTGAATAGTAACTATAATGATGATTTTTGATACTAAATCAGAATATTACAAATTGCCGCTTCCTATCTCACCGCAACTGATGTGACCACGATAGCCTGTGTCCATGCGGTTAGTGTACAAAATTTGTGCGTATATTAATTAAATGTAAGCACCTAAGTACTCAAAATAAATGGGTACCACACCACATTAATTCATCATAGCTTTATTAGGTTAAACAGTAATGTAGACACGCAATTGTAAAAGTATCACTCACTTCAGCATCTTTTTTCATGATTTATCGTAGAAGCTCTTCGTTTGCATAATACTCTTTTAACGGTCTATTTTTATAGTATAAAAGATTGGTTATCATTTTATCTAGCGCAATTATTCATAGACAGAAACATGGTTTCTCCCGCCATAGCGATGTTGCTAGACAAACAGCGGTTGTATTGGCTCAACAAAGCACTAACAACGTGAGCGCGCGCCTTCCGCGTTTGCCTTGCACTTTCTCCACTGCACTTTGAATGCTCGCTGCACCTAGCGATGTGATTCACCTAACTCGATACCTAATACACTCGACAGCAAATAAATCGCACCACCCGCGACAAGCATTTTCAAACGTATGCATCCCTGCTTCCCACCAATATTGGCACCATTTAAAAGCCTAGTTTTAAACTTCATTTGATTAAAGGAAAGGTTTTTACCCCAAAAATGTGTCTTTACAAGGATCCAGAGTCACTTCTTCAAAAAATAGGTAGTTACGCTATAGCCACTTTTTATGACTATAAAACTGTTAAGTTGGGATTAATCGCTATCCATCTGTTAAAAAGGACACGTGTGATCATTATTTGGTTTTATAACCATAAAATTTGGTCTAATTGATCCCAGAGGTGAGCCCAAAGTGAGGTCTTTTTTCAAGTCACATTTATGGTATATGTTAATCATTTATTAAGAAATTAAATGTGTTTTTCTTTAAGGATATTTATTGGGCTTTCAAATAACACCAATATTGTTGGGGCACCGTTATTGTGTCAAAAGAAAATCTTTAAAGTTCGCGTCGCGGGTGGTGCGATTTATTTGCTGTCGAGTGTAGTTATTTATGTTTAGTAGAATTTGATGGTCATTTCAATTTTCTGTACTAAAATTAAAATTTCCACACACATATAGGCGAAAAAGGCATGGTTATTGATTGAGATAAAGGCATGTCTATTAAAAGTTGGCTTGCAAAGATGTAACATCTCATAATTAATTTACAAAGATCGATATAAACAAATTTTAAAAGGGCACTTCTGGGCTGAAGTAGGTACGCAGTTTGGCTGTGTAACATACACAGTATGCAAAGCTATCGATAAATACTAATAGTGCGGATCTGAGTAACATCACTAGCTACAGCATTATGTTGCAAGAGGAAATCGCTACGTAACGTTTTCACTTGATCTTGAAGACTACTTTAGTAGGCTTAATAAAACGCATAGTAAGTATGTACGTACATTGATTTAACAGTCACATAGTACTTTTATTGCGAATATACGAAATATATTTATTTTTGCATACTTCATTGCTTTTAATTGATTGCCATAAATCAGTCAGTAGGATATTAACATAGTGATCATGGTTTAATAACAAATAATTTCACAATATTAAACATTAACATTTTCGCAAGGTACAATTAACCAAGTCAGTCAAAATGCAATGCTACAATAGAAAAAAATAAGCTTCTTTAAAACAAAATTGGTTGACTCTACATTAAATATAAATTGACGATTACAAAAGCAATAAAGCGCTAAAGAAAAAACCATCCTTGTTCAAGCTCGCTCATTTACGATTCCTGAACGGTTCTTGATCGCGCTCATTTACTCCATCGCCGGGATCAAGGTCTTCCCGTAAACACCGATCGGCGCCTGCAGCTCGTTACTTCGAAATGCATTGCGTGTCGCAGCCCCGGCTTATGCACTTTTGCCGCGCTCGCCTTACATTCGAAGTGCCACGTAATGGGTGAATGATAAAGAAGATAAACGAGGGAAAACCACGAGGAGAATCTTAAGGCTCTATTTTGGTTTGTTTCTCTATTGGGTTGCGTATTTCGTAAAAGTTCATATGGATAGAATTTTATTCAATTCTGAATGGAGCACGCTATTCTATCCGGGAAATATACCTAGTTACTAACAGTCCCCTAACTAAAGAATGTAATATTCTGTCATGTCAGAATTGTACACACATCAGAAGAAATATAGCGTCTATATTGATTTCTCTAGTTTGAAAAGATAACAGGGATACAGAAAGGAATTCAGAAAATGTATACCAAATAATTCATATGACTCTACATACGATCTTCCATTAGCGGGGTATTAACGCCAGTCAACCTTTATCTTCCCTATTTCGTACTACGAAACGAATACGATATACTCGTAACGTTACTGAACTGCCCGCAGTATCCATGCATATTCCACCCCGGAAGAAATACCATTGACCCTGAATGGGCATGATGATTGTTGCGTAGGTGCGATGACACGGCAGACGCGCGCGAGACGGTGACGTCACGGGTGCGCCGGCCGGGAGGTCATCGCCATACGCGACCAGGTGCGTTCACACTTTGGGTCGCCAGGCGCACGGGGAAAGCCGGATATGGCTGGGCTTCCTACCCCTTTTCAGGTCAGGGAGAATTGCCAGGGTAAATTCGGACGAGTTTTCCATGGAAACACCCCCAATATAGTCACTTCGTAAATTATTCTATGCTCATTGCTTGTTATTTGCAAGTTATAGTTTATGCACCGGCGGAGCATGCTCTTGACCTCATTCTGGCTCAAGTTGTACATTTTGTTTAGCATTTACCACTAAACAAATTCAAATACTATTTATTTTTGGGAAAGTCACGTTCTCAAATAACATTTATGGAGCATTATGAAATATTCGATCTGCCTACCTAGATTTTTCACAATAGGAATCTTTTTAGAACGATTCTGTAGATACTAATTTTAGTATCATCATATCAATTTGACCGTCTGTGTATATTCTACTCTTGTCCTTGAAATTTTTGCATCGGAGTTTCAGTCTCTACCATTTAAACAGGCCCTGGTCATAAACCTCCTGTTGTTTGTTTATCTACCTTTTCGATTTCCACACCTGATAACCGTACTTCCACTTCTAGTTTGCATTAGTTCCCATATCCTGTAACTTCATTGGCGTTTCCTGAAGGGTGGGTGAGGGATCGCGCCGCTAACGAATGCGAAACGATCTAGGCGATTTCTAGGAACTCAAGGAGCGCTGGACGTTTTGTTTTGAGTATTGACACCCGGCTGTTAGCAGTGAAACCGGAGGAGTAAAGTCTCATACTAATTTTATCATGGACTTGCCAGACTGTCATTTGTTTTAGTTTCATTTATCAAGACGTCCCATTTTTGAATTGGTAGTGTGAGAGGCAGGGAATTTATTGATTGAGCCTGAATTGAGACCGGGCAACCTAGATTTCTAAATTTCTTTTATAAGAACTTTTATCGGCTTATAAAAGCTGTCAACGGAAGATGATTGATCTGAAACGTATTCCGCAAATTCATGAGGAAAAAATTCATGAAAAAATGCAAAAAAAAACTTTACCAAAAAGTAATGTGGAGATTGAATAAATAAATCTTTGGACTTCTGCCTAAAATATCTCCTGACTGGCGCATAATGAAGTACCAACGTCGATCAAAACGGTAATTGATTTGAATAATAGTATGGAAAACAGTGCGGCAGGCCGCGATGTCCGCTAGAGCGGGACCGCGATACGTCTGTCAGCTCCGCGCAGCTGTGCTAAGGACGGTCGTTGCCCCCGCGGGCGTCCGCGAGTGAACTCCGAATAATTGTGTGTACTTATTTGTTGTGTGTAGCGTGAACGTGTACCTCCATGCTCGCCGCGAGCGTGTGCGAGTAATCTGTGCTTCGGTAACGATCAGTGCTCCATTGATGCAGTTTCTCCGGACGCGGATTTTTGCTAAGCTCAGGTACTTAGATGAATACAATAGTAGATCGTGTTTTGTTTATTGTTAATGTCGTTTTTATACATGTTGCGATGCGACGCATCGGAAGATTTGTTAACAATAGCAAATGATACCAGCTGCAAGCGAATTGTATCACGTTTTTTACATCTAAGCTAATAAAAGACTATTAACATGCTCGTAATTCATTGAGATGTGCGTTTGTTGTTGCTAGCAGCTTTTGGGGTTCATTATTATCAAATTTAAGCACGTGCGGGCGTGAATGGATGAATGATCATTCCGCCCATATTTAGTAGCATCTCTAGATTTTAAGGGATGTCAAAATTTTAATCCATATACATATTAATGCTCTATGAGCCTAGTTAAAGACCTTAAGGTGAATTACCTCACCTTAAAATAAAATCAGCCAAATACTCTACATCCGCCCCTCTACCAATCTGCACTGAGCCTGCGTGGTAGAGTTTATCTCAAACTACCCTACAGTTGAGGTATAACATAACTTACTTAACTTTTACTAATATATCCTCTATGATTAATTTACGATATTGTAGAGTTAGTTTATGGTGCACAGATACAATATTTTATTGATAGATGTTATCGCACATGTTTTGCGAGTTATTTGCTGTAAGCATACGCTTCCCCTCGCAAATACGTAGTTTTATCTATAATTAAACGTGTATGACATCTGCTTATATTAACAGCTAGTATAGTCTACTAACCGAACCGGTGAATCTCCCCATACAATCATTTTCAGAGAACAATGAGCCTTCTTTCAATGTTTGTAGGTACTTGTAAAGTATGGATTCCTTTGTACATTACATAGTTGCATATCGTAATGACGGTATCACAGCCAGTGTCATAGATAGATTGTCACAGTCATAGCTGAAGGTCGATGCCCGGACTTTGTTTAAATAAATTATACACATAAGGTTAGCGCCTCCGTTCTGAGAGCGTCAAACAACGATTAAAAACATTTTTTTTTAAAAACCTTCCCAGAAACATATTTTATCAATGATGTCATGTTATTTCTATAAATGATCGAGGCGAAGGTAGTCGAAAGACGTGACTAACGCGTGACGGACCTCATTAAGTTAAGGCAATTCATTTAGGCTCTATTAAACGTTATTTAGTCAATGTATAATAATCAATTCAAAAGGAACATATTCTTTCGTACATTAGCGTGGTCATATCTGAAATCCTGAAGTACGCATACCTATTATGAAATATTAGTAAGGTGTGGTTTTAAGTTGCAATAATTATTTGCGTACGCAGACACAATAGGAAATCAATATCGCCTCCGAGCGGTAGCACCGCGGTCATAAAGTAGTTCTGTGTGGGTACCACTAACTTTATGAATATAGAGCCAGAGAAGTACCCATCAATGCTGCAAATGCCAGCAAACTTTAAGCCGCGTTTTCTGAACTCAATTGTCTGACCAACTATCAAAACATTGTGGTTCAACAAAACCATATTCGCATTCATGTATGTTAAATTACACAGAAAGATAATATTTTATTGAATTAAAATTGCACAATACAAATAAAATGTAAGGTTAGAAGGCTAATTGATGAACACAGGCATTTATTTACCTACTCGTACGTTATTATATTTATACATTCTGCTCTAATTTTCCTTATAAGAGCGTTGTACAAAAATGTACAGCATCATAACTCCTTCCTCTCTATGCAGTATATCAATACGTTTTATTATACTCATACATAGATAAAGATATATGTATTAGAAAAGCTGTATCATATAAAAGTTTCTTAATTAATAACTTTATTAAAAATGCCTGTCATTGATTGCATTCGCTAATTTCCCATATGTATCAACAAAGCCCAAAATCATCTCACTTCGACGAACTGTGACGAAGTGACATTGTTACTATACACAGCAACCGTTACATGAGTTTATCCCTCATGACTTTTGTAACTCCAAACCTCCGTAACATGAAGCATCACATTTCGCGCTGAAGGATGTTACACAAGATGTTCGTTATTTTCCCATTAGCGTGTAAACACTGATTGGTCGTTTATCAGTCGGTACCGTGGAGTCATTGTCACGTCCCGATGTGTACAGCGACCATTGTCGTGTTTACCAGTCTTATCAATAACAAGTGTGAGCCGGTGCTGTAGTGAGAGCGAGGATACGCGGAAATGTTAAGGGATATTACATTGATTTTATTTTAAATGCACACTAGTTTACATAATTTGATATTACACTTACTTTTATTACTCTCTTATCTATCGTAGTATAGCCTACGAGTACTAAAAAGAAATACATAAGTAGTAAGCTTTATTTCCCCCTATAATAAGCAGTGTTTTATACACAAAGCCTTTTTTCCCATCTTTAACAATGCATTATCAGCAAACTTTAATCACAGTAGATAAATCAAACAGTACGGAAGCTTCATACAAACGCTCGAAATCAGACTCACGCACACAGACGCACGCTTTACACGAGCTCTAAGCGAACCTCGCAGTCCATCCGTCGCGAGTGTCGCGCGCGTTGTGTTTTTAATAATAATTTTATTGCATGCACTATTTTTTAAAAACATGCCACGCACGAGTGTATTGCGTAGTAGGTATATGGCTGCTTGAACTCGGCAACTTCAAAACCAGAACTTTCATTTTTAAACTTCGTAATAATTCTGAATTGTAAAAATGATTAAATATTACTTTTTAAATAAAGTGCTTACATCTGATTTTGTAAAAGTTCTTTTTAAATTACGTAATTACGCTTTTTAACAATTTATGTGTTCTATTTGATAAAGTAATTTGCTCCGCGCGCTTTTGTACTAAGTGATGAACTGTATTTAAAATGAGGCAATAGCTATGTGAAAGTAAGTATCCGGTATTTTATTTATGAGAATAGAATATCTTCAACCGGCCTCTAATAGTACTTAATCAATTTATTCGATTATGTATTCGATCATTATAGAACCAAATTAACGTCTTATTTTTTTGTTAACTACTTAGTCAATTAATTTATTCCATTAGGTATTTGATAATTAAAAAACCTAAATAAACGTTTTAATAAATAAGTAAGTCAGAACCTCATTAATTTTATAAAGATTAAGAGTGCCAACCCTAACACTCAGTTGAAGTGTAGGTATTTAACTCGCCGAACGGGCCAAGTTTCCGTACTGCTTTAGCTCATATATCTACTGTGCTTTAATTTACAAATAGTTATGACAGCTACTTCCATAACTCTACATTAACGTGTCTTAATAAAGATCTTTTTCTTCACAAACCATTTAATAAACTATTAGAATTTTGAGTTGTCATAGGTTTTATTTTGCAAAAAAAAGAATACATTGATAGGCTGTCGACTGTAAACTAACCAAACTTACGTTTTTTTTTATCGCGTCATCG
Source organism: Ostrinia furnacalis (assembly GCF_004193835.3). Lineage (NCBI taxonomy): Eukaryota > Metazoa > Arthropoda > Insecta > Lepidoptera > Crambidae > Ostrinia > Ostrinia furnacalis. The sequence continues at coordinate 284,464 of NW_021137823.1, read as the reverse complement.
CATCTTTAGGTGTCGCGCCGCCCTATACCGGCGGGTTCAAGTTCGGCCGAGCGACAATGAACTTGGCCGATGACTCACGCATGCCAGCCATCAATGTTACGAAACCATAAACACTGCATCTGCGACTGCAACCGTATGCAATCGAGCATCGGGACATTCGACACGGGCATTGTCCACTCGACTTATCGCTCGATTTTTATCGGGCAGATATTTACGATGTTATGTCTGTTTATGCTAATTATAAAGACGATAACTATCTATAGAGAGCGCTGTCACATCACTATTATTATAATAGTTTTATAAGTTAAAATTGGCGTAGACTCATTTGTGTCAAGGAATTTATAGTCGTGACAATCGTTTTACGTATTACATTACTCATACCTACGTCATTGCTAAATGATAAAACTACTGTGCACGAATTTTGTCGAAATTATTCAGTTTGATAAATATTTTTTAAACAATCGACATTATAATCGAACATTTTATTTTATTTACAGGTCTTAAAGTGTACCTATGTTACAAAGATAGTTATAATATATATAGGAAATAGATATTTGAGAGCTCTGACACTAATATTAAACGCTGCCCATGAGTCACGAAAGGCAAATGCAGTTTTAACCGTAGCAGCATTCGTGTTTATAAAACAAGAATCGGACCACCTAGCCGGCCCTGACATTGGACACCAAGTGACATCATTGCCGTGGTCCCATTCCGAGCCCCAGTAAAGGGTACCGCCTCTGAATAACTGACAGTACCGGTGTTACTGCCACTGAATACTACGAGCACAATTGGCTTCAATATAATATTCTTACCACAACGCACACTCTAGACTCTATAATTTTTCTGATAATGATCCACCTAGCTATCTGACGCAAACTTTGATTGGTTACTGTTGACTTTTCCTGACAGGTATCTCTATCTGAGAACTTAATGCAATAATTTATCCGATAGATTAGTTCCTAACAGGGTATCTAAAGCTTTATAAAGCACCCGTCAAACTGACCCTTAAATGATTTAAGTTTTTTGTACAGTTGACCTTGAAATTGTTCATTGCCATAGTACAATTTTGTCAAGGTCAAGGTCTAACGGTACCGCATTTGATTGCTACGAATTCAGTTGATCTCAAAATAAATGCTACGACTTCGTGACAGTGCATACCTCAGATTTCACCATTTATACTTATTAGTTTTAAAACAGCATAACTTGATATTGAGTAGAATAGTAGAATCATTACCGAGTTCCAATTTCGTCAAGGTTCACACATAACGAAGTCCACACAAACCTTTTAATACTGCAGTTTCTATTGCCATATTTATGCCATGGCGCATACTTTAGACTAATTAAGAAATTAGTTTAATAAAAGTAAATTTCACAATATTTAAGAACAATCACTTAAATCATTATCAAGGCCGCGGCTGTTCAACTGTAGAAGAGTTGCTTTTACTGAAAGTTAGTAAGCTGCGTTTAATTAACAATTATATTGGATACAAACAAATACAATAAGTAAAGAGGCTTTTTGATGTCAATTTTTTTGTTAGGGATTAAAAGTTGTATGAATTTAAGATAGCCTAGTACCGGTGTTAAAAAACATTGAAACTTTAACTGTAGTCTCATTCTGTCTCATGATTTTGGTTACTAATTGAATACTTACCTAATCTTGTTTATTATTGCGTAATAACTTTATTCAAATTCCAAATCTATATTAGGACTGCATATACCGTACAGAACATGTGACCTTCCAAGTAATGTTTGTTTTAGATACGTTTCGGGCAATGGCACTAGTTTGTTCACAATTAACAAAACGTTGATAGCGACACAATAGATGTTTTACAAATAAAATTATCAAAACATACTCGCTATTTACACACTTGGCTGGGAATCTTTTCGTGCAGTTAATTGTTTATATATTCGTCCAAATGTAAGTGCTTGTAAATTACTTTAAATGTATTACAGGTAATTGGAATTTCCGGAAGTTAATGCAGTCGTAAAAGATAAACGTTTTTAAGTATGCTAACACATTCCACTTTCCAAACGATGGGCCCAATTTTGTGCAAATACTTTAAATATCTGTTTAGGAATTATTTAAAACGCATATAAAAGGATACAGTCAATTGATAATATGTAGTTAATTAAACTCTGAACCCCTCAAAGTTGGTACCTGTTTAATTTAAATAATTACAGACAAAATAAAACCGTGTGCCCAAATCTCACATTCCTAACATACTGCACGGGTCAGTAATCCGCTTGCAATCATAATGATCGAATTCGTATTTAGTTCCCGTCTACAGTGTGCACTGTGCGCTTTATAGAACTTTTAAACCCATTGTCAGTGACATAAGTTATGCATTCGAATGCAGTCGGGTCGTGTCGTCGGGCCGTTACGGCGAGACGTCGAGATTATCTTCAAAGTAAACCGACAGAACGCTAAAAATATTCAATACCACTATGTCATATGCCAAGGTTACGCTAACCTTTTGTTTTTGAAGTACATGCAATAATAATTGTGGTGAAGGATGTTGCGGTTTTCTGAAACTGTTTTACATTTTCACGATATGAACCAACTACAAGTACAGACATCAGTGTATTTTGTAATGCTGAAATATGTTTTATGTTCAGTTTATGATTCTTATTCATAAAGAAAATTTAGGAGAAATAAATCTAGCGTTCAATCTATCCCGTCATAAAATTGGAAACGATCAAAGTTTTATTGGCGATTCTGAAAGCGTTATTAAATCAACTGTAAAACATTTTGGATCAAAATTAAATGAAGAAAGAGGATAAAGTTTCGATGAATAATGTTAAGTATAGCTAATCATACCCAATAAGCCGATTTAGTGCCTTTGCATGTTAAACTTCAATCCCCTTCCCTTATAATCATGCGATAGATAACGAAAAAGGAAAGCTAGGCAGCTCTGAGAAAAGGCCGCCTGAAAAAAGGCGATCGCGGGCGAAGATTGCCGATGGCTCCCGAAGGAATGACAAGGAGCTTTCCTCGGAACGCGGAAAACGTCGCGCACATGTTGAAAATACGAGTGGGCATTGACCCCGAGCGTCTACACAGCTGTTGGCAAATCTAGTGCGCCCGCCTGCATTTTGCGATGCGCTTTTGGTCAACGCCTAAAATGCCCTTGTTTGTAAAGGTTTGGTAGCTCTACCAAAATCGTAATTTTGATTAAAGTTCTTACATTTTATTGATACACATACCAACCTATTTCGTATACACACACGTTTTTAATCTCTATTGACATTACTTAACGACATTATTCATTGCACATTATAGTATACGAGTATTTTGAATTACTATAGCACAATGGTCAATCGCTGATTCACAGACATAATACTTACCATTTAGTTAAGTTGTAACCCTAAAAATCTTTTCACGTCTCGCTCGATCACACACAAGACGTCCAACTACAAGCATACGTTTTATTTTATTGTACCAATAGGGGAAGTTTAGTAAGATATAATACATGAACAGGCAATCTTCCCGACGAGGAAGAGATTCGATGTCAGATTATAATCTGATAACCATCTCTGGACGTCTGCAACAGGAGTTTGAAGTAGACCCCACTGTGGGATTTGAGAGTGCTGTTCAAGTATAAAGTGCATTTGGTGTTATCTCCAAGATGCATTTAATAATTATTCTTTTATATTATTTGTTATAGACAATACTTAGGATAGAAATTATAGAGCACGATTTTTCTTTCATAATACAAGGTAAAGTGCAAATCCTTCTAAGTAAAAAAATACCTATAATTAGTTGTTTTATCATTCTAATGAATGTATTATCTATATTCTAGTTAAATAAATAACATGTAAGATTGTACAGTCTTTTCCTATTATAATTTGTACGTAACCTAAAATGCCGAACTAAAACTGTTATAAGGTACCCGGAAAATCCGTTTGTTGTAAAAGGCACCATAACTCTCTCTAAAACGTCTCCAGGAAGAGATTTATCGGTAATTTTAAAGGCAATTAAAGTTAACTCAGTTTTAAAAGACGCGACGGATGCGTGAGGTTCTGACAAATGTATTTATACGATGCGCAAAAAGTGTTCTTTTAAATTCCCGGTGAAAAAGAACTTGCGGTTAAAAGATTAATATGGATGCGCAAATCTTATAAAGTGCCATTCTAAAAACTGTTTTTAACGTCGCATTAAAAAGACTCGTGGTGTCACTCCATTTTCTTTGCGATTATCTATAGCTTGTATTTAATTCTACTTAAATTCTGCTTTAGAATCTTTCTGTTCCAGATGAATAAATTATTTAACGTCAGTCGTTAAGAATTTAAAAGAAAAGCTCTCAGTATCAAATGTTTATTGTTTTAATTTACTTTCGAATCGTTTTAATCGACTCGGCGAAAGACAATATCCACTGTTTTTTGCGGTTATCCTCAGTACTTCAGTAGCGTCAAAATAAACCCGCATTAAAAGGATGAGGCGCCCTCCCAAAAGCTCACTTAGTCACTTCGTTAATTTAGAACGGAATTGGGAACGGCAGTTTTGGAGATCCACCGCGTAATTAGAAATACAATAATAATAAGCTAAGATTTGATTTGACGTTTGAATTGGATATATTAGGAGTCACGACTAAGGAGTTATAATGAGGACTTTAGGCTCTATTAGATATACTGTTTGATATTAGAAATTCCTAGGCATTTAAGAGTTACTACAAACTATGTACCTAACATACTTCCCTGTGAGGCGCGACGACCCTTATTAACCAGCACAAAAATATGATAATAATTATGTTTAATAATATAAATAACTGGACTACGTTTGGCCTGCGAAAAATTGTAATTTTCCCACCAAAATCAATCATATTTTTACCAATCACCCAATTAAGAAGAATTTATTTATACTCATGCTCATCACTTTTAAAATTTGCCCCCAGCTGGATTCGAACCTGCTACCGCTGCTGCCGTTGTAGTCCGGTCCGTGAGCACCAGGTCAGACCGCGGCCTATGTCTACTTCCTGCAAGGTTAAGATATAAAATTTTAAATGGATTAGAAATTAATATAGCCAAAGATAGAGTACTAATTATTGGATTCGGTGTTTCGTCAAACGTTTCTTTTCCTAAAAATGTAAATGTAAACTGTAAAAAATTAAAATTCGGAAGTACAGAACCTTTTATTTTCATACTGAGATCATCTTTTTTCTGATTCTGCATACCGGGGCGCATGCTTTGACGCCTAATTTGCTTTGCGTTCGCAATGATTTGTGTCGACGTGATTGCATTACTGTCACAATGCCCACACGCACGCTTGTGCATTTACTCTCATTCATGCATCGGATTGTTTTATACTTATTGGCCTTAATTGAATCAAGTATCAGAAAGCCAACACTGTGAGAAAGGAAATGAAAGCATTTCTGAGACTCAAGATTAAACAGACAATAGATGAAATGGCCTAAACGTGCGAGTGATGGTTTCAATGTCAATGTCAAACGTTGAGCTAATCCGGAAGAGCTTAATTCAAGCAGACGCAAAGCCTAAAAGCTATTTCGTTCAGCCATTAGAAAAGGAAAGTTTTCGGAAATAAGAGGATGTATTAAATAGGACATGAAAAACCACTTTTAGCACCTGCTAATTTATTTTAAATTAATTCCTGAAATCTATTTTTTCATGAAAGTACTGTTGTATAATATTATCTAAAGAAGATGTCAACAAAATGCAGCAATCAGAATATTATAGCTTTGCGATAAGGACATTGTTTAGGAAGTATTTCGACAGCGCACCGGAAAGAGGAAGCGCCGGAGGGTCAGTGAACCCGCCGACGAGTCAATGTCAGCGGCGGCGAGGCGTGGGCCCAAGATTCGGTAAGAACAGGGGTGCGTTCGCGGTACGGGGTAGCAGGGTGCAACTGTCGCAGGGTAACGACCGGGCTGGGGTCGACGGCCGGCGCCACGCGGCCGCGCGACCGAGCCATCCGATTGATTGGAGAGAGACGGCAATACTCGTACCCTCGCGATTTAACTACCCCCGCGCCTATTAAGGGAAATAACGCTTTGTTCCGCAATTGATAAGGTGTGATTCGGTTTAGCTGTCTAACGGCGGTTGAGATTTTGAGCTGACGCGGTGAGGTCGGGCACGCACACAGGTGTAGTTAAGGGAAGTAGTTTTGCTCAAAATATTGATTTTTCCGCGGCCGCGTGGGTGCGCGCGTGTGCGTCGCGATCGTGCGTTCGCGAGTGTGCGTACGTCTATTTTGAGTTGAGCACGTGGTTCGTAGTTGTTGCTTGTTGACATGCGTTTTTATTTTTATGGCGGCTTCGCGGCTCGATCAGTTAATTACGTCACAACATTGTTTGCTATTGGTTTATTTGTTATTCAAATACTTATAACGGTTTTTATGAACTTATTTTTTCACAGATTACTTTTGATGCATTACGAGTATTTGTCTCTACAATTTTGCTATGAAGAGCCTTATGTTCATAGTTATGTACCTATCTAGATTGAATATTTTGGATAAAGATTTGCGATAATAACCGTTACCGCTATACTCGTACATACAAAGTCAGCAACCTTCAAAAATTCTTGGAGGTTGAAAGTTAGTAAATTTTATCATTACAGATACGTAATTAAATAGCTCTACAAAACACCCAGCAAACTCTAAACATAAAATATCTTCAAGTTAGCCGTTCACTGGACAGAAGACGATTGCAAAACATAACATTACGTAGGTATAACTATACGAAGGGAACTTCTTTTCATCCTGCAATATTATACACATACCAATTCGTATGTGTACAGGGCCGGTTCAGCTCACGCACACAGGCACCCAACGTTACCCTTGATTTTGCCAGCTCAAGGTCTCTACCCTCGATGATGAGGCACTCGCGCCCTTGTGGAATTGTATAAGTCTGTCCCTCTCTAAACATCGGCCAATGCCGAAATTCGCCGACCAGAAGCCGGGTTCGACGACCGCCGCCAACATACGTATTGGTAAATAAACATTGGTATAGATACCTAGCTGTTACATAATGAAAATCTATGCGGTGTTTTCAGTCGACGCTGCGCAGAGGCGATCTATCAATTATATTGAATTTCAAGCCTGTACTCGTAGGTAAAATAAGTTAGTTTAGATTCGGTTTTCAGGAGAGTCTGTCATAAAAATAAATAGACATTGAACATGTTTTATTGATTTTAAATACCATATTTGAGAATAGTTTACAAAAATTAAACGATCAAATGGAAATCAGGATGAATTATCTCAAACGTTGTCTTGGCAACTAACGAAACAAGTAACAAGACCCTACTAAGGGTTGAGATTTTTCTCAATAAACGCGGTCTTCGAAACTGGATCCAACTAGAAACAAAGAAATAAGAGGGGTCCGTTGTCGCTGAAAAGATTAACCGGCTACTTATCTTCCTTTGTCTCGATGTACTCTACCGACCTTCGTCGGACTCGGAGGATGTAAGAAAAAAGCTCTCAACGACTTGTAGCTTTTGTCTTTTGATATCGAAGCGCGATTTGGGAGAGATCGCATTTTGATTCATTCAAATTTTATTATAATCATGCTGAATTGCCCATATTATAAACTCTGCATTGGATTGGATAAGTGTAGTTTAGCCTTTTTTTAATTAATATAACAATAGATAGGTCTTAATTAAGAAAAAGGTACTAGGAAAAACAAAACGTCATAAAATAATTTATTATTATGAGTACTTATTGATAAGATTTTAGTATGAATTTGGGCAGGACATTATCTGTGGAATCAGCTAGTGTCCAATATAGTACAATCCTAAAAATCTTTATAAAACGATTTTCCTACTACGGTGTCAAACTCTCTCTACTTTTCAGCTTGCTTTGAAAAATATGCGTTAAAAACACACGTAGCATGTGAGGATTAAAAGAGCTCTGTAGATTAAGAGTCAATTAAGAAAATTAACAGCGGAAGATTGAAGTTCTCACTCCATTAATTTTACTAGGAATGTCGTGTGTTTTTACTTCGCGTAATGACCATCATTTTCCTGGACCATACATCATCTTGATTGAATTGTTTTATTATTCAAGCAGCGTTTCAGTAGATAAAAAAGTAGCAGCAGCCATCATACGTGTCTTAAATATATTCTAAAGTCTTTATGAAATAAGCAGGTAGACCTAGATTTGCGCTTGATGCATACGGAATTGATAAATTGTCATTTTAAGAAACGGATACGGAGACAGGAGAAAATACTTGTATACTTTCTAGATTGAATTGATAACACAGTTAAACTACATAAAACATACATTTTCGGAGGTCTCGTTACTTTAAAAAAGTTATCTAATAGAATTATTATTTTCAACCATAGATACGTAAAAACATCCACGCGTCTTGTAATGACGTCTTCTATATTTATCATTATAGTTTTTCTAGTTTTATTGAATAAGCTTACGAACTTGTAAAGTGTTAACGGGCCTAAATTACTTGTAAATCGTACGTAAGCAACAACGTAAGTCGACAATTATTTTAAAATATCTGAATGTATCCATGATTTTTTTTTCTTTATGGCTAATAGTTGAGATAATTCACAAAATTGGTATTGAAAAGCTACGGACAAATAAAGTTTGATTTATAAATCAAACCATTAATTCGCAATAAGACTCAACCGCAGCAAAGCAAATAAAAAAATATTTTGAATAGGATTTCGCAAAATAATAAAGGCTGCCGCTGAAACAAAGCTATGAATAAGAAATGAGCGCTCAATTTATATCCGGGCGTCCCATTGCAATCGACATCGCAGATAATAACCGGTGACAAATCTGCTATCAACAACAAAAACTCATTATCGTGCAAAACAAACTGCACCACCACAGGCGGAACGTTTGATTACGTGTAGTCATTGCCTGTGCAGGGTGGGCCCGACCTACCCCTACCCCAGGACCTACGCCAACGCTGCACCGATGCACCCCTCCCATATAGACCCATCTAGATACCTAGATAGACGTCTGGGCCCTGACGCACACAGCGCCCCTAACCACCCTCCCGCCATGCCTGTGTGTGTGACATTGCATCCATCCTCTACGTACTTGCTATGATTGTTTGTTGTTTATACCGTCGGGATGCACCAATTTGTTTGCTAATGAGGGGTTGAAGACACTTTTATTTTGTTCGTGACCGTTTCATTTTCGCTGGTAATGTATGAGGGAGTAAGTCAATAAGATTAATACGATAACGAACAGTCTGGACAGGTTTATTGTGATAGTATTTAAATTAGGCAGTCTTGTATGGGGGATTTCATTTAAATGTCTATGCGTTTTATGACCGTAAAATCGGAATAATTTTATATTAAATGTCTATCATTCATGATTTTTACACATAGGTAAGTACTTGTTGGTCAAATTAAGTTGCGTCGCGACGTATGAATACAATAATATGTACATATATTGTGACAATGTAATGTGAGCTGCGTTTGTCTAAAACATAGTTCAAAGCCAAACCTCACTTTCAAATACCTTCGAATTTGCCAAAATCCAATAACTCGACGGGGTTCGCCAAAATGCGCTTCACCCACCTCCAACTTTTATATTCTAAGGCGCTGTCCGAAAAGAATCCGACACTGTTGCACTCTACCTTGACTCTCCACAGGTTTTGTTAAATAATTTTGACAAATTACTAAACTTTTCCTATTCTTCTATAAAACCTTTGAAAAAATTAGTTAATTTCACCACGGAGCTACTTAACATCTTCTAATCTTAATACATCATCTGATTAATTAAAAAATAATAATGAACACATTACTGTAGGAGTGGTTAAACAAATTACATAATATCAATAAATAATATACCTACTTTCAGTTCTAATTATTTTCCACTTCCGTTAAGTAAACAAGTAATATACAAATTAAACTCGAGTAAGCCTAAACACTTTAATTTTACACGTGTATTGTATGTATTAAATTAATCTGTTCCACGGTTCATGGACTTTGAAACGAATTATCTTAACAGAACAATGGTGTTGGCGACAGACCTCTTTTAGATTTATTTACTTTTTATTATTTTTTACTTTTCTATTTTTGTATTTATGTTTAGAATGTTTGAATTTTCTATTGTTTTTGATTGATATTTTTTCTTGAAAATATGCCAGTGTTTCGATTTTACTCAACGAGAAAAGTGCTCTTTTGTGCAATATAAAGTTAAGTGAAGTGTTATTGTGAGTTTCATTCAATAGTAGCCCTGCCCTGCTCCCTCATAGTCCACAACCATCGTTGACAAATGGATTGCGGAAAAAGGAAACAAAATATTTACCTCAATAGATTACCGAGTCGGATAGTATCCGGACAGTCCGTACCTATCTAGTACGTATGTGCATAAGTGTGAACCTACCTCAACGGAGGCGAGTGCATCCGCACCCAGACCTAGGTTTTGTTAGTGTGCACTAAACGCACACATGCACGTTATTTACGCGATGTTCAATTATTCTATCGGGGGTGGGTGGTGTTTGTAGCATACGTATTGATACGGGACTGTTTTCGTTGTTATAGCGGAACAGATGTTTATGTCGTTTTAATTGCGATTGAATTTTGTGGTAATATGTACTATAAGGAATAAAAATAATTTATTTATTTGCACAGAGACATCTGAATAGAAGTATCTGTCTAACTACAAACTGCAATAAGTAGATTATGGCTGGGTTGCACCATCTTACTTTAACTTTAACAAACGTCAAAAATCTGTCAAACCCCATACAAAAAACACCGGTTATCGTTAAAGTTACGGTCAAAATTAGGTGGTGCAACTCAGCCATAATATGTACTTAGGAAAATAGTTGATCTAAAAACGACTTTTTGTCGTTTTTCTATTAAAGTTCCCATGATGCAAATCCTCGTAGCGTTTATCTACGACGCAATGTAAGTCGCTAATTAAATAGATGCTATTTAAAAACATACACAATTAGGTATTTAGGTACATAGAACGGTTACTAACTTATGCATTGTATTTACCTAAAAAATAACATTTCCAATTTGCATTTCCATTCTTCAGTCTTGATGACTCGTCTACGAAATGGCGTAGCATTTCTATGTGCTACGAGAACGGTTAAGTTTAGGGTAGTAATTTATCTATTTATTTTTAACTTTACTAAATATGAAAAATAATTTGGTACAGACATTTTTAATAATTATTATGATTTAAAAATTATCTTATCAAACAATATAAAATTATTATAGCAAAATAATGTTATTTAAATAATTACTCTGTATACCTAAACATAAATTATTTTGAGTTTATTATTGATTAATTTGTATTGTTAGTGATTCAGATTCTGTCATAATTTATTTCAAACTAATAAAAACATAGTGGATTCATTTGCAAACGTGGTTGCTGCTACGCAGCGCCATCTGTCGCGGAGTAGCCGGAACTGTAGTTCCGCCGTACACCGGCAGATAGCGCTAGGCGTGTGAAACGCATTCTAAATGAGCTTTAAAGCAGGAAAACATTTTGAAAATCTTTAAACATACTACTTGACCTTATTTTTTTAATTGTCTTACTTGAGTTATTCATGCCTTTTTATATTTTGAAAATATACATAAAAAAATCATTTTACATGGAATTGAATTAATTTTTGATAAATATGTAATAGTGTCTGAGTACAAATGTCTATAAAAAATGTAATCGGCGTTTTAACGTAAATTAAAAAATTATAAAAATGAAAAATTTTCATTGTTCCTTTTAGGTGTGCCTGGCGCATGTAAGCTTACTTTGCTTAATTAGGTACCTACGCATTCTATTAAGTTTAGTACAACCAATCCAAGCATTTGTTTTAAAATACGACAAGCATATGATTTAGCACACTGTAGATTTGCGGTGCCAAAACTGGAGCATTCCAAGAAACATCCTACCCTAGGATAGCTATAGCGCGCCGAATGATGACTAATTATTTTTGGGCACATTGCCAGGCCAAAATATGAATATAGGGCACCGTCAACGACTTCCATACAAACAATTCTAAAGGTTAACTCGCAGACTAAATTATTATATTTGGAAATCAGTCCGTGCAGACGACTGCCGAGACACGTGAAGCTCAACCTTGATGACGGTTTTGAAAATAAATATATTATTTGAAATGCCATTTCTCTGGAGCGTTATTGCTCCACGTGGAATAAACTCGAAAATGTGCCAAAGCATATTTTTAACCTATTTCTTTATGAATAGCAAGGACTCAAAAACTTTCTCGTATGCATACTATCTTACTAACTCAAGTATCAAATATAAAAGTATCAAATGTACTTACCTCAATATTTAAATGCATTTAACTTACATACCTACTATTTGAGTGTATGCCAACTTAATTTGTGCCGACATAAGTACTTATCGTATATACACCTTCAATTCGACACAATCAAATTACTCACTGCATACCTATACTGTCACATTTTTCAGCGACGAATCATTTTAACACCTGTACAAGTAGGTACACCGCCCAAGGCAAGGCGCAAGTATTATCATGTCCCGGGATCGGTCGTGTGGAAACCAGCGACAATTTGTCAAGATAACCCAATTTCTATGGGAAGCGTGTGTGGAGAGCCAAGAAGGCATTATACCGCGGTAAAATAAACAAAGAAGATTATTTACTTGATACAAGAGATTAGCAAAAACTGAGATGCTATTTTTCCTTCAACACTTCTCGTATCATGCGACAGCAAATTAAATCAACGACGTCCAACCTTTTGTAATTTTTCAATGAGTAGCCTTTGATTTTTGGTCTATCCAATATTCATCTAGAGATACTCCTATATCCAGCTCTACAAATAAAATAGATAACCTTACTAGACCTAACATTCATAAGTACTTAGCTTGCTGCTAAATTGATAGTTAAGTATTGATAATTATATGTTTATGTCTTTTGTAAGCAAGATTTATTGACATTGTTTTGTCATGACCGTCATTGTTTTGATTAAGTTAATTTCCACGAGTACTGCTGACTCAAAAACGACTATGTTTAGTCAACGCGGCTGTTTAAATGATTGCGCGCAATATGTTTATTGTGATGATGATACATATACTTTGGGCCCGGTAATGAGGTTACTCAAGTTCATTTAGAGTTCTAGGACAGTCTGTCGCAAGTTTGGGCCATTGCTTATCGTACCCATTATCAAGATTCCGTGTATCAAGTGCGGCTTGTATTTGCCACCTAAAACACAAACTTATCGCCTCTTTAAACCCAAGGTGTAGAGTCGAAATTTCCCTGCACCTGTGTTTGCATACTCACCTAATTCTTGCCGATAATAAATAACCTCCTTAGCGAATATTGGCCTAGACAGCTTTACACCTTTCACGCAACAACAAAAGGAATTAATATAATTCTAGATCATTTATAAATAATGACTAATTGTTGTTTTTCAATAAGAAAGGCCGTTAGTAAGGAGTCAATTATGTTATTAAAAGCTTTATTTACTGTAATTTGATATTGTAGCTTTAGACTGCTCGACAGTTTTCAATTTGGGTCAAGAAGGAGATTGTTAATTTTGTGTTACTTCATTATGTTTTATATTGACTCCTCATCTTGTTAGCCAATCCTCTTAGTAGATACTAACGAAGTAACATAATTATTTCTTCATCTACAACAACCTAAATTATTATTGAACGACTCTATAATGATATCTAGTTATCATTACAAATGTCAAGTGCCAATTACAATTTAACGATAGGTTAACAAGTCAGTGCAAAATACTTGCGCGATTTAAGTGCATGCAGCGCCATCTGTTACATTCTTAATGAATCAGTGCGAGGCCGGAGGGAATTACGGCGCTACTAGTGATATAAATTGACTGAAGGAAGAAGATGCTAAAGATAAATAAAGGTTTTATTTGGGATCATTAAGACAGCATTACAGTGTGACAAGCTAAGATAAATTGAAGGATCACACTGGCACTGTAGGTTTTACTTGCCTAGTTTACCCGAATTACTTTTAAACAACTTTAGACTCAATAAAACCCACTATGCATATCAAAAAGTTGCAATTTTGCATGTCTTTATGGTCAAGTTTATTATTTGCATGTATGGTGTAACCATTAAAACTTCAGCCACTAAAAGTTGCGAAGTTACACATTCAGTGGTCGCTAAAGCTTATAATGTTATCTGTAGGTACTAAAATTTTATTTTAAAGCTAAAGATTCCATCTTTCATAGCGATAAATAAAGTTAGGCCTCGCACTAAGATCATAATTCTATTTTATAAGTTCTGAAACGTCAAGTTAATGACATAACTATTACCAAAGCCTATGTAGAGTGGCTTATGAAATGTATTGTATACTATGGTTGTATAATGTATTTGGGATAAAAAATATGCCAGTTAGATCTTTGTCGAAGGCTGAATTGCGTTTTATACTACACTGCGGAAAACATTAGTTTTCAAATTGTTCGTCTGTAAATCATAATAAGTGATTACAAAAATATGAAACACAAAAATCACCACGTTTCTTTGTCAAAATAGGTCGCTGCTCTAAGAAAGCTATGTTGTTACTATATGATTAAAACCGAAAAACATGAAATATTTATGACTTTATGATTAACCTAACCAAACAAAATACCTACTGAGTATCTACCACGCATATTCTGAGTAATTTGTTATTCGTAATATGTTAATTTGTTAGAGAATTCTATAATTGGCCATGCTATTCGTACGAGTAACTAGTATATTTGATTTACGCGCAAATAACAACTCTCTGATATATTATATATTGCATACGATTCATCTGTCCTGCACTATTTATGTGACCTGAATACGATGTGAAATGCACTTTCAATGAATTTTCGCCTTTCTGGTTTGCTACATATTTGCAGCGGCTCTGCACGCGTAGTTTTCTAGGTTTGTCACCAAAATAAATACAACTTTGTTCTGACATATCTTTACATTGTCATGTAAATAAAACAACTTAAATTAAATTAATGTTATATGAAACATACATAAAGAAATGGATCCTATCACCAAGACGTCGACAGCAACTTTGACATTGAAAATGAAACTAGTAACTATTAAATTTTTCTGAGTTAATAAAATAATACGATAACTTTTATGCTGCCTTTAACCACATTATCCTTCTACACACATGTCCCTAAGCCTCTATTTTATCATAACCATCGGTTAGCTAGAATAACGAACACATGATGTTCCTACTCTTTTTATTAGTAGCTAACCCTAGACCGCGTAATAGAAATAGAAAATTTGTTTATGTGTGCGTGTGGTGCACTTATGTTGTTGTGTGTGCAATAAATACTTTGTGTATCCCTCTCTTTCCTTCTCGACATTTCACTGATAGCTGTGGCCTCGTCTAGTCGCATCTAATGCTGGCATTAGTCCGTTTACACGATCGACGTTAGACATTCAAGTTTACTCGACCGACTCAATTTTCTGGATTCTATTGACTCTACAACAACATCTACTTTTCAAAAACATTGATTAATTTGAGACAATGTTTTTGTAATCATTGTAGGGTGCATAACATAGTCAATCAACTGAGTCATAAAAAGAAATTAAGGAGTTAATCGAGGACACACTGAATATCTACATCGATAAACCATTCAAGTAAAGATCGTACACTTTTCCGTAAATAAAAACCCTTCAAAAGTACCACTTACAATACTTTTTACTTTTATCTAAAATGTAAATCAGAAATTACAATAAAACAACGCAATAAAATAGCACTAGCTGTAATGTTTGTAGAACAATATTAATTCTAGTTTTATAGGTTACAGTTTTGCGTTTCTGTGTCAAGAAATACATTGTTTATACAGATGTTCGGGCGTAAAAATAATTTTACGGTCATTGGCATGGTTATTAGGTTTATGCGGAAAACGATACACTTGTTTTATTTCGTTTTGCTTTGTTACAGGTGAGTGCGTTACATTTTTGGATTGGAAGTAATGGACCTTAGCTTTAGAGGTTGGTACAATTTTTATTTACGAAATAATTTATTGTTTATTGTTAAAATATTGATTTGGTGACCCGCGATAACTTGACACTACAAGAGAGCAATGATCGTTTTATTAAAATGGAAAGAAGTACCTAGTCGTTTCATTTTCTCTTATCAAAATTATATAAATCCAACACAGTAAAAAAATAAACAAAGAAATAATAAAAAATAATTCTACGAGTACAGCCAATATTTTTCACAAGCGAGCTAAAACTCGTAGTCTCTCTTCTACGGTCGTAGCATTTCGTAGCAATACACACAAAGTATGTACTACGTACTATGATCATCATTTTCATGTACTGTGCTACAGTGAAAATACAAGTAATTTGGCAATTATCCTTTATCAGTCTGTTTGAAATTATCATTAATGTAGCGTTTAAAATATTTTAAAAATAATTTTAATTGAGTAAAGTTACTCGAAATTATTCATTTGTCAAAAAATAAAGGCATTTCACCTCAAGATTCTTGGTTGTGGCTTTCGAAATATTGTATGAAATAAAAATATATTAAGTATACGATAATTTCAATTTCTGCTGGTAGTCTTACATAAAACGTGACAAGACCAAATGAGCACACTGACAGCTATTTTTTACGCGTATGTCAAGTGTGGAATACGCAAATCGCTTAACAAGTGTTATGTAATTATTGCATGTGCAAAAAACTTACTGTCCACTCTAATATGGTTGCTATTCCAACTACATAACGATTGTATTAATATAATACGTTACATGAACGTAATTGCGATAGGTGTGCTGATTTCTATGAGTTCAATGAACTGTTCTATTGACACCTAGCTTAGAAGGACACTGCGAATTATGTTCGCCATATTTGGCAGGTTTCATCACAGCTACGACTGCGCTTTCGCATCAAAGGATTTATTGTTGGTAGACTAATGAATTTGAGATATGGGTATGGCTATTCCCAACACTAGGTGCCTCTGCAACTCCTGAGTAGCCAACATTTACAGCTGACTCTGACATGGCTTGAATTTAAGATAGTTTGTTGTGTAGCAGTTTTCCAGTGCTTAGGCAAGTGTACTCGCCTACCAAACGCGCCTAATGTCCCTGTAGCGAGTGTTGACTGAGCCGGAGTGTTGACCGGTATGTAGGTTACACTGCGCGAACCGGCGAGCACCACCTCCCGCCCCGCGGCGACCGCACCCCACCCCGCACGCAAACGCAACTACCTATGATCCGTGCACTTTTCAACAAATGTCAGATGCACTTTTCAGGAGTGTTCTGGGCGGGAAATGGAAAATGGGTTGACGTTAATTTGTTTTTTCCTTTTTAAATGACAATGGAGGTGAGCGTGTTTTGTTTTGTATAGAGTTTTTATTGGTTATGATTACAAAAACAATTTGGAAATTCATAATTTCAAAAATTTCAGCATGAATCAAATAATAAATCATGTTTAGTGATGACACAAACTGCGATTATGGTGCAACCAAAGAATTATTCTCTATTTATTAATATTTAAGTGGCTATCCCAATTTCGTAAAATATTTCTTCTTACTTTTAGTTCTGTGAACATACATATGTAGCGCAACGTAATTAACGTTGCGCTACATATTGAAAACTAAAGTGTTAAATCCCCCGCAGCGTTTTGCCTGTCATTTGGCCTATATGTCTATCTAAAAAACTAATGGTTTGATGTGGGTTTACTGGCAGATGTACTGCTTCTAAGAAGGTATGTGTCTTATATTTACCCGTGCGAAGACGGAAAACTGATATTACCTATTTCTGAATACACTATGAGTACATTTAAGTTTATGACGTTCATCTCTATATCTCTAATTAATAATGATACTCGAAATTTTATTTATAATATTGTACGGTCTAATGTTTGAAATGTTCATAATAGACGAAAGTTGAATACACATTGTCGAACAAAAAAACGTTTTAAATGAAGACGTGCTACCAACGCCTATTATTGGATGGTGGGTCTGTATTTTTATATCATCCGGTCCGTGGTCACTGGGGCAAGTTCGCTTGCTCACTTCATAAACTCATAATAAAAATCGGACAAGTTCGAGCGCTAGACCGTGGCTGACTGATCCAAATATTTGCAAAAATATCAAAACTCTCTCAGCAAATGATTTCCCACGACATTAAAGCGTTAATGACCACATTTTTGTGTGATTTATAATATTGGTTTATGTCGTGTTCTCTACATCGTTGTTGTTTCTTTAAGAAATAGTTGCGACACACAACAGCTAGATGAAACATTTTAAAATATAAAGTTTTCAAATCAAGGTCTCTTCTATGTTAAATTTTATTGGACAACCTTGAAACGTTTTAGTCAATACATTTACTCATGATGTTACATTATTATTGTTACATCCAATAATTTCTTGACATAAATATTTTGTTATTCAAGTCTCGGACTGATAAAGCCTCGCCTTCGGGAGATAGTGTTAAAAAATAACGATAAA
This sequence comes from Ostrinia furnacalis, assembly GCF_004193835.3. Classification (NCBI taxonomy): domain Eukaryota; kingdom Metazoa; phylum Arthropoda; class Insecta; order Lepidoptera; family Crambidae; genus Ostrinia; species Ostrinia furnacalis. Next base: position 266,140 of record NW_021137823.1, on the reverse strand, counting down.
CAAATGACCACCAAATTAGGAGATCGACAACCGGCCATGACTCTGTTTGCTTTATCTTCCTGACTAAAAACTGAAGGATTTTCGTGATAACATGACACAGAAATGGATTCAAAGAAACCGTAATAACTGCTCGCACGCGGAACACTGCGAAGTTATCTTTCAATGTTTTGTTTTACTTTGTTTTCAAACAATAAAAATTGGCTGTTAATAGCAAATGTGACTTTAAAGCTTTTCTGAATAGAACTATTTTAAAATGCATTCAACGGTCGGTGACAAGCATCAAAAACTAACCTAGATATGTCGACAATATTACAGCAATTTGTATCTGCCTGCAGCTGATTGCTAATAGATACACATCTTTTATGGATAAACCGAAGAATTTGGGTTCTGAACTGTTGAAATAGGTATTGCAATTCTAATGGCGAGTGAAAGTATGTTCACTGCAGTCGCCAAGGTTTCAACGGCTGCATTCAATCACACGACAGGTATTCGGTGTGTAACACTGCTTTCCATTACCTCTAATTAGTATCACAATTCTTCATTAATGAAGAAAGAAATGGACTGGATCTCGGCCAAGGAGTGTTGTCGAACGATTTACAAAACGGCGTACAATGATCTCTCCTCATTACTATAAATTACCACTTGGTAGTGAAAACAAAGACTCACTTTCTAAAGTGTAAGCGATGTGGTTCGGTCTCGCGGATCGCGGGCCATAGATCATCCGAGCATTAATGAATGCGGATGTTGTGCGGACAACGATTTTGGACTCGCTAGAGATTTCCAATTGAGATTACTATTTTAACTCCTGGCCGATCGGGGCTCATGGTTTTGAGTCTTCTTAGCACATAAAGAGTACAATTAATATTTGATTGCAAAATAGCTCCTATTGTAACTACAACGATGCGATTAAAATTAATTATGGTAAGCTGCTCATGCCTGACCTATTTTTGGTTTAATCTTTCCTTTTCAGTCAAATGACTGTTCCTTTTCAAAGAAAATTTTAATTCCAAACTCTTAGTTAATGTTTCTAATGATTCAAGAATGACGAATCAGTCTTGTTGCTTGCAACTGTGTCGCTTGCCACTTTATTATAGTCGTTCTTATATTACTAATAATTTATCTTTCATCCGTCATGTATTTAGTGTCTACTTAGTAGCTAGACGAGAGCATTAATCAATTAAGGCAGTGAATATTTTTTTATCACGATCTTTTAACCATTTCTTTATTTAGTTTTAGTGCTTTATGCTCATCAGTCATATGAGACTGGTTTTAAATAACTGACAATATCAAAAATAATTACCTCTACACACAAATTAAAGATTGCCGTACGCGTTCAATCATTTGGTTGGTTCAGTCTATCGACTATCAAACTATACATTTATGATGCAAAAAAGACACTATTGTAAGTACATAAGAAGCCACAGTGTTGAGCTTGATGCGCCGTTGAGTATGCACTTTGCAACGCCGGCCATGCGCCCGCGCATCGCGGTTTTCTTTGCGCAAAGGCCACTATGAGGTCAGGTCACAGACCCTAATGCACACTGCAGTTATGCCACTCTAAGAACGTAATTATTATTTAATATCATCCTTGTAATTTTTTGTATCGTCCGTGCAATCAACGTTTGTTTGTAATTAGGCATGATAAATATTAGTATTTGTAAGGTAATTACTAGCGGCAAAGGGAGTAATAAATAATGAATGAATACGTAGAAATTGTTAATTGTGATGAACAGTACTTAATCCCTATTCTTTACCTTTATGTAGCAGATTTTCTTAAATACTAAACTTAAACTTCTTAATTTTTCACGTGATTTCAAGCATGCGAGTTGATAACACATTTAGCTGTTGGTTTTAAAAGCTAAAAATGTTTCCAAAAACAATAGCATTTAGTTTAACTTAAATGTTCATAAAATTGTTTCTCATATTTGAAATAATAGTTTCGAAGTTTCAAATTAGTAGTTACAAGCAAACAACACAAATGACTACAACAATTACTTTTCTATCATGTACACGCGAGTGTCGCGAGTGTGTCACGTAATACTAAAATCTATTTCCACCGACACAGTCAGTTGTAGGAAGAGAATCTAATATTTAAGTCTGTCTAGATATCTCAAGTGACAGATCTTGACTCGTGATACTCTCTTCAAGTGATTTTTTTGTGCTGGCATCGTCTGCGTCCGGACTAGAAAAATGTTTGGCTTAAACAAAACAGACCCAATTTGTGGACTGGCATACTCATAAACGTTAGCGGATTAGGATTCGATTTGTAACTGTAAATTTAATTAAAATCCTATTAATTCCATTTTTTCCATTAGGTACTAACACTACTTGAGATAAAGTTTTGTTTCTAGATTTATAAAATACTTATTTCTTACTAGCTTTCCGACCGCGGCTTCGCTCGCGTATAATTTTGTCTGTCACAGAAAAACAATATCGCGCGCGTATTTGCTCACCGTTTAGACCTACCCTGGACTACGACAAACATTTTAAAACGAAAATCAGCTCAATCGACAGACGTTCTCGAGCTTTAATCAGACTAACGAACATCAATTCATTTTTATTTATATATATAGATATATAGATAAATTTCAAGAGTGCACATAAAAAGTGAGTTCAAATCCAGCCTGAAAATGTTTGATTATTTTCCTGAAAGAAAATGCACAACAATCTGACATTTTTTTTTATTTTGATACCGTCACAATTTGATGATCAAGAACACGATGATAATAGAGTATCATCGTGTTCTTGATCATCATCATCAACAGCCTTTTACAGGCCACAACTAGAAAATGAGCCTCCTCCTTCCTAGTGGAGGGTTTTGCCATAATCCCCATCGTGTTCTTATGCAATGCTATATGACTTTTACTCACTAACTCTATCTTTTTCGTGAAGGTTACACAATTTTTAAATGATATTTTGATCACTTGAGTATGTTTCGCTTATAACTTAGACTGCGTGGCTGGTGTCAGCGGCCGTCCTAGTTTAGCTTTAGGAATAGAGAGCACTACCACCCACTTCTTTTGTGTTTCTGGAGAAAAGTAGCTGGGTTATGCCAAACTCCTTCAATGTATTTTAAAACCTGGAATACTCCACAATACTAATACTTTTCATCATCACTTATACTTGGAAAATGACCTATATTTTTAGTGCCTTGATGAAACTTTAAGCGTTTTATTATTTATTTACGTAAATCAAGTGTTTATATCTTTTAAACTACACTTTATGAAAATATTGTGATACCTGTTTTAGCTTCTTCTGGAAGCTGGTTAGCAATTTCAGATGACTGAAACAATTATTTTATTAATTTGGTTGATTTTGCATTTGGAATTGATATCGAGCTCAGTATTAAATCCTTATTACTTGAACGCCTCTCCGCTTATTACTTGAACCATCACCCGTTTGTCGATAAAAGATACCTTTCCTGTTTTCTCCCAGGCTAAAGTTATTTATTGCTTTACTCATACTAGATCTCATATATTATTCTTCATTAAATTCAGCAAATTCGTGCTGGTTTTCTCCCATTTTATATCAAAATAACGTGGGCTAGCAGTGGTAGGTACTCGTGAAAGTGATATAGCTCCTCAATTTTTTTTTCACATGCCATACAAGAATGCATGTAATAGTTAATCAATAGCTTAACCCTCTCCCTAATATCTTGGCCTGTCAGGTGCATGTTTGCCTCAGAAAGGCGCTGGATACAGGCCGCTACCAACCGGTCATTTTGGAAATCATTGGGGGAGACCATGGGGAGACCTATATTTAGCAGTGGACATTCTGTGGCTGAAATAATGACGATAATAATGAACCTAGTGAAGCCACGATAGCCGAACGGCGAAGGGGTCGGACTGACCGACTCATGATCGGAAGACCGCGGGTTCGGATCCCGCCGCCGCTTGACTATTATGGTGAGCCCACTTGTGACACAAGCATATTTAGCTTAGTATAAGGGGCTAACGGGACTATTAGTAATTTGTGCAAAAACAAATTACTAATAATAATCTTTAAATAATTATATCAACGGGAACGCATGGTAAGTAACTGGCTTCTGAATGTACTACTGTAACTTCCTACTTTTTTATATTTTTAAACCGGCAAACAGTGGTGACTGAGTTTGTTGCGGCGCTTCTTTTCAGCACTTGCCAAATGTTTGTCTCGAAGCGCTGGTAGGGCTAAATAAGAATGAGACATGTATAGGCTCATTAAGAGCATTTGACGATTTGTAAGTATTAATTTAATTAGTCTAAACAAATAAAGATAATTTTGATTTGATTTGAAAAACCTGTTCGCTTCCAACTTGGGCCACACCCGGGTGTCGGCGGCCGGCCTAGTTTCGCGTTAGGAATAGACGCCGCCCCCGCCCGCGCCCTGCGCACGCCAAGTGCTCGTTAAAGGACACATGCATGCGCCGACCAAACATTGTGCAGGAGTTAATCACGCTTTATCTAAGTAGATGTGAAAGAGATAAAACGATATTTTGAAGTTTCAGGACTTAAAAGCGATATTATACTTCAAGGCCATGCCGATTTGCTTAGAAAAAAACTCTTTTAGAGATCATGAAGGGAGCTTAGTGCTGTAATTTAGTGAAATGATGCATTGTGTGACAATGTGGTCCATTCAATTTCTTAATATAAAATGCAAGTCTAATTTATCCACTTAATAGATTTCGATCTATCACAGAAAGGCTTCTTGCGTTGTCCAAGAACTTGTATATTAGTGGAATTTTCTGAAACAAAGTAGTATTTATTTATTTCCATACAAATATTTACAAACAAATGAAACCTTATGCACTTAAGTATATAGTAGAGTTCACAGCAATTGTAATTTAATGCTGTCGTTAATGCTGAAAATTAAAATATGTAGTTATCAACACTATAATTTCACCATTGATTACAAAGTTGCAAGAGTTGCACGCATGCAGCGGCATCTGTCTAGGCGCAGGCATCGTAATGAGCTAAAAATATTTGCGATTTCCTCGCGGTTGCATGTACGTGCCTAATGCGAGAGGAATCCTATGTGGCCATGTGCAGCCTTGCAATGTGGTTAATGTAATTGATGATGATGTAGTTACACCATTTTAATGCATTAGTAATCCATAAGATACCCAATTTTCCTCACAAATACATAAACAACATCAAAGGCTCTAAAAAGGAAGAAAAAAATATCCCTTCTAACGGTATTCCTTTTTTATGTCGTATGACAAATGTAAAGGAAAATAATTGAATGATCAAACGAACTTACCAAGTGAAGTTCGATCTAAATTATCCTGTTTTCGCCGAAGAGATTTAAGTACCATGTAGTACCCCTGTACGACAACCCAATCCGCACACAATATTCAGCGTAGTAGTATTAAAAAACAAAAGAGCGGGCAACCCCACCCCTACCACGCTGTGGGCTCGGTGTCCGAGCGGTCTCATTATATTTAGAGAAGAGATGACATTGACGTTTACCTCCAGGGAAGAAGATATAGAAATCTTCGGGTTGGGAGGGACCTTAAATCTCTTCGGCGAAAACAGGATAATTTAGATCGAACTTCACTTGGTAAGTTCGTTTGATCATTCAATTAAACACAAATTTCGCAAATCAGTCCGAATAGAGTCAATGCACTAATTTAGGGAATTTGTGAAGTTGTTGTTATTATTTAAACAAGATTAGTATACCGTTTGAATGGGGATAGACTAGAGAAGTTTTGATAAAATCCGAAGATCGCTATCTCTTTTAAAATTTTTTTTATAGCCATGTAAACTTAAATGTTCAGTCCATTTTTAACTTTTCGGAAAAGTTCAAAGCTGAATTAAAAAAAAACTAGATGATATTTGCCAGTAAATTTAGATTTGATGCAACCCTATATCAATGCACGTCAAAACAAAATATTTACTTTGAGGCTACGCTTAGTAGTTTTTTTTTAAATCGAAATTAAATGATGCGATTTGGGTATTTTGGTGAAATTACTAAAAAACTTAATATGAAAGTAGCCGCCTGACATGGAACGTGTTATGGGGGGTGAAAATATAGGAAATGACCCATTCTATCCGCCAAATAATTTTGGCACACGATGCGCCAAACACCCTGTATAAAGCCGTAAAACCTCTATTAAAAAATTAAAATAAGAACACTTAATTATTAATATTAGGTTTCCTAAATTATACCTACTCAAAGTAGCTACCTAAAATTTCGCAATAAGGCAATCGAGCTGTAGGCCTAAGATGCGCGCCGTGGTAACTTTTATGGACGTCAATTTGTATGGGCAAATCGATAAAATGGCGTGATAACCGCCTATCACGGCGCGCATCTTAGGCCTACTGGCGGTGATTGAGTTATCGTCCGCCAGTTCTCACAGTGGATCAAAGTTTTGGTGTACGTATACGAGATATATAGTCATTCGGGGTAACAGCACGCGGTGGGTAAAAGTACGCGGTGGTCCGATCTCCGACAGGGGTGGGGGAGCCGAGGTCTGTGTTTGTAAAATAGAGTGGCGCTACTGTCACCGTTTAGGAGCCACGCGCCGCGCCGACGCACAGTGGTCTGAAAATGAAGCTCCCATACCATAGGAACTTAATGTCAGAAATTAATAAATAAAAATATGTATTGTGTTTAGTATACCTCCCTTTGTTTTACTAATATAGTATGAAGGGTATGAGTAGCTCCATGTGTGAGAAAAAAAATATTTTTATTTTTTTTGTATGGAAAAAAACACTTAAAGTGGATTTTTTTAAAACTGAATAGAACTGAAGGGCTGGTACTCACATGAGCTATTGCACCATACATGGCGATCAAGATGACATACAATTCTTGTGCCGTTGGGTGCCGCTTTGCACATAGTAAGCTTTGGAAATTTTGAATTTTCGGTAGGCGATCTTTCAAGTCTTTGATGTTATTTTATGAAGTTATTAACCGCTTTCAATACGAGAATAGTATGTAAATTAATACTCATATAACTAGGAATATAATAGGGATATTTTTAAATATTTTTTATTTTGAAAATAAAAAAAAATAAAAAGTTTAATCATTGAATGAAGTAACCAACCAGTTGGTAACTGACATTGTTATTAGTTACTAACCTGCTAATGAANGCACAAAGGAATGAGACCGCTCGGACACCGAGCCCACAGCGTGGTAGGGGTGGGGTTGCCCGCTCTTTTGTTTTTTAATACTACTACGCTGAATATTGTGTGCGGATTGGGTTGTCGTACAGGGGTACTACATGGTAAATAAATCTCGGAGGCGAAAGCAGGATAATACAATTATAAGACCAGATTTGTTGATCCATAAAGCCCTCCTAAATTATTAAATCCATTTTCCCTAAGCGCTGGTTTAAAATAAAACCCAGAGGGGTCCAAATTGTCCAAACATCTAAGATTGACCCGATTTAACCTAGATTCCATCTCAAATTTACACCGGATCAATACATGGCGACCCGTAAAAAGTAATCTATAGGGGTACGTAGAGACCCAAACTCGTGTAACGCGTGAACTTCGACCTGGGTTTTGGAGGTCATTAACATTTGGGTGGGCACAAAACTAGGTCGGTGCGTCGTGGCTGCAGCGTTGCCATGGCGACGCCGCCGTCGCGACGCTTAGGCGCGCTCCCAACCAACATGGCGGCTTTGTTTAGATTATTTTGAGGTTATTTTTGGCGATACACAATCTCTATTTGCATATTGTGAACATATTATGATAAATGTTGTTTTGTTGTTCTCGTTGCCTTATTTTATGCTACTAAAATCCCAGACACTTAATAGTAGTTATTTTTCTTTATTTAATAGACTCTCTTTTGTCTGTACTTAGCTTCCAGAAGCACCAGCGGTCTAAATATTTGTGTATGTGAGCGCCATAAGAGAGATTCTAAAAAATAAAGGGATAACCGGCCCGAAAGGGTTGTTAAATGAAATGTAGGCAAATGGATTTGAGCCGTTTCAAAGGGATCCTCGTTAACAGAGCCTTTGACAGGGCAAAGAGTCCAAAACAATCGACGTAGTTAGTGTAGAGGAGCCGGACGTGAGCTGTTCGTTGCGAAAGCTGTGAAGTTAGGTCTCTATCTGATGCAAATTGATGAAGTAGGTACCTAGTCGTCATTTTCTCCCAAGAAACCATTTTAAAATTAACTCACATTAATGTGACCAGCTCATGATGTTGATAGCAAAAGGTGATTTTCAATCAATGTTTTTAAAAGTAACCTTTTCAAGCTTTTGTCCCCCAGGTACTATATCGAAGATTATAAAGCTCTTATATTCTTCATCATTATTCGCTTTGTATATAGGTACTAGGTTTTGATGTCTGATACAAGTAATAAGGTACAGATAAAATTCTGCCAAATGAACCGCATCTGTACATTACTTTTCGAATCACAGTTGCCAGAAATCCCTACATCTTTCCCGAGCTCACTGAACCAACATCCTCGTTTGGCAGTTAGATTGTAAGTATTTGCATACAAAATAAGTTGCGTAACTCCGTAGCTTACCCGGTAGCCCCGCAGATATGTGCCCGCGCTTACGTCACTCCGCTAGAAGGGACCTGAAAATAGGTCAAAGGGGGGCCAAACCACTGTCACTGCCATATTGTGAGCGTACTTGCGCGTGTAGCTACTAAGCCAAATCAATGAAGCGTTGACACGTGAAGCGGCCTTCGAAATTTTGGGACAGATATTTTTAAGTATGAAAATCAACAATGTATTTTAAATATCTTATACTTAAGTATAATTTATTGCAAATGCATTATATTAAAATGCATTTTCTCTGCTCCGTACATGCTTCAAATTATTTTAGAGAACTTTTTATTTCAGTATTAAAAAGCTCTAGATAAATTCTTCTGGAAAAATTGAAACCTCGAATACTTATTCCTTATTAAATGTTATTTAATAGTCATGAGATGTCTATCAAAAGCTTTCAAAAGCTTCCATTCCAATCAGAAGAGGAAATTTCCAGTCTTCCATTTCTGCTTTCACGTTTAATTTCTTCGGAAATTATTATCTTCTCGTTGAAGCTTTATTATTCTTACTTCCAGTTTTATTTAAATCTATAGAACGGTAATCAAATTAATAAAATATCATTAAAGTTGTCTTCTTCTATTTACCGATTTAGACCACAAACGCAGATACAATATTAGTATCAAAATTGTAACATGGTGACATTTATCATCAATCATTGACTAAAATATACATATTTTTATCTCTAACTAATATGCATCTAGCTGGTGGTACATACAAATGTGAATATATAAATAGTAGGCCTGGTTTAACACATTTGGCCTTAATTAAACTATCCCACTGAGTTCGCACATGTCACTTCTGTAGACACGCAAAATTACACTCTTACAATGTAATGCCACTTGTTTTGAAGCAGTTTCAAATGAAAGTGTATTCAAAATAGATTGGTTAGTAGCAATATGTTTCTATTTAAATATTTTATCTTCTTGTTATTTGAGATTGTTTTGAGTTCTCTTTTACTCTTTACTAAAAGAGCATGAAAAACCTTTTTACCTATGTATCAAAAATGAATAAGTAGATACATTTAAATTAAATCAAAACTATTTTTAAATTATTTTTATTTATAATAATACTTACTCATGTTAAACAAAGGATTTAACAATGGTCTCAAACAATCAAAACCTATCTTTAGAAATACTACCTACTGAAAGAAACGTATCTGTGCATATTCCAAGGGGAGAAGGGGAAACCATCAAATCACTGAACGATTAATTAACAATCTAATGAAATAGATTTCTCCAAGGATCTGATAGTGAACGCTCTAAATTGAAAGGGATGTGGGCAGGCGAGACTTCTCCCAGTAGTGGGACCTTGCGAGACTCTTAGTAAACAACACTTAAGTAACTACTACATCTTTACTATGACCAGATCGTTTACTGTTATATTACTTAAATGTATCGTGCCTATCCTACAATTTATTAACGCTAATAAAAAAGTGATCACGCAATTGTTGGGAACCGATAGGTGGGCCACCTTTTTTTGATATTGCTCTATGTTTTTTGAACTTTTTCATGTCTTTTGATACCTTATGTTTTTAGTATTATTATTGTGTGTGTTTTATTTTTGGGTCAAATAAGGCTTAATTAAAGCCTTGATTTCAATCAAGGCTTTATTTTCCTCACAGACCCGCCCTAGCAGCTGTCTTTTACAGCCATGATTCCCCGATCTGAGTCAACTATTTATTTTCCTGAAAACACAAAGACAATACAACAAAACAGTGTATTTTCCACCATTTCCACATAAATTACAACTGACATTGTAGCAGATAAAGCGTTGAACGCTATTGAACCGTCATCGCCATCTCACAGCAACTAATGTCATTGAAGACTACCAAATTCCTAGGGCCCCTGACATTGGGCGGCGACCTCTCTCGAGTTTCGGCGGCGCCTTGGCAATGCAGGGCCGCATTCAAGAGCGAGCCCGAATTTTGGGCCGTAATTGTCGGTGCGTATAATGCGCTTGGCGGCCTTTACCTTGCTCGCTCGGTTCCTGTGCCAAATGCTGTTTAAATACTCCAAAATGACGAGTATAAATACTGGGCGTTAGTGTTTTGTCTTGGAATACGAACTTACTCGTACCGAAGCGTCTGAATATGTTTTTAATGTTAAAAATACAAACATGGTCAATACAATACGTAAAGAAGACTGATTCGGTGGCATATGTCAGTAATTACAAGCCATGTACTCGTATGCGGCACCCCTTATTAAACCAATAATGAATGCATTTGCATTTCACTATTAACGTAATCTCTTTCAAACAGTATCTAAGTAATGACAATGACAGCGAAAACAACTTTGCTTATCTTGAGCAGTGCTATTGATCAGAAGTTCACCGCAAATGCCAAACGTCATTTGTTGTGGAGAATGACGATGGCCGGCGACAAAGCCTTTCAATTTGTGCCAAGGAGGTACTTGTGTGCTAAAGAACATTTTGAAAGATCATTGTGCTTTTGAAACATGTGAATTGTTTAATCTTCTTCCTATCGTAATGTGGAGGTTTTTGTGTAACAGTGTACACCCAAAATTCTATGACCTTGATAGGTTTCCGTAGGTCTTATTATGTGACCTTCATAAGGTCTCTTCGTACAACAATGAACAGCATTTTAATAGCGTATTTTTTATTTCATAATTTAATTTAAAAAAATCTTATTGGTGTACTAAGATTTAAGTTCAAGGGCGTATACCTTAAAATCTCTTATCAGTGAAATCTCTTCAGGTGACCTTTTTATATTTTTCTATGAAAAATCTTAACTTTTGGAGATTCTAAAATTGTAATCAGTAAAATAATTTAGTTAAAAAGAAACTATAATTTTGACAAACAATGGTTTCTTTGTTCAACGCTTATATGGCTTGTTCTGAGGTCTCTATTAGAGGGGAGTGGCTGAAAAGGCAATCACGTCATACAGCCTCGCGGCATTATTGATCAGAAAGTGCAACTTAAATGTCAAACGGTCATCCGGTCCCATCCCACTGGCACCCGATATATATAAGGCTTACATAAATCATATTTTATATACCTACCTATTGATATCGTTACTTGATCTGATTAATGAATTGATTTGAATAACGAATGTATAAAACACACTCATTTAAAAAACTAAAGAATTCAAATTCGCTATTCTTATGTTTATACCTTGTGACTTCGCGAATGTGATTTATTAGACTCGATTAAAAAACAAATGAAAGAAAAATTCGCTAGTCTTTTGTTGATACCCTGTGAGTTCGTTTGAACCAGAGCCACTGTCTGTCCAAGGGATTTATAAAATTAATCCGTAGATACCAACACACTCAAGAATCGATGGTCGTTCCGATAGGGACAGATTTTTTAAGCCAAGCTGTCCGACATTCCTGACAATCTTGACATGATTAACCGTCCTATAAATAGGGTCCTCAAATTAGCAATTCTCTCAGAACGTCATCACCCTTTAGAAATTAGCAATTCAAAATGGTGACGGATGCACCGGCCTAGGGGGCGCGTGCGCGGAGACCCAGTTACCGGCCCGAGGTCGCGGGTTCGTTCCCCGATCCGTATTGATCGGCGAGTCGAGGCCGGAAGAGGGACGGTGCAGCGGACATTGATGGGGAGGATAACACCACCTCCGATCTATGATAAGGATTTTATTGCTGTGTTTTGATGTTTGGTGGTAAAGGGTTTTGGTAAGTGGAAGTGGAAGAGCGTCTGCTTTGATATTGGGTCATTGGGGCTAAGACACTATTTTTATATGATTTTTTAAAAGAGAAATGGATGGACATAGTAAAAAACAATATATGAGCCTTTTTCAGCTTAATATCCCATGACCCATCGCAGTCGATTGCTGTTTGATATTTTAAAAAATACACAAAAATTTTGAAAACAGCTTCTTCGACTTAACTCGAGTGCTTCGTGCTAGCAATCATCTTCATTAGCATACTAGTGTCAATGATAACTGTTTTATCACCTATCGTTGCGTTAAAACTTTTATTTGACATAAAGTGAATTTGACAGAAGACTTGTCACAATATTTGTTAATCTGGGTCACACTAAAATTGAGATCATTACTGCAAAAATGCAAGAGATAATATTATCATTTTGGTATTTGAATATTAGCATGTCACTGTTATCAATCTTTATACATCAAAAGAAAACATGGCGATTCATTGTAATAAATTGTAAGAAGCATGGTGAATGGTGATGTTATGCAGCCGAAGTCACTGATAAATTGCCATTACTGCAGCGTAAGAACGTAAAGACTCATAATCTGGTTACACTTGACATTGACATAAAATTACTAGCCTAGAAGGAAAATTGCCGTGACTGGTTCAAACGTCAAACATAACCTCTTTAATTTTAATTATTTAATCTCTGCACCGTTTTTACAAAGTAATCCCAACTAATATTATAAATGCGAAAGTAACTCTGTCTGTCTGTCTGTCTGTCTGTCTGTCTGTCTGTCTGTCTGTCTGTCTGTCTGTTACGCTTTCCCGCTTAAACCTCGCAACCGATTTTGATGAAATTTGGCATAGAGATAGTTTGAGTCCCGGGAAAGAACATAGGATAGTTTTTATCCCGGTTTTTGAAACAGGGACGCGCGCGATAAAGTTTTTCTGTGACAGACAAAATTCCACGCGGGCGAAGCCGCGGGCGGAAAGCTAGTTACGAATAATTTTCAAATTACATTACCAAAACAAAATGTGTTAATACTTTTTGTCATAACAGACAAGTTATGACATTGTCTCAATCTATGTAGGCACTTGATAAAGTAACAATTAACGAACATTTGTCAAGGTGCGCGTAATCTTCAGACATGTTGACAGTAAGTTTCAAGTGGTGCCTATTGTTAGCATATCGCTTGTTTAAGTGAAGGCTAGTGTTGACAGTATTGTCCCACTTTGAGGGGGACGTCCCAGTTTTTAATAGTTAGGACACTTGGCGGAATCCAAAGAAGCCAAATTAATGTCCTCAATTCAGATTTAATGATCTGAGGATAATATATTATAATTATTTAGTGTTTGTAAAGTATATTGCATGCAACCCTAGTAGTCATATTTATTCCTATAATAGTAGTATCGTCACATGTTTTTCTGAAAAAAAGAAACAACATTGATATTTATTTTTTGCTACTTAGTATTTTAAGTTAAATTGCTCATTTTACCACAATGCCATAAGACTGTAGAAAAGTATTTTTATTCATTAAAAACTATTTTTATTTGGTCCATTTATAAATCAAACTATATCGAGCAGCGAGCAGCACTGCCGCACAATTTATAAACGCAGTAAGTAACACGAGAACAGTTTCGAGAAAAACGCGATCAAAGTTGAAATTTTATTTTGGAGTGTCTACAATTAGTTACGCAAATATTTGTAAAAAAAAATATATGGGCTTATAGAGCTAAACTCAAAGTTTATTTTGATATGAGTTTTTTGTATTTTAATTAATATTTTGTATTTAAAATTATTAAAAAACTGTTTATGTTATGGATTAACTAAGTTTTTGTTCGATACTTACTACCCATGAATGCAGTATGATTGTTCCTTACTGCGTTTATCAGTAGTTTTCGTTACTTACGGTACATGTGTTAAATGATTGATTTAAATTTTAGTTCTTACAACGTAATATATGCGCCGTATCTTTACAACTTACTGCATTTATGAGTGGGAGTATGAATCAAAATAATTTATCAAAACTTTAAATGTGCAGTAATAATACAATTATACTGCGCTTATCATAAGCCAATAACGCTTTCATGTTGAACTTTCCCAAATGACCAAGGGGTAAATGAAACAAGTATTACAAAATAATTGTTGAGATCGCTTGTTATTAAATCAAAAATTAAGATATGGCACCCTAATCGTACCATCTCTAAAGTACCTATTAATAAACTTCAGTGTTGCAATAATTCGAAATTGGACAAATAGTTTTAAAAGGTGCAGTGTCGGAAAATAGACACGGTGAAGTAAGTTAATGTTTATATTAGCTAAAATAATTTTTTTGCTACAGTTTTTTGTCATAAGTATTTCAAAATTATTTAAAAAGTGTAGTTTTTTTTATTTAAATTAGTACAGTTAATTATTATTCCTAAATACTACGATTTTACATTAAAGAAGGATAACAGTGCTGTTGGAATAATAAACCTTGATTGTGACGATGATCGACCGAGCGTGTATAGAAATACGCGTGTGCTCACAGGCGCGTGGCGGTCCTGACTGATTTGCAACTTGAAGTTGTCGCGCGCTGTAGGTAATTATCTCGGCCGGCATAGGCGAGTGACGGAGGCCTGCTATAAGCCAATATAGGTCTCATTAGTGGTGGACATTTGGACCACTTTTGGTCATTGTCCTTTATTAAATATTCTACAGATTTAATATCATAACATGCCAATTATACAATTCTTTATAGGTCTGGGAGGCCATCAAAAAAAAAGTGCGTGCTCTTGACCCGAATGACTCTACGACTTACGAACAAACTAATAAAAATTAATATGACAACTCGATAATAACTCTGTCCGAATTCCGAGAACGAAACAAATCATTGTGGTGTTTATAGCAGATTCGATTTAGAATACAAATCGAAGCGCGCAGTGATCCAGTTCACGCGCTGACGCAAGTGACAGTTGGGCAGCCAAATGGTTATAGATCTCGGTAGGTTCGTTCTATACTAGGTTATTTCCTTACTAAATTCGTCTACTAGGTGCGAACTCTAGTGTGCGTGTACAACAATAATGACGCATCCATGAGTGCACATGCACACTACAATAATGACGCTCGGATTGCTCGGATCAAACTCCCCGCACCCCACGCTTCCCCCGACCAAAAAGTGGTGGGGTGCGTCTTCGTGGATGAAACGATCTATATGTATACCTTTTGGTGTGTGGTCTACTAAGGTCATCCTATACTTGGTTCGGTTTCTGTAGGTGGGTATTCGGCAAGCTATTTTTTTCTAACCAGGATGGCGCTCGCTGAAATGGCATTTGTCTCTACTTCTATAGAGAAGGAATGGAATTTTGTCAAATAAACTGTATGAGACTTCAGCTGAATTGTTTTACAGCTTCAAAAACTGAAGTTTTTTTTAAGTTTCATTACCTTTTCGAAATCCTTTGGTCATAGGTTCCGTGATTACGACCGAGAAAGATGTGACAAACGCATTCAAAAGAACAAAAATAAATAATACGGCCACTAAAACATTATTACAGTAGCCCCAATATAAAAATAATGCTTTATTTATGTGCGCACCGTTTCTCTTCGTCAAAGACACCGCATTATTAAGTGCGGGCTTAACTTCGTGTGTTTTTATTTGGAGTAATTAGTTCATGGATTTACGACTGTACAGTGAGCGGCGGAAATGGCACAGCGAAATAAATTTTATTGCCATAGCAATAAGGATTAGTAACTTTATGTTTGTTCCTGGTCAGGGAAGTGATACAAACCACAATGGGGGGCTACAGCAGTAAGATTCCATAAGACAAGATTGTTGTAGATATCAAGCACTTACTCTTTTGAAATCCATGTCTTGGAACTGTCTTTTAAGTCGGATATTTTTTATATTTGTAGTCTTAGAGCTATATTTATAGCAGCTGTGTAGTTTTTATTACGCATTAGATTCGCACATTAATTCAAACTCGTAAAGAGCCACCTAACGAAAGTCTTTTAACCTATTTGTCCTACTGCTGAGAATCTGCAGATAAACTCTAATATTATTTACTTACTGGTCAAAAGGCACTTCTTTAACCAATGGAGAGGAAAGCAAAGAGTGATGTTACTGCTTATACTTCAATAGTGTAGCTGATGCGCGGCCCACAAGATGGATCGCACGATGTAAACGGCTGTTATTTAAAAATACACTTGTACGTTCGGCAATTATTCGCTAATGAACTAAAGTGGATCGGCCGCGTTACCGCGAGATGAAAGACGCTCTGCACATGGGATTGGAGATAGGATTTAGTTTTAGACAGATTTGATTTATTTGAGGATTTATTGTTTGACTATTTACAAACTTTTCTTTCGCCACATAAATAGTCACTTTGGATTGTGTTTCAGCCAAGAGATTACAATTTCTCGTAACCAACCTTAAAAATGCTTAGGCAAGACTTTAGAAGCTATACGTATTGCTATACTCTAGGTTTTGGCTTGTCAATACCTACCGCGGAAGGCGGCAGGTTGTGGGGTTCGACTTCGAACCCACTAAAAATAAAACCCTGGTTCCCTTTACCGCTAAGTGATTGGCGTCTTGGGTTTTAGAAACAATCAAGCCATCTTTTAAGGACGTTCTGCCCTACACGGGTAGGCCGTGGGACCCCCCATCAACAGGGGACGATGGGATATTAGTCTAGCTACTCACTGCCTCTCAGCCCTGCCGCGTGCGCAGCTCGCCGTCCGTTACATCCTCCACTACGCCTCCACTCCACTTGGTATATCCTCACAGGTAGTATACTAGTGTAGCTACTCACTGCCTCCTCGCAGCCAAGGCGGTCTTGTCCTGCTCGGGCGTGCTGGCCTCCTGCAGCACCCGCGCCGGCACCCAGCCCTGCCGCGTCAGCTCGCCGTCCTCCACGTCCTCCACTTCGATTACTTCACTTGGTATACCTTCGCAAGTAGTATACTAGTGTAGCTACTCACTGCCTCCTCGCAGCCAGCGCGGCTTGTACTGCTGTACAGCTCGCCATCAGCCGAGTTCTCCACCACGCACATTAACCAGGACTCCATTCCAATTGGTATATCCTCGCAGTTTGATACTAGTGTAGCTACTCACTGCCTCCTCGCAGCCAAGGCGGTCTTGTCCTGCTCGGGCGTGCTGACCTCCTGCAGTATCGTCGCCGGCACCCAGCCCTGCCGCGTGCGCAGCTCGCCGTCCGCCACGTCCTCCACCACGCGCACCAGCCATCTGCAAGCGAAAACGGACCTTATGACTACTGCTGGAAATGGTGTCTTCCCTTAACCAGAACCAGACGAGGGAATCAACAACAAAAGAGTACCCTCAGACTTCTTATCGGTCAACAGTTTGGTCAGCTTCTAGATGGCTGATACTGCGCGCAGTTTCATCATGTTCATACTGTTTAACAGCCTGACCAAACTCTCGGTCGACAAAAAGTTTGTAGTCTGTGGAATCTGGAGAGTACAATTGTTTCAGTCATAGGACGTTCACTGCTGAACATAGACAATTATTTCCAGGTTTACGGTTGGAAGCAGCCTGAATCTTCAGTGACTTCCAAGACTTTATAAGGACATCTATAGTCTAAGCTTGGTTTGCGCTTGATAATTGTGGTAAATATAACTATTACAATCAAAGTTCCATGACCTTCGAGTTCACGTGGAGACAATGACCGGTTTGCGAATTTTCCGTAAATTGTCAATTTAAAACAGCAAACAGCAGCTACGTCGGAAGCTGTCATTTAGTTATCAGTATGCTTTGCCAAGGTTTATAATCTAAACGCCCATACACTAAAATAACAAGGTGTGAAGTTTAACAATTTAAAGTCGATTCTACATTTATTTAATTTTAGACGGGAGTATAGTAGGCTATGTATGTATTGTGTAAATGTTAAAGCATATTCTGTGGTAGAGGAAAACATGATCCAATGCGTCTTATGTCTTGAACAGTGTACTAATTGGGCAGATTCTCTGATGTCCCTGTTATAACGTGAATAGTCAGCTGCGTGAATTAGTTTAATTTCGAAGAGGAAAAGGAATTTACAGAGAGTTTATCCTCTTCCAATAAGCTATGCCTAGTGTAGACCTAGCCCTATCCCCTGCCGTAACAACACTAGCAACGAAGATGATGCAGCCAGGCCTTCGACCCAGGGTCAACAGCCTAGATTCATAGACTAGCCTGTCTAGTGTTTGTCAGTCTTTATAGTCCAATCAAAGTCGCCGTGAATTGGTGCATATCTTGTTTGTTTTAAAAACAAGCATTTTAGAAAATAGGCACTTCTGATGATAAAACTGACAGACAGTTTGCAGATGCCCATAACTTCTTGGATTTATAAAGATACCTAATAAGAGGCGACAGCTTTAGTTCATGTTATTTTTTAAAACTTAATGACCAACGATTTGCCAAAAGTTATGAAGAGCGAAATACATTTTCATTTTACTAATGCAAATACATCGTATTTTACAAATATCTCAAAGAAAACGAATCAAATAATAATTAATGGAGTTTTACTTCTAGTCGAAAAAATACAAATGAGTTTATTTTGTTTTCCCAGACAGTAGAATGTTAAACATCTCATAAATAAGAACTCATGGTAATTGGCACTTCGCGCACTCCTCATGAGCGTGATTCAGTCCCAGTTCAGCAGGTCTTTAGCACCATCCATTCTGCACACTATTATTTAACATGACACACTTTATCCGCATTAAATTCATATCAGATATTAATGGCGACACACATAAATAAACTTGTCATTTAAAATAATTACATTCCTTTTATTCGGTCATAATTTCAGGAGCGTCGAATAAATCTCAGGAGTTTTCATATTTTTTAAGGTCAAGCCGCTTCTCCGCAAAATATCTACTTGACACAGAGTAACAAATTGTGGTAACGGACGGCTTTTGGGAGCTTCTTGGAAGCGATAATAATTTATCCTGAAGACGTTCTAATACAGGTTAATTGGTTGGGATCCATGTTGCCAAAGACAATAATATTAATCAAGCGATTCGAAAGACTCGTCACTTATATGAGAATTTACTAGACTTTCATAGAAACACTTATGAATTGCTAGATTTGTTTTTCAAACTCTTCCCCAAATAACATTAGTAATCCATATTAAAAGTAGTGAACTACTACTTTCTAATGGAACATGACGAACGCTAGTCCCTGTCAATGAATTTGGCGCCAAGAATAATGGGCTTATCAAAACAAGCTCGCAAGTGTTGTGAAAAAGTCGTTTATCGACTTTTCGACTAAGGGAACTTAATTCCAAGCAGCTAAAGGTGACTGAAAAAGGTTACCTATTTCAAATAAGAAAAATACAAATGAGACTTATCCATGTGAAATATTAATATTACCGTATAATAACCAGGTTTTTTGGTTGGGTGCAGGCAGTGGAGATCTCTACAGATCTACTACTATAGGTATAATACCTACAAGAAGGTTATTCATAAAGACAGTATCGGTATCGACATCAAAATTGGATCGATAACATTTTCCCAGCCGCACTAGTCCTTATTTGAAACAGATATGAACCCAGATTGAGTCCGGAAGACGGATTAGTGCGATGGAAGTAAATTAGGTTCGAAAACAAACGTAGTTATTGCAGGACACGAGATGTTTGATTCGTGGCCCACATACGAGACGGGAATGGCGCACGCATCAAAAGCATGCGAACAGCAAGTAGGTTTGACCTTTTTGTACACAAGCATGTATTTTTGAACCATGAAAGTTCCAATTTCTAAACGAAATTAAACTAATCTTAAACAAGATATTTCAAACTCTATTGAGTATAAGAATTCCTTAAAGAAATCGCATATAATCGAGAACAGGTAATATAGAATGAATTTCTTTATTTGATGGACCGACCAGCATTAGGAATAATACAAATACGATCTCTACTTAAAAAAAAACCGTACCTACTTTAGTAATTCTCCAGATTTTCATGATAGAATATCTGAAATATTGTTGGAAAATGTAGACTGCGGATGTGCCTAGTTTTAGACCGAACCGTTTTAATTAAGCTCTCATTCAAAGTGGCGTGTCAAATCTGATATGATACCTAGAACAGTAAATTGGCGAGTATCAGGAAGCGCCGTAGCGTCTCACCTACTTACCTCTTGGCACCCGCCGCACCTCGGCTGGTTACACACTGCTGGCGTTAAGCAGCTCTACATTACTTAGACGAAAAATGATATTCTGATTAGACTTACACCCGTAATCACAAATAATGCTTGCCTAAGTGAAGCAGCAACGCCATGCGAAGTCGAATAGAGCTCTGTGATTGTAATGTAATGTTTGTGAATACGGGTGTATACCAATGATGGTCGTAGCTGGTTTCTGAAGCACACGTAAGTACTTAAATCAAAGAAATTAATTTTAATTTTACTTTGTACCTACATAGTGAATTTTCAGCAGCAAAAAAGATGTAAATAGTGAACCCTCAGCCTTACTGTGGGTTACCTCCTCATACAATTTTACTGTATGCGCTCTTACACGCTATAAATCGCACTGACTGTCAGAGGATATTAACTGTCCCCTACATTTTGTAATTTTACCCACCTACTTCCCTAATAAGATTAAGATACTGATATTTTGGCAGTTTTTTTTTATTCTTCCAAAGTAATAATGACTTGTTAACACAAAACGCTGTACTATACTAAATTAAATTAAATGTCTCAATGATTAAATTAGTCACATGTTTTGCTTTCGTTGCTGTAATATCCTCAATAATGAACTAAAATGAGTCTATCAAAACAACACAGATCTATTTCACAGCTTTGAAAACTTTCAAGTCGTTTCAACAAAGCTTTGATCTCCAGCTTGCCGTTATCATATTTTGAGTTGACCCACAATCCCGGATCCACTTAAAGTTCATGGCACAGGGTTAAATTAAGCTCGCCGATCCACATGATACAGCTTCGAAAGCTCGTAAACTTACGCGACACTGAAATACGCGAAAAAGACTCAACGATCCAAGGATTTAATTTTATTAAGGAGTTACAACATCGGGATTAGGAACGAAAAAGAAGGTTAGAGTAATAAAGATTAGATCCATGACTGCTATTCATAGATATTGTTTATGAGTTGAGAAATCAGATCAACCAGTATTTAGGTTCATTAACGTTGGAGTTATATTTAGTTTTATTGCCAAAAGTTGCGATAGCTGCCGCTGAGAGTGCGAAGACTCTTAAAAATTCTAACATCAGCATCGTTGGCTCCACAATTTATTAATGTTAAAAATCTATAGACATAAATTATGGCGAAAGTAAGGTTGAGGTCACTGTGCAGTGTCAATGCAATTCCTTCTGACTGCTCATCACCTTAAGTAGCAATAGGTTTCCAACGAAGGCAAAAAGAACTCAAGTAGGTAGGTACTAAGTCGTTGAGGTAGAAGTTTTTAAATGTTTCTTCCAGGAGTAAGGTAGTCAAATAACTATGGATGGAAGAGACCCAGCACGCAGTCCCAGGATGACAATCTTTTGGAAAAGAGGCCAACCAAAGACTGAGAGAGATGGAGAGATGAATACTTCTTTTCATTTTATTTCGAACTCATTCGCGTACGGAAGCACTAAAGAAATCAATGGGGCATAAAATTGTCTGCTCATTGGTGTCGCTTTCTTTGCGTGGGCAGTCTTTTTAATACATTTTTATAAGAAAATTGATGCTCAAGCCAGGCCAAGATCATTAACATGCAGCTTAGTCTTTCGCGTTAAAGATTGATTCTTTTGCCTAAGTGAAGCAAATCGAACGCACAGCGTTGAATAGAACTCTGTGATTGGTTCGTGTGTCACCCTGTGCATCCACGCGCACTGTGAGACCTCATAGTAATGTTTGTGCATATGGGCGTCAACAAATAAAAATAAAACCCGGCGTTTCGGCATTATTTATGAAAGCATCTACGATTGCAGGTGCATATCTCGCGGGGAAATCTATTCGGGGAAAATAAATCGTACAGCCTAAGTGATGTCAATATCAAAGGCACTTAGGTCAATTATTATCGTTTAACACGCGTCCTCAGGACGTAAAACGAATGCACATAAGTACTAAAATGTGTTGTTGATTTTACGAGTATGCTTGATGGCCGATAAACCTGGCAAGCGTAGGGCATAGGTGAGAGAGCTTCCAGACACGAATGTGGTGGAAAATAACGATGGCTTGCAGACGTAAATTATGAGTCATTTAGCATTGACTTGATATGTATTCTAATGGCGAATTGAAACAATGTTTCTTAATGCACCCGTGATGCATCCAAGTTAGAATAAAGGCGGTTCATTAACTCAATAGAAACTATGTCCACGAATTCACCCCTATGATAATAATTATTATGTGTAGAGCACTGACAGCAATTTAGGATCTAGGATAGGAGCATACTAACAAACATATACTCGCTGTCACAAGAATATAAAGCAGGTGTCCAAAAGACTAAACATGTCATTACTGTTTAAATAGGCACAGAATGCCGTTGATACCACAATAATTCATTCCTGAGAAATGGTTAACTGAACTACGTAGTCATCAATCAGTTTCATATACTCTACATATCAAAGAGCGACCACACGTAGCCTACAGCTCCTGAATTACATAAATTATGTGCTTCAACTCCGAAGAGTGTAACAATAAAACTAACGGACTTGTTATGCGCGCGCTCTTTTGAGCGCTCGTAAAGCGTTATGAGCTATTTAACGATCACTCCTGCTCATTAAAATAGCTCGTTTCACGGGTAGAAAGCGATCGGGAACCACAGCCAACAGGTCAACTTTAACACAGCTGCAGAAGATAGACTCTACTCCTAAAAGCTCTTATGTTAATAGCCCGATGGTTTTGGACGTTACGAGTAAGTATTGCTAAATCGATGAGATATCTTGGATTTTTTTCATTTTACAGGAACAATAGTATGAGTTATATTTGTAATACTGTAGATATGAATGTGTCAAACAAAAGTTCATTGACATATATGAGGATAGTTGCAAACATACCTCAAGGCAAAAATAGAGCAGCAAAACTTTCAATCAAATCTAATAAAGAGTTTGCCAAACAGGATGAATGATGCTGATGTGAAACGTCATAATTCAACCCAAAAAATGGTAGCGCCAACAAAAATTAGGCTGGCCAGTCCCAAATTAGCGGTGTGCCCAAAACTGGGGCAGGTGGGAAGGAGCAGTCAGTCTAGTGAAACTGAATATCCCCATTTGTTCAGAGTGGGAGGCAAGTCATGTTAATAACGCTAATAATGTGCGTAGATTATTTTCAGAACTGCGGCCAAGCCAATTTTCGGGACCGGTATTTTTTGAACTCCCGCACCCCCCGGTGGTTTGATTTTGACAATACAAATAGAGTGGATGGGGAATTAAATGAGAGGTCTGCGTTAGCTGGCGATGCTGTGTTAGAGTAATGTGTAGTTAGCTTTGTTTCTTAGAAGTAGGGACGTTGACCCAATCAATCTTCCCGCGAAGAGACAATTTGCAATTCTTGCACAATGTTACCTCAGCATCAGATATTGATTTATTAATTTTGGTATATCACAAAATATGAAGACTAGTTAGTGAAGAGTTGAGGATTTGAATTCTTAATATCGTCACTGTCTAGATATCATGCGATTTAACCAAGTAAAGTCAATTGAGGACTATGAAGAGTATGATTTCATCATTATGACTAGGCAAATAAAAACATCAAATTAATCGATTTTTGTGAGATCATTTTAAAACTAGATTTTAAGAACAAATTAATATAATAAGAAGAAACCACCGAATCACACGGACGATAATATTTCCAAATGGCGCGTTGGCGGCAGTGATAAGTGTAGGAGATCTAGGAAGCCATCCGTTACATGGATGTAGGAGATGAATAAGTACAACACATTATGTCGTTGGAAATATGTCAATTTCAGACTGTTTTGAGTCTGTCGTACATTCAGATTTTACACTATTTCTTATTTATAATTAGTCTTTGTCCCTGGTTATCTTCGGTTCGTGGATTTTGATTCGTATAACTGAAATACTGTATCCCACAGGAAATGTGGACAGAGTTCAAAATTGACCAGGTTAGAAAAACATCGTTGCAGGTAGATAACTAAAAGATGAATTCTTCTTAAATTTATGAAAAGATAGGTCTTTATTAGCATTATTCAAAGAGTTTTAATTTGTTATGTTAGAAAATATTTCGAGATGAAAGTCTCTTTGTAAGTATTATAAAGTGATTTTTAGAAAAAAATGTCTTTGAAATAAGCTAAAAGGATTTTAGTGTAGTATTAGCAAAAATAACAATAAAACAAATGAGATTACGGCGAAATGTAATCATTCAAGCACAAAAACCTTGTAATAGCTTTTTCACAATTAAAGTATATTTTGAGATTTATGTTCTGTGACACGTTTTGCGAATTTCGTAATAGTTTTTAGGTCACCTAGTGGAACACATCAATCTATACTAATATTGTGAATCCGAGTGTTACTCAGTTGTACTGTAATATATCTTTCTGTTTGTTCTGTTTTAATCTATACCGCTGATTTACCATTTGTCGTAGAGACATCTTTAGATGGGCGAAAAGAGAACGCTCTACCTATTTACTACTTCGATACCGAACCAAAAATAACATCTTCAAAGCTAAGGCCCTAGTCCCTATAGATAAGGTATAAAGAGCTGCAGTTAGTCTCAAATTGTTAGAGCGTAAAGGTAGAGTTTTAGAATTAAAAGTTAAAAAAGTCCCAAAGCACACGTTTTCTGAAGTTGCAAAGCTGAGTTAACGATTTGAATGTTGATTTCTACTGGACTAAATAGTTTTTCAGATAGAATTAGGTATGTGCCCGAAGTAAATAATAATACGCAGACGAAGCCGCGGGTAGCCACATAGTAAAAGCGTTATGTAACTGTTACTGAACTAAATAGAGTCATCTAACAAATGGCTCTAGCGTTCGCTCCAAAACGCGGTCATTCCACATGTAATTTATTTTGATTTATTTTGTTCAGTGTAAAATTTCGTTTAATTCTATCGGAATTGGGGAATGGGACCACGGTCGGATTCCAGTTGTAATGTTTCGGAATGGTGAAGGTCGTTTGGAAGCTTAAGTGGCTATGAAAAATGCAGTTAGGTTAGATAAACAGGGCAAACCGTTATTAGAACCAATGCTGCACATTATACCTACTCGTACCTAGACGTCTTGTTCTAGACTTGAAAGTTTCAAGTTGAAACACGAAGCTTACGCCCGTATTCCCAAACGATGATTGCTTAAGTAAAGCAGCAAATCGAACGCACAGCGATGAATAGAGCTCTGTAATTGGTTCGTGTGTCACCCTGTACGTCCACGCGCACTGTGAAACCTCATGGCGTTAGTCACGTATAATATTGTTCCGGCTGTATAAGTCTGTGTTTACCATAGAAGAGAGGAAAAACTAGTAGATAACTTCTTGGCTGCATTCCTATAGCATTTTCAATTTACAGCTTATGTAGAAAACTAGTAAAAGCTGGTAAGCGCATATCACGTAACTTGAAGCACGACAGTCATCGCCCTTCAATCTGAAAAGTGTGCCTGCCCAGAGTTGTTTTTGTCTGAGAGCTGGTCATTTTTGCTGTGACTCGCTACAACTGCTAGGATACGAATAGAGCAGATACTTATTTCAAAAGCTTCTTCTTATTTTAAGAAGTAATTTTGGTCCCTAAATTTAAAGATGCTTACGTGAACATGAATTCGTTAGCGCGAAAAGGAAGCGTTATCTGAGTACAGACCTGTCGGCTGCCGCCTTGACTCCGTTGGCCCTGGTCTTGGGGTGGTTCTTCTTGGGGCGCACGGCTATCTTGTGCTTGGCGGCCGACGTGTCCAGGAGTTGAGCGTCTCCCAGGTCCAGGGCCGGGTCCAGGTCCAGCCGGGGCCTCCTGGGGGAGGGGACCGGTTAGTATGTTGTGGGTGCTAGACTGGTAGTACGTGGTCCGTGAGACATTATTTGTGGGAATGTTTTTAATAGTTGAGACTGTGAAGATAGGGGAAGATATTAAGTATGAAACTGTTTCAGTGCTAATAGATTAATTTTAAACTTCAATATTATGGTAAATTATTATGAAATGTATAAATGTATTTATAAATTAAGTCACTAATGCAGTAGGTTTTCAAAACGTTTAAATAAATACATAAATGAATATCTTAACACAATAAGTTATCTACAAGTATTTGAAAAATTCAATCACCAACAAAGAAAATAACCCCCTTTATATGCTGGTTTCAAAATATAACAGGAAGGACAGAAAATTCAGACACTCTAAATATGAAAAGTTTTCCAATGTGTCTGTAAGGACTCTACGTTTTTATTTAAGTAATTCATCTGATCAGAAATCTTAGAATACATCTCAATTAAAGGTGCAAGTTTTCATAATTCTGAATGCTGAGTTTCAGCTTTTTAAAACTGAAAGTATCCTACTTCTTCTCTCTTACACCTGAGCTTGGCCATAGTACAGGTGGATCATATGAAGAAAGTAATGACCGATAAAACGATCTTGCTGAAAGCCCTGCACCAATTAGGGCGGATAAATTAAGAGTTATACACAAGATCGTGTTCGTTACATTTGCGAGAGCTCCATCAATCAGCGTGCAGGTGTCTCGGGTGTCCGACAGTTCAATGTCAGGGTCCGCGCGGCTCGGGTTACCTCATGTGATCTGTTTTGACAGGTTTATTCCTAGATGGAGTGGGAGTTTGAAGAACATCGGTAAAGAGAATTTTGATTCAGATCTAGGTTTGTTTTAGACAAAGAATACGACGAGTATGACTCTCATTCGGCTTGGATCTATTGAAAACATTGACTGAAAACTAGACTCGTCGCCTTTGGGTCAGACTTTCGATTAAGACAAGGCTTGAAACCTATATTTTAATGATGATAAGACAAAATGATATGGAAATAACTTATAGTACTTAAGTAAATTATAATAATCTTGTCCTTTTAACTGATGGTCTTATCTTTCTTACGACAAAAGCAGCCAAATTGTTTGACTGGAAAGGTTTCCTGAAGTGCACCTCTCATTTTATGTTGCAATTTCACCTTTACAAACTTATTTATAAGTGTTACCCATATTTCATCTTAATATACCTATAATCATTTATTTCAGCACACACATCCTGCTTTAAAACAAATGGCGGTATAAAATTAAATAACCGATTACCCCGTTTGAAGTGGCCCGCCATACGGCTGGTGCTCAGCCAAATGTGCTTAGCTGCGCTTGCGCTTATATTCACGTTTTGTTTGCTGTCACGACAAGAACAAGCCTTTGCCATAAAATTATACGAATGGTGAAAAACATGTTCATGCCAAGTCGCACATCACATTATGGTTTAATAACAACCAGCTTTTTCCTTTGGCTTTCGGTCCGTCACAGTGTGAGGCGAGTGAGTCACCGGTGCGGTGATTGATTACCAGTCATTTTGTTTGCTAGATAAGTATACACTCTCGAAGCTTATAATAGTCAGTGATGATAGAACGGGTCTATAAAAATAAAACTTAACTTATTTATTTAGCAATTTTCAAGAATTTTTATTTTTTATTTTTATTTTTTTCCAAGCCAGTGATGAGGAAACATGCCTTTAAAATTAAAACTACTACATAAAAGTTTTAGTCCTCTTTTTTTAGAACAATAAAGGAAAATTACCCCGCTCAAAATAAATCATTATTATCCTTATTGGTCAACAAAGTCCGGTGCAACAAAGGTGTCACTCGCTGCGCGCGCGCTATTTCAGGCCGCCCCAGAAACGGCGTGACGTCAATGCGGCACAGATTCGCTCTCCAGCGCTCCAGCGTCTAGCCCAGTTAGCCACGGAGCAGATTTAACCCTCACTTGACTGTGCAGGCACTGGGCCTTTTTAACCCTTACCATATCTTCGAAAAATTGATTTTCTGATGAGAAGACAAGGTTTTCCTCCACCATTTAACGTTTTGACCATTCATAGCCATTTTATTTAGAAGAAATAACTTCTTTTTTAAATAATAGTAATTCAGGTTTTTTTTTATCAATTTCAGGCATGTCTTTACCTACATTAAGATTGAGAGTAATCGTCTCCTAGATTCATTCGTTAGAATTGGATTTGGACTTGGATTTTGGGTTATCTCAAAGGATTGGAAGATTCAACTCTATATATTTTTTTAGTCTGTATTGTATCAGGTAGGTATGGGATTATTCTGTGGTATGGGGTAAAAGTGAAACTCTCGATTAGTCAGAAGCCTTTCAAATGCCTTAAGGCTAGGATTTACCGCCTCGATGCCGTGCATTTGTTTACCTCAGCCCCCGCACACCTCGCACTGACACTCGCGCTGACACTCGCGCGACGCGTTGACGCCACAGCGTAAAAACAAACCGTAAGTTGGATGACGGTTTACGTAATCTTCAAATAGTTAATAAATAAATAATAAAATTAAATATCCTTCGACATAATATTTTAACACTGCGCCTCTAGTCTCAAACTAAGCAAAGCTTGTACTATGGGATATGAAAATACTTAAATAACATAACATAAATAAATAAATATTATGGTTAGAAACCGTGCATAGTGCAGTCCACACAGCTTATGACCGCAGTCTGTGGAGGAACACTATCTGTGGTCGCGATCCTCATCAGTGAGGGACCGAGGAAGAAGAAGAATGGTTAGAAAACACCCAGCCCGAAACAAATATTATTATAATGTTCATGCACACAAATGTTTGTCAATCAATAATGTCAAATGAAAGATGATAATATTAAGTCAAACAAATAACCTAGGCAGCACTCTGACAATCCTTAGTATGTACGCAGTATAATTGTAATTACTGCATTAATATTAAGTACAAGTCATCTGTTTTTCCTATGGAAACATAATATCAGTGTGTGTTTAAGTGGAATTACTGCACATATACTATGTGCAAGGTGAACTTAACAATTGTAGAAACATAATAAGAATGATGTAATTGGCACATACTGCACTATTACTGTGTAGCAAATTAAGTAAGCGCGAGTATTCACGTAATATTAAGTTATTATGTGCTCTTACTGCTAACATAGTATGTGAAGAAACCTACAATCTGCTCTTTACTGCGTTTATGATAACATGTATCTTCCGTTCTAAGATAGATAGAAAAAAACGGGTCTTTGATTCTTATAGATCGCGATGTCAGGATTCAGAATATTCAAAACAATCATAAATGCAGTAAGTGGTACTTACTGCGTTTATAAATTGTGCGGCAGAGCACTAGAGATACCGCGCGGGGGTGTTATCGGCTCTGCGCTGGCGCTAGGTGGGTCAATGACGTTCGTTCACCCGCTGCACTGGCACGTGTTGGCCTCGAACCCCTCCCCCCCCCCTCAGATCCTTCCCCCCCCCCCCTCACTTCACAACTTTCCGACATGGATTCGAAATCCTTGGAATTTTCTATTAATATCATTAGAAGCCATAGGTTGTTTTACGAAGATGCTCATAAATTGCGATGAAATCGTTTTTGCTTGCGGCTTAAAAATTATGAACTTACCTATTTGATTCGATATTCGCATTCTAGATAATTCTAGAACACAGTGGAAAATTTTCATCGCCACACGTAGAGTCGATCATATACTAAACTGGGAAATTGTAAATTTATTAAATTATACTGTTACAAATAATATCATCATTTGATTTTATAGGTGTGATATTGAAGGTCATGAAAATACCTGAAGAAGAACCTTCTAGTGAGGCGTCGACTTTATGATACCAAATTGAACTTGATTTAAATAGTGTGAACTAAAATACAATCCAAAGAGCTAAAATGACCCAAAATGCCGATTATTCCTAATTAAGTACTTTACAAGACCTCTTAATTTTTATCCAAATGGTATTGCAGGCTTAGTATACAGGGTGTTAGGTAAATGGGTATATGAGCCAACACTAGCCCATGTTAACATGGGCATATAAATGGTATGGTGAAGTCAGAAAAGCTATATCTTGATTTATTTATTTTAATTTTCATACAAATTGGATTTTATAAAATTTATTTGTATGAATATTTAAAAAATTAAAATGATGATATCAAATTTCTGACTTCACCATACCATTTATATGCCTATGTTAACATGGGCTAGTGTCGGCTCATATACCCATTTACCTAACACCCTGTATATAACCTTAAAGTCTAGTTTTGCTAATTTTCAGACCATTAAATTGCTAGAGTCAATATGTTCATGTCTATCTGAAAGGTGGGTCAATGACGTTCTTTCACCCGCGCCACCACCCGCGCCAGCCTTGCATTCCGCCCCTCCTCCTAAGGGCGCGCTCACATTAGGCGGCTGCGCTGCAACTACCAACCCGTTCTCTTAAGCTGTAGATATGAATACCAAGTAGTCCGAAAACTGAAATAAAAAGATTTAGGTGAATGCGAGAACGTCGCTTAAGATTTGAGAGTTGCGTTCGCGGAGACTTAAATATTTGTCATCACTTTTTTTGTTGAAAAATTAAAATATGTAGAGTACTTTTACGGTGAGTTTCTTATAGCAGCAGTCCTACTAAATACAAGTACGTATATTTTTATTTGTGATGTGAATGCGCTCTAACCTTATCGGTCAATAAATTAATAGGTAACGTATTAGCGTTCGAAGTTTCCCAATGAACCGTACTATCATTATAATAATAATAGTACTTGTTTGAGCTTTATCTTAGTATTGATATTTTAATATTTATGCAATGTTTTAAAAATAGCACTATTTGAAATGTTGCAAAAATAATTTGTTTGTTGTCTCTATAATCTATTGTTATTAAATAGACATTGTTTTAAGTTAACTTGACCTTCATCACTTCATTCATATTAGAATGAGTATACATTAAAGACTAACAAAACTCACAAGTAAGTAGGTACCTTGTATATTTCTTGACTCTATCCAAATGTAAATCTAGGTACGGACGGAAAAATAAATGAAAAATTTATCAACATTTTGCAAGCAAGCCAAGGAATTTATCTCAAGCTACCAGTAGCTTACCTGTTCAATAGCAAAGCTAAGGCGTACTCTACCTGAAAATTATCATATTTTTCACATCTCCTCATTGACCTAGATATTAACATTTCATCTCCACCTCTAATGGTTCTCCCAACAACAAATAGGTAGGTGTTTGTCGTCACGTAGCCGCTCGAAGGTGGGTCAATGACGTTCGTTCACCGCTGCACCCCGTACCCTCCTGAAACATTTCCACCGCTTATAGAGTCGCTGCATAACCGATCAATACCGAGGAAGACATCAAACTAGCCTTGCTACAATGGGAAATAAATAATTGGCTTAGCTTGACATATGACCGTATTTTAACAATAATTCTGTAAATTGTAGTTTCATCAAAACCGTTTTGTAGTTTTTTCGTAAAAGAGTAACTTACAAACGATGCTTGCTTAATCGAAGCACCAACGCTATGCTAAGTCGAACGCACAGCGTTGAGTGGAGCTCTGTGATTGGTTCGTGTATGTCACTCCGCCATTCAAGTATTGTCTATGAATAGGTTTTTGGGACCCTGTGCGTCCACGTGGACTCATAGTAATGTTTGTGAATACGGGTGTAACATTTATCCATTCTCATAAACTTTTCACATGTCATATAGTTACTATATTACTGAGATGTTCAGCACCTCGATGACTACTGTGGTGATTTTGATTGTGACCTTCATGAAATAATAGAAAAATGTACATTATTTACATCGATTTCTCTACCAAACATAGGTATTTGATTTCCCGTCTTCATTAATAGTAGTGCTGATAAAACTCGTATACAAGAGGAATTGGAATGGTACAACAATGTAGAAAGTTGCTGGAGGAAACTTCAAATCTCTGTCATTATATTTTCTAGGTAACATACTACCTAAGCTGTAGTTAGCACTACGACTATACCTACTTGTTGCAATATCTGTAATTTATTTTAATAAAGCATTCTCCATCTAAAGGAAATACCCCAATATGATATTCTTTCTAGTTCTATTCTCATTTTAAAGTACAGAATACATACAAAGAAACATTTATCTCTCCATTGGCACGTGGATGTTTCTGTATTTCTGTGCCCACATTTTGAATTTTATCGTAGCTTATTATGGAAACTTCTCGTCAACAGCACAACAATACTCGTAACGACTTACATACTTGGGGAAAATTGACGCCTACTCATTGGAACTCCTTAAAATTCAAACTTTAACAACATATAATTTATTTCTTCAGGAAATTGAAAAGATATAATAAAGGAGGAAAGCCTAGAAGTTTCTTCGAGTGTAGTAAAATCTTATTTAGGGTTTCCAATTTAAAAAAGGTTCTCCTTAAGGTAAGATTAGGGTTATCTTTCATGAGATTTGAGTCAGGAGATTGCTACCCTCGTTCTTAATTGCGCAATTACAATGTAGACACCTACGAGCCTATATTAAATATAAGAGTTGCTTATAATTTTGTAAATAAGTAAATAGTCTGTTAGGTACATATTGTCGCCATAACTAAGTAAAACTAGCTTTTGCCCGCGGCTTCACTCGCATGAAATTAAGTATATCACATATCGTCATAAATTATAGCCTATATGTTATTCTGGGTTATTAATACTGTAAAGTTTCATCTAAATCCTTTCAGTAGTTTTTGCGTGAAAGAGTAACAAACATGTTAACATCCAGACATCCATACAAACTTTCGCATTTATAATATTAGTAGGATTAGTAGGATATAAGGACTTCTCAATCATCGTTGCAATTCATTTAGTGTGCTTGTAACCTCGAAAACCAGTGCCGTATTGATCCACCGCTTGACGTTGCAATTTGGACGCATATACTATGACTATGCTAGCTCAGCGTTTCAATGCCATATTCCCGTATCTATATATATCTCTCTCTGTGCGGGAGTGGGGGGAGAGCGCACAGCGCAGGTACTAGCTAGGTCAATGACGTTCGTTCACCCGATGCAGGCACCCCGTCGAAAGTAGGGCGGTACATAGCACCCTTGGAAGCTATGTGCGGATACCCTGCATGTATTGCACTTTACGCCTCCCCTATGTAATGTACAGTGTACAGCATATCAAACTATGCATTTTATTGCAAAATAGCATCTACTACAACTGCATAAGATCCCCAGCTTGATATGCTGTCGTCTCTACACTTGAGAACTTTTCACACCTCAATGGGCTGTCGCTTCACTCCTTTATGCTCTACGATGGAAAGGAGGGTAGTGTGTTTTGTTTGCGTGCACGAGCAGTAGTGGATACTCCGGTTCCCTAGCTTTAAACAATTGAAGATACCCTTACCTTGATGACAAACACATTGCATCAGCTATTACAAAATACTCGTAGATAGATTTTTAAGATACAAGCCACAAAGACAATAACTGAAAGATGACCCAAATAATCGAGTTCATGCAATAATTTGGACTGAATTATTGTTTTATCTAAGCCCAGGGTTTACTTTGGCAATAACTTATAATTTAGTAATAATATTTTCCTTTCTGCTTAGCGATATCTTAGTAGTTCATTAGTACTGCAATAACAGATAATATTTGCTTGACCTTGAATGTCGGCTTTGAATGTAAATTCAATGCGATTTATCAGTCGTTTACGTGTGTTACTGTTAAATATTAGACTTGATATTAATAAAATAAAAAAATGATTTCGGTATTTTTAAATGTAGGGCAGATATACAAAAATCCCAGACATAACAAGGAGAAACTGCATATGAATTATCAAAGTGACGATAAGCAATCAACTGCAAATGAATTTTTCTTCGACTAATTCCAAGCAGGTAGTAATCCAATGAAAGTGTTCTACGGGAATTAGAACGTAAAGGTCGCACACTAAGCTGACGTTGCTATTAAATTATTGCATCGAAGGAGTACGGAGTGCATTACCAACAAGTACCAAAGAGTACTAGAGCCTTCGCCCATGTACTTGTAAAAGTAGATAGAATGTCTAAGTCAGCCAGGCCAGTAGAAGCCAAGGCTAGGTTGAACCACATCCACAGTTCAATTTAAACCCTTCGTGATAGTAAACAAAGCTGATATTCCATTGGCGCCAACCTTCAATGACGTTCGTTGACTCGAGCGTTCGATGCCGGCGCAGTGCTGTTTTCCTTCTCCGTTTTCATGCATTGATATTAGAAACTGTTGAAGCTGTTTCTGTTATTATATTTCAATGCAATTATGGGTTATTAGAATAGATTAAAATTCAATTAAACCATTACAATGTTCATGTAATTTTCATGAAAATCTCTGCCCATTCAGACAGATTAATTTTCATTGACGCTGTATATGTTTAATACAATATGATTCCAAAGATACATAAAGTAAAAATGATTTAACAAGCGTAATAAAAACAAATGCTTCAAGCATAATGTAATATGATTGCACTTGCATTGAGGTAGGTAAGTTAGACTAGTGCTGCAAATTATTCATATAGTATTATCGTGGTAGAATTTCAGGGGCGTTAATTCATCTATTCCGCGTCCGATATCGGGTGTGTTGAAATGGTTATTTTAGCCGGCAGAAGGTATAATGTTGTCTTGCACACGCAGCACCAGGATACGTAGAGCCGGCTTTGGTGTTATTGGGGTAGTGACGATGTGTCTGGTTATAGCGGTCGGTGGGTCGAAGCGATGTGGCGTTGGAGCTCGTGACCCAATTTCGCAGCTGCTGGTTTCAGCAGCGAGGGGCGTCGAGCGCCGCGGCGGGGCGCGGGCGGCGCGTGTCAATGCCGTACGTTGACTCGGCCAGCGTCGGCCTCCGCCTTACATAACCACCGACAATGAGCGTTCGCCGAATGCGTGTGATGTACCACAACCGATGCTCAATGGTATTTCACTGGAAATTTCTAGAAACTACACGTCCCGTTACTATAATCCTCTCCATTAATATCTCCCTTTTCGGAATACTCGTACTACAGCCTTGATGCTGTTGCCCATTCATTTCGTTCGTCTGAAAAAATAGTAATAAATAAAATGTATTTGATATAGCTAGGTAATCCTTAAAAAAGTTTTCTTTTTCGAAGAACTTGCTTGTCGCTTTTCTGTAGTTTCAACATCTCTGTCAAGGTCATCGAATTCACATTGACCCGGCGATCTTAAAACATTTCATGAGATGTTATTGAATGTGTTTATTTACCAACTTATCCGTCTACCTTGCCAAAGGACACTCGAGCCCCAATAGCAGCGCTACGTGACAACCGGCATACAAACAAACGAGAAAGAGACGGTGGAAAATTTCCCGGGGGTGCGATCCTGAATAGAGGGGCTACGGGGCTTTGAGTCGGCTAGGGCGGGCGGCGGGGCCCGAAAGTGAAAAGATCAAAGATGCGCGCGAGAGGCATGCGCGGCGAGCGGGCGGTGCGAGCGGAGCCGCGCGCCGCCGCTAGCGAGCGACTGCACCGCGACGCAGCCTCACGCAAACAAAACTTTAGTTACTAACCTACTTCCGTGCGGGCGCCAACGCGAGCGCGGCTCTGTTGTTGTTCATCGCTCGCCGATACCGCTGCGAGCACGCTGCTCACTCGCTTACCCATGACACGTTTCAGTGACGAACTGTTCTATGAAAATGATCTGTAAAACGCGCGCCGTGTACCGGCTCTGAATGGACTCGAACGTTATTAAGCTGGCCGGCCCGGGGCACTCGAACAAAATGTTTTATGGTGAGATGATAATGATGTGGACGTCTTTCGGCTTTTTTATTATCTGTATTTTCTTTTCACGTTGGCATGCACTTCGCAGTCTCGTCGTTTCATTCATTCGTTTATTATTAGACGGCCATGCACACACCGCACGTAGAAACACGTGTTTGTAAATGAGATTAATTTATGGACGTACAATTATCGGCGTTTAATTATGCTGTAAAATATTAATAATTTCAATAATTCAACAATTTAAAAAAATACCTACTACTTGACTCTATAATTAAATTGGTATAGACACTTACCTGTTTAGTTAACTATCAGTAAATAAAGCATTGTTGGAGTTGACCAGAGATCAAAAAGTACTTAAAGAAACTTTAAAGTTAATAATTATTTTTATAACACATACTTGCTGGTAACATTTATAATTTTTAAACATAATTTATACATATTTTATTGACAGATACATATTACAAACATTCATTTTAAATTTTGAACAGTTGTCGTTTGTCGTATTTGTTTTTTTTAATTCTATATGGAACTGCGCTTCTATTTTAATTTTGTGCCGTTAATATGTACCTTATCTAAGTAATCTTTTTATTTATGTGTACATGTTCTTTTCTTAATGTTCAAATGTCTATATGTGTATTATATGTTAAATTTTTATACTAGTTTTATGTATTATTGAATTAAATATCGGCTAATTAACAGATATATTTTGTTGTGGATCTATACGCTGGCAGCCATGTTGCATTTTGTCTATGCAAGTGTCGCCCTCTAGCGCTGGGATCGAAACGTTGAAGTGACGTTGCACGAACAAATCCGCAAAATTTACAGGTGTTTACGCATAACAAAGGTTCCAGATATGCATTACTTATCTTAATTTAAAATAAGAAATACTATTCAATTACAAATAACTTTTTACGCAACAAGAAACGTCAAACAGTTTACCTATCAGAAAATAAGTCTTAAATCTATAGCTATAAAGGTCGAAACTAGCCTCCCGATTTGCCACTCACTTCTAATTAGTACGTAAGGTGCATTTAATTGCATGTCTCCACATACTTTTCCCAGGGTATGACTAATATAGAAGGTACTTCCTTCGTGAGGCAAATTTAAAATAGTTTGCTGACAAACCTGCCACGTGTCTCTAAATAGGCAAAATATTTTTAACCATCCGCTAACTGATGACCTCACGAGATATTTTAACCACTAGCAACGCCTTATTGCTACCACAGTTTCGACACAATGTCTAAATCTGTCAGTGAAATGATGGTGTCATATTCGTATGAGCAATTTTCAGAATCGACCCCCCCCCGTAGCGCTCTACATTTGATAAAGTGGCTTCAACCGGCTACTATACTCGTAGTAACAATGCATGAAAAAGAAAAAAAGAAAAATCGTTTGATATTTCAACCTATTGGATTAGGATTGATTTTTCAGTGGTCCGATTAACTATTAACTGAAGAACATGTTTGGCACATTGACACTTTCAGTATGGGAAATATGTCAAAATGACAAGTTTATTCTTAAGTTAAAAGATATCTCACCAAAAATCTGCCTTTAGGGCTGATGTTATTATCGTCGGATAACTTTTAACTGAAGATTAAATTTGGCACATTGACAGATTCAGTATGGGAAATACTTATGTAAAAATGACAAGTTTATTTTTCAGTTCAAAGTTATCCGACGATGGTAAAATCAGCTCATAAAATAGAGTCGCCATTTTTTTTGATTTTGAAAAAAGACTCTTTTAAACAATCTAGTAAAAAAATGAGTTTGCATAGTAATTTCGACATGCGCGTCATCTGCCGCAAATGTGTGTTGATTGAAGAGTTGCCTTGTTACCGTTTTTACTTTTAGAGTTCTCTATAGTCAATCGTCCTAAAAAATTTAGTTTCATTAAAAAAAACATCTCCAAATGCCCCTTTAGAATGGGCCTGTAAAGTAACATAAAACTGATAATTTACATGTTTTAAGCCTTTAACAGTTTGACCTTGTCTTAAATTTATATGTGGAGGTTATTGAAACTCTTTGGCCTATGCCTGTTAATCAGGCCATACGCGTGTATGAAGAAGAAACATCGACTCTTATGTTTCGATATTGCGCACCATGGCATGGGTTTATAGCTGAATCTATTTTTATTATAGCCTGGTATATCGACTCGTACTTGAGTCCATACCGTACGCTTCTTTATGCAAGCACTCTTACAACACGCGCAGTTAAAATAAATTACTCGAGGCTACATCATGAGTAGATATGTATGTACCATCTGTAGCATATTACCACCGCACAAATTGTTTATTTTCGTATGCGGAACCCAAAACCTCGACAACTGCCGCTCTTGACCGCCATTTTTGACGAAAACGTGCACACGGGCGTACCGTGGTGCGCCCGCGCCGTAACTAGGTCGGTTCAGTGACCCATATGTTTATCTAGCGATTGGCGGAGGAGCGCCAAAGCCGAGCTATCGCGTTCGAGTTTTGGTGCGGGTTATCTGCGAGCAACCTGTCTCTTGCACTATGCGTGTTTACATGGCCTGTGATAGTTTTACATTACTCTTTGTTGTGATACAAATTGCTTTTATGTATTTAAAGGCACCTAAGACATATAAAAATATAAATGCAGGAAGAAAAAATATAAATAGGTCGATAGGTATACTTCCACAGCCTCGTTCCCCAGAACTAAAATTACACATCCTTAAGAAACTACTTGTAATTCCTAACATAACCTTACCTGTGCAGGTTTGTGAAAACCCTCATTTTATTACTCTTACAGTACTTTTAAATCAATCTGTTAATCATTTTAAGAATAAATTATAATTGATTAATGAAACGTCCCCTAATACAAGCAAGGGTCATGTCTTCTAACTAAAAGGACACTTCAAACACAAAACAATAATTAGATGATTAAAATATTTCATCACCGTATTGACTCACTGAATCCAGGAAGAGTCGATATATTTAGCGGAACACCGGAATGAGGTGAAACCCGAAAGCGAAACAAACATCCACGCGTTTTCCTTATTTTGGTTAGGGCCAAATGTGTTTTGTGTGTTCTCGCTTCTAACGATCAAATCGTAGCAACCAGATAGCTATAGTAAACTAAGATTGGTTTGCAAATGGAACTAAAGCCATAGAGGCAAGATTAGGTGAAGATATCAATAAACTGATATAATTAAGTTTACCTGTCAACGCACAAAACTCCGCCCCCCACTGAAGGGCGCCCGAGCATCGTTCGGCGTATTCATACATTCGCCGTTCTCCTCTCACTCGCCGTCAGACACCGCGCCGCACGCACGTACCGCGCTCCTAATTAAATTTTGAAAGTCACCATTGTACTCGTAACATCGTAATAAATAACTGTTCCTGAAAAGCTGGTTTTTATGAAGATTCCCTCCAAGCTTTGGACCTTCGAGCCAAGATTACAACGCAGAAGACCGGCAACGACCTTTGGACTGAGGGAAAGTTATTCAACGGCGGAACCGTTACTTCAAAATCTGAAGAAGGCGCAGTCATCACCACGTCACGTCATCATCGAGCAGCAAAATCGGGGACAACAGAGCGGAGGCTCATCCACGAAAGCTATCACAAGCAGCAAATCGAGGACAACAGAGCAGAGACTCATCCACGAAGGCTGTGACGCACGCAGACGAGGTCCAGGTTGCCTCGCTTCCCGCTTCCACGCAGTTTATCTGATTCTTCATCATCGCTTGCATCTTCTCTTCACTGCACCTACGCTTAAGTATCTTTTTTCATTACATTTTACACAGATCGTTATAATTTTCTCATAACCGCTATAGTTTATTCATTGTCAGTTTTAACTACCCCACTTCATACTAAATTAATTTCTATTCACAATGACGAAATTAGTTGAACTCAAAAGAAAGCGTGGTTCGTATAAAGCTAAGCTTACGCATTTTAAAACCTTTTTAGATAATTTAACAAATCAAACCGAACCAAGTCAAACCCAACTCAGTGATCTCGGCCTCAGACTTTCCACCGTGGAGTCTTGGTACGGAGAGTATGACTCGTTACAAATAGAAATAGAAAGTTCGATGGAAATTTCAGAAACCGAGTGCGAGAGAGAGTACGAGTACCGCGAGAAGTTTGAGGTTGAGTACTTCGCGATCGTCGGCCGCGCTCGAGAGTGGGTAAGCAGGTTCACCTCTGCGCAGCCTGCCAAGGACGACGCAGCCACATCCTCGGTGGCAGGTACTGTCCTTACAGCAGGTACGCCTTCTTTGAATTTGCCCGTTATACAACTACCTACTTTTTCTGGTGATTTTGAGGATTGGCTTAAATTCCACGACACTTTTATTTCATTGATTCATACAAATGACAATATTCCTAGCATTAATAAATTTCACTATTTACAATCTTCATTAAAGGATAAAGCCGCAAGTGTCATAAATTCAGTAGATTTTTCTGCCAACAACTATGAAGTTGCCTGGCGCTTGTTATGTGAAAGATATCATAACAACAAAGTTTTAATCACCAACCACATACAAGCATTGTTT
Organism: Ostrinia furnacalis; assembly: GCF_004193835.3. Classification (NCBI taxonomy): domain Eukaryota; kingdom Metazoa; phylum Arthropoda; class Insecta; order Lepidoptera; family Crambidae; genus Ostrinia; species Ostrinia furnacalis. The sequence continues at coordinate 225,945 of NW_021137823.1, read as the reverse complement.
GACATCGAGCCCTTTACAAAGGAATCGTCAGTTTCATTACGAAATCTGATTGACAGCATCAAAAAGAACTTAAGATCTTTAGAGTCTCTTAACGTGAACACGCATAACTGGGACTTGTTAATCATTCATTTGGTTTGTACTAAACTTGATAACGCGACTAGTAGAAAGTGGAAAGAACATACTTGTAGTTCTGACCAATTGCCTGATCTGAACAAATTTATCACTTTCATTAAGAAACGTGCAGAGCTACTTGAAACTGTTAACTTAACGACAGTGAAACGTCGGCATAGCGAACCGGTAAACAATCGCTTACGCGCATTTGTATCAAATGCTAATACAACACAAGTTTCTCATGTGTGCCCATTGTGTAAACAAAGTCATGCCATTTATCAATGTTCTAAATTCAAGTCATTGTCAATTAATTTGAGAATGAATAAAGTGAAACAACTTAAGCTTTGTGTTAATTGCTTGCGCTCGGGACATGAGGTTAATAAGTGTAGGTCCGGTCCGTGCAGGATATGTGCCAAATGGCACAACACAATGTTACACACTGATGTAACGTCAGCAGCGGAGCCGAGTCGACTCGCTCTGCCCGACGCATCCTCCAAACACGACAAAAACACAACGCTGAAAGCTCAGGAAGTCACAGATTCAGCCTCTGTCGATCACGACGACTCGCAGTCATCATACGATGACGACACTTCCAATCACAGTGAGGTCGTACTTTCATCTACTCACAACAACTGCGTTCTCTTGTCCACTGTACTCGTTAATGTGATCGGTAGTGATGGCACTCGTCACACTGCCCGTGCCTTGTTAGACAATGGCAGTACATCCAACTTTATAACAGAGAAATTGAGGCAAAAGTTAAAACTTAATGTTATTTCAACCTCAACTGCAGTGGAAGGGTTAAGTCGTGAGTCTGTACGCATTACAAAGCGTTCTAATGTCACTATTTCCTCCCGCACAGAGAATTACACAACTAACGTTAATTGTTTCATTCTTCAACACATAACTCAAATGTTACCTTCCATACATTTCAATATAGAATCATTAAACATTCCAAACAATATTAATTTAGCCGACCCAACCTTTAACTCGCCTTCCGAGATAGACATGTTACTTAGCGCCGACGTATTCTGGAATGTACTAGGTACTGAACGTATTGCATTGGGCAAAAACAAACCAATACTCAGTAACTCTAAATTCGGTTGGCTTGTATCGGGTGCAATACAGTCGCAACGCACTAATAATAACAATAAATACACACATAATCATACAGTCCACTGTCACTTTATCAACGATATTGAACTTCAAACGTCACTCGATAGATTTTTCGAATTAGAATCTGTACCCGCGCCTCGTAAAACTACTAAACAGGAAAATGATTGCGAACTACATTTTTCAGCAACAACAAAACGACAAAAGGATGGTCGTTTTATTGTACAGATTCCTCTGAAACAGTCACCAGATGTATTAGGTGAGTCATACGACCAAGCACTTACTAGATTTCAATCATTAGAGCGTAGATTTGCTAGAAACTCATTACTTAAAGAAAAATATTGCAACTTTATGCAGGAATACATTGATTTGGGTCACATGTCGCCAGACACAATCATTAATGACGATAAACACAAGTACATATTACCTCACCACGGTGTTTTAAAAGAATCCAGTCTCACAACAAAGTTGAGAGTGGTATTCGATGCTTCAGCGAAAACTACGTCGGGCTTGTCATTTAATAACATTCAAAACATAGGCCCGACTGTACAAGATGATTTAATTACAATTTTAATTCGCTTTCGACAACACAAATATGTAGTTACTTCGGATTGTGAGAAGATGTATCGTTGTGTGCTAGTCGACGAGCAACAAAGATGCTTACAACAAATATTGTGGCGTTTTAATCCCACTCAAGAACTTAAACTATACAAACTTAACACTGTGACGTATGGCACCGCGTCAGCGCCGTACCTCGCCACCCGTTGCCTTGTACAGTTAGGTAGGGAATGTTTAGATCCATTGGTACGCGAAACTATATTGCATGATTTTTATGTAGATGATTATATAAGCGGCCACGACTCTAAAACAACTCTTATTCACATTATTAACGGAGTAATTAAGCAACTTAAAACTGGTCAATTTTATTTAAGAAAATGGCGCTCCAATATTCCTGAAATTTTGAATCATATTGAATGTGATAATACCGACGATGGTTTACTCAAGCTAGTGAATGATGACGACGCAAAAACGTTAGGTTTACGATGGTCTTGGAAATCCGATACATTATTATTTTCAGTCAATAATATAGATTTATCGTCCATCACTCGACTTAGTAAACGATCAATTTTATCAACAATCGGTCAAGTTTTCGACCCGCTAGGTCTCATTAATCCCTGTATTTTACAAGCAAAAATAGTACTACAAACACTTTGGGCTTCTAAGATCTCGTGGGATGACCCACTCCCTCCTGAAATTGAAAAGGAGTGGTTATTATTTTTGAAATCACTGCCACAACTAAACGAAATTGTTATACCACGTCGTATTGTTTGTAACTCACCTGTATGTATCGAAATACACGCCTTTAGCGACGCATCCCAACATGCCTATAGTGCATGTGTATACCTACGCACGGTGTCCGCAGACGGTAGCATTACTGTACAACTCGTAATGGCTAAAAGCAAGGTCGCTCCCCTAAAAGGTACTACGATACCTCGATTGGAGTTATGTGGCGCATTATTAGCAGTTAGGCTTGTAGAAAAGGTCAAGTCTGCATTAAGACTTACAATAAATCGTTGTTTGTTTTGGTGCGACTCTGCAATCGTCCTAGGATGGATTCGAACCCCCAGGTCGACCTTAAAGACCTTCGTGTTAAATAGAATTAATGAAATTACAGATCACACTGACTCAGATGTATGGAGATACGTACCTACCGATTTGAACCCGGCTGACATCGGTTCTAGGGGGTGTAACGCCAAACAGTTACAGTGCTCATCACTGTGGTTCTCCGGCCCATCATATTTGTTGCTAGCTGAGTCTCAATGGCCCACTCAGTTGAATTATACACCGACTGATTTACCGGAAACTAAGTTACAGTGTAAACTGGCCTCTGCGCAACTTAACTATTATGAAAATTACTCAGATTTTAATAGGTTACAGCGGGTCACAGCTTACTTATTGAGATTCATACATAATTGTCAAAAACCTAGTAATAAATTCAGCGGTCACCTAAAAGTGAATGAATTGAATCGTGCCACTTATGCATTGTGTAGATTTGTTCAGACAGACAACTTTCCGGACGAATTGGGTTCTTTATGTAATGAAAGGCCACTACACTTAAAATCAAAAATCTTAAACTTGAATCCATTCATATCTAATGAAAACATAATTCGTGTCGGTGGCAGATTGTCTAACTCCAATTATGACTATAATACAAAACACCCAGTTATGCTTCACGCGTCACATCATATTACTAAATTAATATTTAAATATTATCATAAAATCCTAATGCACCCAGGGCCCCAATTGTTATTGTCAATCATTAGGCATAGGTTTTGGGTAGTGGGAGGCCGTAACTTAGCTAGAAAAATAACACATGAATGTCACACATGTTGTAGATTCACAGGCAAGACTATTCAGCCTATAATGGCCAGCCTTCCAAATGAACGACTTTATAGTCAATTTCCTTTCTTTAATACAGCTGTAGATTATGCAGGTCCAATTTTGATTGCCAATAGAAAGGGTAGGGGTTGTCAATTAATTAAGTCATACATTTGCGTATTTGTCTGCCTTGCTGTAAGGGCAGTGCACCTGGAACTGGTCACAGATCTGAGCACGGAGTCATTCATGGCTGCCTTGAACAGATTTATATCGCGCAGGGGTAAGCCCAGCTTTATCTATTCCGACAACGGAACTAATTTCGTAGGGGCCGCCAATGAATTAGCTAAATTTTTACGTGTAAAGTGTAATGATTTAAGTGAAAAGGCAGCGGAGCAGTCTATAATCTTTAAATTTTCACCCGCATACAGTCCCCATTTCAACGGCTTAGCCGAAAGTTCTGTTAAATCTATTAAACACCACTTAAAGCGAGTTACTTCAATGACTAATTTAATCTATGAAGAAATGAATACCGTTCTTATAGGTATAGAAGGAATTCTAAATTCACGTCCCCTAACTCCCCTCTCATCTGATCCTAACGACCTGGTACCTCTGACGCCTGCTCACTTTCTTATCGGACGAACACTCACAATGTTGCCTCATCCTCAGATTGCTGAAGAAGACCCCGCCAGGATACAAACGTTGCCACGTTATCGTCGCGCTCAGGCGCTCATAACGCATTTCTGGAATCGTTACTACCTAGAATACATTTCAGACTTGCAGAAGAGAACAAAGTGGCAATCAACCAAAGGTGGAGAGCTGCGCATTGGAGACCTGGTGGTGGTGAAAGACGACCGCCTCCCACCTAACCGCTGGCTGCTGGGACGAGTTGCCTGCCTCCATCCCGGCCGTGACAGCATCGCCCGCGTCGTGGACGTCAACACATCGGCAGGAGTATTGCGAAGGGCATACAACAGACTTTGCCCACTACCCTGATCATTTTAAACGCTTCAGCGTTTCAACCCGGGGAGCCTGTCAACGCACAAAACTCCGCCCCCCACTGAAGGGCGCCCGAGCATCGTTCGGCGTATTCATACATTCGCCGTTCTCCTCTCACTCGCCGTCAGACACCGCGCCGCACGCACGTACCGCGCTCCTAATTAAATTTTGAAAGTCACCATTGTACTCGTAACATCGTAATAAATAACTGTTCCTGAAAAGCTGGTTTTTATGAAGATTCCCTCCATTAGCTCTACCTTGTTTCATATCAATTGCCACAGGCTTTTCTTATCCTTTCAAAAACTACGGGTATTTATAAAACCATGCAAATAAAATTACATTTAAAATGGGCTCGTTGATTTTTCCTAATAAAATGTAGAGCACACTAAAAGGAACGTTAATAGAGCTCATAAAAATAAACAATCCTAAATGGCAGCTGCATTTCACCTTTCGTCAAAACTTTCACCGGGCAAACCGCGAGATTAATCTTGCTGATAAAATCTACTTATTTGACAAATGCGTGTCATACCGATATCTAAACTACAAAGCAACAAGGCAAAACAAACCTTATTATTAGCCAGTTAGGAACTACGACTGAAAACAGTTGGAATATATTTCATTTGTGATGTTACCGTTCATGAAGGACAGAGAAAGCGGGAAAGGATGTGTAGAACTGACGTCACTTGCGTTAAAACAAAACGGTTTCGCGATAAGAGTTTTAGTATTCGTAGATAAAAGGAAGTAAAGGTATTTTAGTTTGTTTAGCAGAAGTAGGTAAAGACACAGTTTATATTTGTTACAGCAGACCGATAACAAACTTCAATAGGACATCACAAACTCGCTATCATTAGTAATTGAGCTCAAATGTTGGACCAACGCTTGATATATGGTCAATAAAATGCAACTAGTTCACATATTTACTGACACTGATACCTATTATTCTAGAAACTATAAATAATTCCTAGATGGACAGAGATGACTTTATCTACATACTTGTATTAAGCTTATGCTAGTTTTCTTGGAAGTTCATAGCAACAAATAATTCAGAATCAGATAATTTGTTTTTCTCAACTACACATATCTTGGGCTGATGGTTTCGGACTGGGTGGTAATTGGATAGCGAGTGATGGATGTTTCGCAACTGATCCTAGGCACTGCACAATTATGCACAATCATAATATTCAGTAGCATAGTCTATGCAGTTGTAGTAACCTAAGCTGGTTACCTTCAAACACTTGAAGCGACTATCGCCCTTCGTTTTCGTTAGCGCCGTCCATACTTTACCTTTATGAAGGTGAACGTCGATTCTGTACCCAGCTAAATTCATCATTCGCTAGTTCTGTCCCCCTCGTTCTACAATAGTATAAGTAAGAGTGAGCGGGACGTGTTAGATTCGATATTGTTATTAGTAGTTTAACACGCAGCGAGCCTAAGGTCGCTCGGACAAAACGTCTATGCGTCAACGAACGCTTGCAAGGTGATGCATTGTGACTAGGAATGTATAAATGCAGTGATGCCATCTATGTGCGCAATAGACGCTCAGTGAAAAATCGTTTATGCATACACGTAACGTTTACATAAATGTAACGGATCTTTATTTCAATGATTCATTGGATTAAACTCTCAATACATTAGAAGCTTCGATATGATTCCAAACTATTTGATAGTCATATTACAGCCTGCTTTTCCATCGTTTAGTACAGCAATGGAAAAAATAGAATCACGCGTAGTCAAATGATATCTGAATAATGCAACAGAAATTAGAATATTTATAGCCAAATAAAATTACAATACTAAATTAAGTTAATTTTAGTTTTGCTGCTCGAGCTTTGTTTATCTTTTAAAATGAATGTCATTGTTAATATAGGTAATAGAGACGATAATGCTTTCTAAGAATCTAATAACGCTTTTGATGACTACATTATAAGTAATAAAACCAAGAACTCGCAAATTACGATATAATAGTGGGTTAATCGATTAATTTATCCTTCTGTTTCGGAGTGTCATTGACTATAATAAAATGAATCTTAAATTACTTTCGTGGTGTTAGTTTGTAACTTTAATTAGTAATTAGATTTTGCGATATACAACTATATTTAGACTTGTTTATGACTTTATTCAGTCAATGTAAATATATGTTTTGATCAGTCTTAATAATTGGTTTCAAATTGAATAATTACAAAAATGACAACATTGATAGCAACGTTTCTTACCTAAGCGTAACTAACTCTACCATTTTAAGCATGATGTTTTGGATTTTCAATACAAGCTTTTTTCGTCAATGTTGATACTTCAGATTTAGATTATTAGCTACAGTTCTGTTCGAACAGTTTTGATTTGCAGTGACCGTGACAAATAACCAATTACATAAAAAACTGGTAACACACGCAGGCTCAAATTATATGACAGTTAGTCATCATCAGGCAAGCGCAGAGGCGGCCGCATGAAATTAGGGTCAATGATGATAAGACCATAAAATCATCTAACATTGTGTATAGTAAATGCCTACACACGTATCATAAAATGCATAGTGTGATTGTCTGAGCTATAAAGTGTCATTAATAAATGTACTCTGACACCACTGAACAACACTATAGGCTGACATTCAGATCAAGACTGTCTGACCATTAAATAATAAATGTCCATAGGTACTGCTCCATCCAGTCCCAAACTAAGCAAAGCTTGTGTACTATTTGTACGGATATACTCGTACATAAACATAAATATACAAGTATGTATAATTATTATACATCTATACAAACAGATACGTTCATGCACACAACATTGATATTGTGCGGGAATCAAAACCTGCAAGCTCTAGCATAATAGTCCGCCGGTACACGAACCACCAGCCAGGGGGTTGCCAAATCCTGGAAACGTCTTAGGCCCGCTTTTTAGGTTTCTGTTGATATTTTGGCTTGAGCATGCTCATAATATAAACTTTTAATACTAAATTCATCCTTAAGTAAAAGGTGAGTGCTCAAGCTAGAAATCTCAATTCAGAAACCGGGCCTTAAAAAAAACTATGTTATTTTAAAATTGACAAATATGAGAGACATTTAATGCCTCTGCTAAGCTATTTCGTTGGCAACGTTAAATGCAGTCGTTGGCGGTCAGGTGTCGCGTATGATAGGGTTTCCCACGCGCTAGCTTGGTCCAAGGCTGTCTCTGTGAGTTATGATTGCGAATTATCCAGTAACAAAATTATTTTGTCGCACGATTTTCGTGATAGGCAACAAAACCAATGCCGTATTTGAGACAGAAAACTCTGACTCTACATAGAGTTTGTATATCTATAAAATCTCCTGGGTTTTATACTTACAAGAACATAAAATACCCCCCAGGCCCAGAGTCAGGCTATTTATTGCCCCTGGACAGTGTCCCTGGACAGTATTGGACAGTATCCTGAAGCATAATAAATGTTAGAGATCAGACTGTCAGTTCCCGTGATTAATTGCATTTTATTAGCGGATATTCATAACCAATGTTATCCAAAGTGTAACTCCAAAGAAATTTAAAAAAAAATCAGCAATTATTAATTAATTCAGAAAAAAATGTCCTAAAGAGTTGACAACGCTGTTAATCAGCATCATTGCCCGGTTAAATTCCTTAATCTCCAAAGGTGAACGATCTTTTAACCGAAACTAAATCAAATCAAAGACATTCTTATGGAAAGTGAGCGCAACGGACCTATAAATAGATACTGACCTTTCGCTCAACGGATGCGTCAGCCAAAGTTGCGTGATGTAACGGAGAATACTGACAAACACACACGGACATACACAAACCGTATACGGATATGCGTCCGTGCCTGTGACACACTCGTACAAGAACCACGATCGGCGGTCATCGAAAGAGAAAGTGGTTAAGGTCTCAGTGGTGCCTGACCGGTGGCAATAATAGTGATGCTTTACAAACCCCATCGATAATTATAATCTCAAATAAAAAAAAATATCGATACAAATGTTTAAATTGTCAAATATATCAATGAGAATGATCTAAATGCTGTTTTCACAAAAGTTATACAGCTATTTAATCTATGTCATCTAAACTGTAATGTTTTATTACCCGTTCATAATAATAAGTTATACTCTATCATGCTTCCGTACACTTTCACTAAGATTGTCTCGTTTGATGAACAAGCGCCGGGTAGAAAGTATAGCCTAGTGAGGCTTGTATGTATGTTTAAGTTATTATGCATACTTTTTCCAAGTACTTATGTTAGTCAAGCATTGTAAATAACTACTTATTAAGATTAGCTTAGCTTTAAGGTTTCGTAAGACATGAAATATATCGTGGGAAAGAGTATAAGAAAATGATAGGAATAGTTTCGTTAAGAATTGCTCAAAAACTTTAGTGCCCTAAAATATTTTTGATCGATTACATTACTAAAGTTCAATCGATAGTTTTAGAGTCATCGACCATCGCAACACTAGCTTACGGGATCGGGGGTCGCCCTACGAGCGGTACCGTAGCTTACGCCGAGTACCGTTGCCGGCGCGCGCGCCTCCCCGACACAACCTAGACCGATTACTCTCGCTTTCGATCCACGCTTTTTGTCTCGCTCTCGTTTCTATCACCCGCCTTTCTTTTGTTAGGAGACAATGAACTTTCTTGCCATTTACTAATATTTCGCCTTTTGTGTTTTATATAATGCAGAGCACATTAATCATTCAATAAGTGAAGGTGTAGAAAGTGCTCTACACTTTTTTTGATGTCCGAATTTAAAATCATATAACACAATAATTGTTGTAATTTCAGGAAAATCCGCTTGTAATATTAAGGCTGGATTGCACCATCTTACTTTGACTTTAACAAACGTCCAAAATCTGTCAAACTCTGTACAAAAATCATCGGTTATCGCTGAAGTTTTCGTCAAAGTTAGGTGGTGCAACTCAGCCTAAGAGTCAGTAAGATTGACTTATTAGGTAGGTAGAGCTTATTATAGCGACCGAAAAAGAGTTTAATTTATGAATCCCAAACACATATAAAAACTGGCCAAAAATTGTAAGCATTTGAAACAGGTGAGTCAATTTTTATAGATTTTATCGCCGTTTTACGGTTTTTAAAATTATATATTTGCGGTCAAAACACAAAGCTGACCAAAATAAAATCGCGTGAGGCAAGTATCCAAAAAACTTAAACCTTGACCACGGCGGCTGACATTAACGCTTGCCTTTCACGGTTCGCTCAGGTGTCCGTTGTATAACTCACTTTCCATTTCTTCGGCGTGGTAAGCCTCATGTAAAACAGAGAACATGCCTCGTAGGTCACATGTCTGATTTCGTTCATGTTTGCGCGAAGTTCAACAAGCTCTACGATTAGATTTATTCACAACAATGTATCTGGGTTGGGCTACGTTCGAAGTCGATTGGGAAGTGTGTAAGATCATGAAATTAGAAATTGGATTATATTTGTTTACACGTCAAACAACAAAGTGAAATACTTACTAAAAAGCTTTGTGATTATTAAACTCATTCATTGGATTCCAATGTCAATGCCATTCGAGAAATAACACTTGTAATTTATGCTTTAAAGAAATAGCTTCATCAAAAATGTACTCATCATGTTAATGGTAATCATTTATCAACATCATTTTGTATGATGAAGCACAATTTCAATATGGACATTATTTTAAGTCTATTCCTCTTCGTTTTCACATTAATATTGCAATTTTAATTTATAAAAGTTGATTGGAAAAGTCCGCCCACTCCTCGTGAGACTCTAGAGAATTTGCCATTGTTTTAAAAGACCGAGACAATATCAAGTTGCTTGGAAAATAATACCTATTAGATATTAAAAAAAAATTGACTGAGCTAATGCACAGTACAATAAGCTCATGAGGTTATTTTGCAATACAATACCTATTATCTTAACGATACATAACTGAAGACTCAAAAACTTGGTAGTTTTCAGGACCGAAAAATTATATCAGTCAGCCTCTGTCAGTTAACTACTAGATATTAGTAAACTACGCCATAGTTTACCTAAGCAATACTTTATCTGAAACTGTTTCATCAATTTCTCCTCTGCCAACTCTGCCGTGGACATTTCTTTAGGTATTCTATATGCTCTTTAGATTCGTTGTGCTCGAGGCTTTATTCGCGATGTCGTCTTGCGAAACGCGGACTCGACGGCGAGTTAAGGTCGCCAATGTGTGGCAATTTTCCCATTTCGAAGAGAAGTAAAACCTTGACCTAGGAATTAAATTCCGTTTCGTCACTCTCTCAGCTTGATACATATTGCAATCCCAGTCCGTTTTATAATACGGTAAACAAGTGTGAGTAATCGGCTTAAAATAAAGTCTCTTTCACTTTCAAGACAATATTTACGGTTTCGGACGTCACACTTTTAAAAGGATGTGTAACTGAAAGAATACGTTACTCATCTTCTCGCAATTTTTCTCATATACCAATTCAAGCGCCAATATTAATATTTGATGTATATCTGACTTGCGAATATCTAAATTAATAATCTAACATTATAAAAATATTCGACTTCAATTGTTTTCGGCTTTAGTTCCCACCATCCGCCGCTAGATGTCGGCGCAGTCACGTCGGAGCGCGCGCGCAGCTCTTGCGCCACCACCGCGGGCGCTTTACGCAACGCGGCCATTCACCCCGGAAGGCGTTTTCCTCGCAGTTTCTTTAGCAGTGTGTTACTGTGGCGATCGCGTGATACGTTCGCGTGTTGAATAAGTGCCCGCCACCCCTCGCCGGATTTGAACCGCTAAAACTGCAGACCTAATTCTTATATCGCATGAGACAGATATAAGCACAGATGCACTTAATGCCAACTCTTAGGGACATTATTAGACATTTTAAAGTAACATTCTAAAATGGTAGGAGTACGTAATCTCACGGTATCTTGTTTTTGTAACAGATGCAGTAGATAAATGTGCAATTTAATTTAATGCTGTAATTAAACTCGTGTTATGAAACTGAGTTATCTCTGTGTTTATTAACACCATTCATAGTTTATACCGCGTTTTTATGCCTGTTTTTGTAGAGCTAGTATGTAGGGTAAAAGGCGTATTTTTAAGATACTGTATTTCTAATAATTAGTACAATGTGAAGTTTTGAATCATGTAAATAAAAACATCCTGTTGCTGATGGCGTGTGTAAACACTAATCGACAATGACATTAATAAAAATGTTAGGCCAGTTCACTCTGAAAGAGTTCATACTTTTTACGGTCTCATTCATCTTTCGTTTGGAGTGGGTCGTTAAGCGCAGAATGCAGTCGTTTTGTCAATGTTTCCACACTGCAATTTATTTTTATGCGTGTTTAGTGACGCGTCGTCGTGCCTGACTGACCGACTTATCGCCTTCATCTTACACTTAATTGATGAAATATTCATTCTGATTTATTGATTTTAAATTAAAACAGATTGTAACTGAATCACAAAGCTTATTTTTCTTACTCATTCAGCTGCCTTAATAAAATAACGATGTTACGAAAACACATTTTCATATTTTTCATGAAGCAATTTTTCAGTATCTTAAAATTTTCATACCGTTTTATAATCGTTCGAAATATGAAATAACAAATAAATATTCCTATTTTTATTCTGCACGAGTATCAATGTAAAATCTATTAGGAAAAGCAATATTTCAAAAGCTTTTCCTATTTGCTATGACATTTTCATTTGTCAAAGCAATGCTCTTTAGATCACATGTTTACACATGCTTTACAAGCTTACAGAACACGTTGCAGTTATTTTAAAATATATCAGCCAGTAAACAAGTACTAACCTACAGTCATTGTGACTGATGTGGTGCCGTCGCTAATATTTCGAAGCGGGTTAACGATTTCATGTGAAAATTACTTTTAGTGCTGTGTCCTAGTACATGTTTCGCAACAGAGTGAGTCAATTGTAGTAGTTAACTTATTGGCTTTGGACGTTAGTTTTAATAAAGCTATTTAAATGTATTATTGACCTTATTTTGGTGTGAGGAAGAAAGGAATAATCTTACTTGAATGGAATACCATTTGAGATGACAATTTAAGACCTTTTTCAAATCGTGAATAGAACGACTCACTCATGTCCTATCTTACATACCTAAAACTTTCCTGATAGTTGTATTCTTATCCGAAGTGCAGTTAACGTTAACTTTAATATTCTCTTATTAAAGTTAATCTTAACTCTTAACACTTTATTTAAAATAACTTTTTGTACTTTCTGTGCAACACTTCAAAAAGATTCTTTGATCTATGTCCTGAACAAACATAAGTTTACCGTTTGTAAAATGCTATTTTCGTTTTCATACCTGCCTGCACACCCCGTACACTTTTAAAAGGGAACTTTGGGCAAGTGTAGATTAATACAGGCTTTTTACAGCGTGTAAGCGGGTCGTTCCAGACGGTTTGCCAAGCTTTTGAAGTAAATGACTGGACCTCGCGACTGAATACTCCAAGGCTTGGGAGCTTTTGATAGGACGCGACGAATTATATTTCACACCACAAAATGGGTGTAGCTTACTAAATACTTTGTTGTTTTTTGCTACAATCATACCTGGGACTAAGTGACTTTTACTTTATTAAAGTAATGAGCCCACATTTCATAGGAATTGTAATAAAAAGGACTTTTTAATGAATTTTGCGAATGATACAAAATTTATTATATTGTAGATCGAGAATATTATCTTAGACTTAGGAAATTGCAACATGTTTAATACATACAGTATACACAGCATATAGGTTGTCAATACTCTATAGGATACAGGTAGGTTTTTAATTGGCTCTATAATTTTCGTTATCGAAATCATGCATAGCTACATATATTAATTTCCACCATATTAAGAAAAATATTGACTTTTTCTTGGAATTAGTCTCAAAAGTCCAATATTTACATAACGTATGACATTGCGCTGCGCTTGCGCAAGGATGCACCGGTCGGACCCGCCTTCTTGCGAAACCGTCCATATCGCGTCCGTGTTCAGCAGCTAAAGTCAATCAAACTTGATCCTTATGAACTTTATATTCTCTTGTTTTGCATTACCGATATAATCGTGATGAACTAGAACAAAAGTGTTTTACTGATTTCCCACGATTAAAAAAAAACATCCTTTAGTTTCATAATTATACCATTTGGAAACAGAAGGGCCAAGTCAGACCATAAAGTCGAAGAAGTGCCTAATAAAGTAAATTGCTTTAAAATTAAGTATCCATGATTGCAGTTGTGTTAGAATAATGAGATGCTGTAGCTCTACCTTCCGCCATAATTATATTCTATGTAGTAAAATCAAAGTTATCATTATGCGCTAATGTCGCTAATAAAGTGATAATTGCCTCATAAATAACAATGTTTCATAAAATGTTTATAAATATCGTAATCAACTAGCATTTTCAGTTGAAAATATGTACACATCGTGATAATGTGTTTCTCCAATAAACTCTACTCAGAGTAAGCGCACCTCACTATGTACAGTGCAAAAATTGTAATGGTTTCGTAATATGCTAATTCGTAGTGATGTAGCAGCATTTCGGAATACTTTATTATCGGTGGTTGTCCTTGAAATAGAGGAATATCTATAAATACTATTTCTGATGACTTCGAAAATATAAAAGCAATTTACTTGCATCATTGCATCATTGATGGGTTCGTTTTATTGATAGATGGTTTAATTTAACTGAATCACAAAAACATAGTTAATTTTTGACTTAAGAAGTAAACTTGACTGACCCTGACACTACCGAAATCATAAAATGAAAGCAGTGAATTCATTTGCCATCAAAACCCTTTATGACATCGATATTCAATCGAGTTTCAAGTGACATCACTATCCAAACTGAGTGCTCAAAGCTCGCAAAGTTGCCAAATGCAAATTGAAAAGTGATTTGAAGATGATCGCAAGCTAGCATTGTTCGCTGTTACCCAACATCCCGCTGGTGCTAATACTCGTAAATTAAAACATCTCTTTAATATAGCCGTCCCAAATAAACAAGGGTAAAGACCTTTTACGTAACGCAGTTACGTGGGCCTGGTGAGAGGCAATGTCAGCATTGCAGCCGCCATTATGGCGAGTTGGTAGTCGCAACACACACGACATAAGAGGGCGCTACTGGCGATCGTGTTCGTACTTTAGGGTAGGAAACCACTGCTCTGTGACCTTAACCTTCACTGTAACTTGTTGAGTTATTTATAATTTTAACAATGATTATATTGTATTTTTAAACTGTATGACTGTACAGATTTGTATGGTATTGTTTATGTAGAAAGAAAATATTACACTAATATGGTGTAGGTATATGAAGCATACATATCCATCCATGTCTACTTACCCTATCACTGCTTTACCCTTTAGAAATCTGAAATAGAGACTTCTTTGGAAAACTTTAAGCATAATAAAGTATACATATACTCAAATATACTTTGCTATAAAAGGTAAAAAAAACATGATAACGTGTGAAAGTAAAAAATAATATGGAGCTGTTGTCGTCTTAGTTCGATTTTATATAACATCCCAAATATGTAGTTTACTTCCAATTGCTTGTACATCGTTCTTATTGGCGAATTGAGCATAACGAGAGTGCATTATTAGCGCAATCCAAAATGTAGAGGTCGATTAATATCTGAACATTCAACTGTAACAATTTCAAAATGTTTTGTAACTTTTAAGATGTTTTCAAGGCTAGCACTTGATTGTATTGAATAAGGAAACGCAGCGAAGACGATGAGCTAGATATTTATTTTTACTTTGTAATTTCTGTCTATCTACGTAACTACAGGTTGACTTTGAAATTGGATTTGTCTCATATTTGGGGAATGTACTATGTATCATGAGTAGTCTTATTTTAAAAGGACGATTTCAAAGTGACCCTGTATATTCATTAGTTACACTTAGTTGTATAATCAGAAAAGTCTAAAGTCTAAAGTTTTTAAGTGTCTCTGTCTTGTCTCGTTTGATGATTACAGTAGTATAATGTCACGTTTGCAAAATATGTTGCTATTCAGACAGATTCTAATTCTACAGCGATTTCACAACACAGGCAATGCATTATCAAGGTTCCTCTAGCGTCTTTGGTTTAAATTCGTCTTTTGTTTCGCTGTGTTATGTGCCTAAAAAGGTCAATGAACAGCCTCGACGTTTCTACAACCGCATACTGTATTCAAGAACGTTATTTAACTCGTAAAGTGTTAATTTAAATACGCATTTATTACAAACGAATAAGGTTTTGACTACATTGTTGCAATGGTGAATAGACGCCGTTCTGTTTTGTGATTTGTACTATGATGTTCGCGATGCTCGCGGTCGTAACGGGTGGCTTGAGTTTATGTAATTTGAACTCCAATTGTATTGTGTTAAGAGTCACATTTGTGGTGAGTTATACTGGTGGTTAGGGCGTGTTAGATTGGATTGAAAGTTTGGCAGTGACGGCCAAAATGTTAGTTTGTTTATCGTCGGCGCGTTCTTGACAGCGAAAAAGTGAAAACGGTGTGGTGGTTGTGAAACCGGCGTCGAGGCCTCGGCGATGGTGCGGGTGCACGCTGCGCGTGCGCTTATGTAATAGGAAATGTGCTTGTGCACAATTTTAAACGCGTATTCCTACTATGTGACACTAATATAACCTAGGTTTGATGACGCTCTATAGCTTGACTAACATGTGATTTGCAGTCTTAGTTTATTTCCTGGTTTATGTACCTTTGATACAATTTTATAAAGTGGAAAAGCTCGACTTAATTTGTCAAAAGTTACGATAGGTATTTATAATGATCCATGATGATCGATTGGTCATACGTTACGATATGTGTATGAAAGACATGCGTGTTTTAACTCTTTGTTGACTTTTATAGTTGTTAACAAATAGTTAACAACAACCCATTTTTCATAAATTTATTTAACCGCAAGCGTCATGGTATTCAAATGTGACGACTACATCACCATTGCATAGCTAACGTCCCAAAAAACTTTCATACAACGATAATATCTTGGGATATGTATATAGCATTGAGTAACTTGGCATCGAGTTCATTAATTGTTCGTGTTGCGCACCAAATTTTATATGACAATGGCAATGCGCATGTCATTGACACCCAACTATTGTTTATTGTTGATTTACACGCTCTCATATTGCTCCCAACTTTCGGGGTTTCATAGGTTTATTAGGCATGCAGACGACTCTATTACCATTTGACCATGCATTAGATTCTTCAATCAATAAATTTTTAGAAGTATGAAACAAAAACTTATTTTTAAGTCTTCCTAAGTGTTTCTGATCAGACTGAATAAGTCGAACTTAAACGAACTGCTAGATAATTAAATTAACACTAAATATAGCTGCTATGGCAGCGTATAATAGCCTTCGAATCAATAATAAACTCTCATTCAAATACTTTATTTCACGTAGTTAGGTAAATGTGTCACTAAACTGGAGGCTCGTGTCATTCTAGTTCACAGCGCGGTACTTTTATTGTAAAGTAATTAGGCCCCAGTGGTGCTTTGTTTCAGCTGTTTACCAACTGCGTGGGGTCATTCACACGTTTATCGGCTATTCCACTAAATTGTTGCTGGCCAGACACATAAATCGCCGAAAAACAATATCAAAACAAAACGTCATTGGCATTGTAATCGGTCAGGTATTTCAGGATGGAGTCATTACGTCGACAGATTGTAAAGTACGATTGCGATTTGAAGATCTGACGTAGGTGCCATTGTTCCATTATCATTAACCACATGTCATTCCTGATAATTTTTCCTTCAGTTCTATTTTAGGTAGGTATATCTCTGAAAATCACGTGTTAGACCCAGAGTACCGTTCTGTTACTAGCTTCATTTTTCTAAAGGCATTTCGGCAAGCCGTCGTCCGAACATGATTCATGTGACCATAAAAGATATGAAACAGCTTGCGAAGACGATGTGATGAAATTTTGTGGAACAAAATTACTTTCAAAGTAAGTAAAACTATCACAAAGTGGCCACCATGAACTTAACACTATTCTATTGTTAAGAGATAATGAAGTGCATAGAACCTACTTACATATAAGTGATGAGTCTGAAATATTCAAGCACATTATAATAACAAGCCGCAAAACAAATAGAACTGCAAATGTATTCCGGCGAAAGCGCAAAGGTCGTGACTGAAAAACAGCAGCCGAATTTCTATTTCGTACTTTCTACTGGCTGTATCTTTTTACCTTTTTCTTATTTTGTAGTTTTCAAGAATTCTCTAACAGTGCAGTAGGAAAGATTTACATGGTCATGAATATTAAAATGGATTTCATTCGGAAAACATAATCTGAAATAAGCAATTGAAATCAATTAAGTGAAAGGGGCAAAAACGTAGTTTTGTGAATTATATTTTAGTTAAAAAACATTAACGGTAATAATCTTCTTTATCAGACAATGGCGGCGGTGCATTGCCTATTTTCCTATTTTTGATGATTTGCGCAAGATTATCCAATGGTTATCTTTGCCACCTCGTAGGGTAGGGCATTCAACTTGAATCATCCAGTTTCAGCGTGTGAAATGCGTCAACTTTATCTGCACAATAAATGTTTTCGATATGGCCTAATAATCAACAGATAAACAGTCAGTTCTATGGGAACTAGCAACGAACTGCACACAATGTGTTGCGAAATCTTTTGTGTAAATACTATTTGGTGCAACAAAGAATTCTTTTTATACGATACTATGTGACATTTTATTGAGGATCTTTTTACCCAGAATTTGGGATAGTTAGATAACGGTCGACTTATCGCCGCGAGTGTAACACTTGTTGAATGTGTTCAAGGAGTTTCGTATCTTTTGAGGTCATTGCGTTTGACAACTTTTTTAGAATCGTCAAAATACATCGATTGGTACTCAAGTTAAAAAAATATGCTACAAATTAATGATCAATTAATTAAACTTGGACACAAAAAAAATTACCAAAAAAATTTTTGCAGAACTGAAATCATGACCAATATTTTTTTTTTTTTTATGTGATAGGAGGCAAACGAGCAAACGGATCACCTGATGGTAAGTGATTACCGTCGCCCATAGACACCCGCAGACCCAGGTCTCATCACATAAAACTTCATTAACCAAAAAAATATTTGGTTTACTTATATTTAATAAATAACTTATGCAATACATAAGTATAAATAATAATACGTCGTCGTAATAACGTTTATTACTTAATAACGTAGATAAAAGTAAAATTTTAAAATATTGGATAGATGTAAAACGTATCCGTTAATATAACTTATTACACTATTAGTAGCTATGATAAATTCATTGAATTTTAATATAAATCAGTTTTAACATAGCCAAAATTGTGTCACACTACACCGAGACAAAGGAACTAAAATATATTCTTAATAAAGGCACCCACTGACTTGAAAGCGCTCCAGAAACTCGCGAAAATGTTCCAAGAATAATGTATCGGGTATCAAATATTGCATAGACTTCCTGTTTTTGGCTGGACAAATGGGGTTATTGGGTTCGTCTCGCTTTCACCTATTCTTCAGGCGTCCATACATAGGCGGTTGCGTCAATGCTCGAGTGTGTTGTTCAGGAGAATAGTTAACCCAGATCAGCTAAATATACGCGGTACCTGACCGCGCCTGCTCTCGGCGCGCATACCTCTGGACCACTCATTACCCTTTCTAATTGTCAACGCTTAGTAACACAGATGTTCCACGTATCTACTCAAAAATATCTCAGAATAAGTTTTGCTCATTTATTAAAATGAAAAATTCAGATAATTCTACGAAGCGATGATCGATATGCCCTACTAGACAAACTGGTTCTCGCTCTTGCAATGCTCTTGCTTGATTGGCATTGACATTGCACTACACTGTGCCAAAAAGGGCTACGGAAAATTACTAACTAACATTAACATGTATTTTGATCTACTACATACAGTACACAATTCGAAGGCTTGATGTGCATAGACTGTCAAAGAAAATAGACTGACGAAATTTTTAATAACAAAAAACCGAAATCGTCGTTGTGAAAGTCTTATTAGTAATCTATTTTATAGCGGCAGCGCATTGTTCGACGGACAATGAATCAGAGGCATAATCTAGGTACTTATGAATATCGGAGCGAATGAACTCTATTAATGTAATCCAACGAACTGTGCCGTCGGCCCGGCTAACCTTTTCACAAAAACGCGCCTAAACTAGATTACGATTTGTCATGCTTCACAATTAAAATTCATTCAAGCTTTTCATGAAGAAGTGGAGTAAAAACCTTGTCAACTTTGGAAGGTCCTTACCTAAATCCAAACCAAAAAATGCAGATTGACTAAGATTATGTTTTAAAAAACAAAACTTAATATCTTTTGTTCTTATTTGCGAGTTGCAAGTGTGGCGACCTTGAGTTATTGTGAAAATAATGTACAGACAGATCTAGAGCCAAATCTCGATATTTTGAAAATATAATTTAAGTTTTGAGAATGGTAATGCAATCAGGTCTCTCTATCATACAATCATATAATTAATGATATTTGAAATTAACTGTTTTAACCGAGGAGCATGCGGGTCCAGTGTAAAACGGTCATTGTGCGGTCATGAAGAACCGCGCGTGCGCGCTCGCCTGACCTACTTATGCGTTGGCGACGCCTGAGCCACCGCCAGGCCACACATGCTGCGTTGTGCTAGGTACACCCATCACTGTTACTGCAACCATCCTAGCGCTGAAACATCACCACTGACTACCAACGAAATCCCTTTCGGCGGTTCAACGACCCCGCTATCGAAATCCGCACACTCACATGCGTGTCCTCCAATGAAACGGCCAGATAAAAAAACGAAACAAAAAACATCCCGCGTAACGGTGAATGAGGAACAGAGAGAGATAACTATATTTCGGCAGCGTACTCGTCGATCGTAAGGTCGGCTACGAAAAACACTGACGCAATTTTTACAGCGTACGTAATTGAGAACTGACGAAGTCAGCGGTGTGTGCGTGAGCGCCGAGAGCGACGCCCGCGTCTGCCGAAACGGAGGCGGAATATTTAGGTGAAAGTGTTTCGAATTTCGACATGACGACATTCGCGCGCAGTCGTTATCGTGATTTTGCCGAATCTAGAGGTTCGGAGAGCGCGCAGACCCGCGACGAGACCGCGATACGCGCCCGCGCAACTCAACTCATGTGTTCACTCCGCAGGAAGTGCGCCGGACTCTGAATGCTGAAGGTGTCGGTGTCAAGTGCTTGCGTAAAAAACTATGCTGAGAGTTGGAGTGTCGAAGAATTTTAGGAGACGAAAATTAAAGTGATCGGTGTTCCTGGAACAAGGTGGAACGTTCGTGTGATGTGCGAAGTGCGGCTGTAGACAAGCTGTCGAGAGCCGACAAGCTGGGGCCCCACGAGGCGCACGACGCCTCCGCACAAGCTCTACAAGTGCAGAATATGACCTCCACAATGGGTAAATATGCACCTTATCACTTCACAAACACACGTAAAATTTTAATTTAAAACATCAAAAATATTTAAATATTAACTGAACACAAAATAATATTGTCATATTTTTATTACCTAACGTTTCCAAAAAAAATAAAAACATAAATACAACAAAAATAAAAGTATCTTTATAATGTAAAAAATCATACACCAAATGTATATGCATGACGTTTTATTTAAGTTTTATGAAAAGATTGAACAATAAAGGGATGAGAAAAATCGTAGCGTCTACGACGGTAGCCGTAGCTTATCGCTGCTACGCTGAGCTTGCTACGAAAGCTACGTAGTAAGACCTCCGAGATGATTTTTGTTTATTTTAATATAATGTATATTAAATATGTTTTTTAGTTTAGTTAAGTAGTTATTTGTTAATGAAAAAATGTTTCCCGGAATATTCAGAAAATGCTTAGGTAGTATAGTATAGGTACCTTCATAAAAAGAAATATGATCTGCCGCGGGCCAAACAATATTGTCATTACCAATTTATTTTTTATGTATTAACCTAGTCATAGACCTGTCTCCAACCAAAACAGATTAATTATTTTTTTAATATCGTATGCTACCAAACTGATTTCAATTTTAAATTTCAAAATAAATACCCACTAATTGATTAAATAACTACTGCTTTAGCATCAGTGAGTAATCTAATTATTTAGAAATATTTTTCTATATACACTAATTATTACTTATCCACAAACGAAGTTGACTCTATTGCAACTAGTCAACAGTTACACATGACTTGGGGTGGGTTGCACCACCTAACTTTGACCGTAACTTTAACGAAAACCGGTGATTTTTGTATAGAGTTTGACAGATTTTTGACATTTATCAAAGTTAAAGTAAGATGGTGCAACCCAGCCTTAGTAAGAATTTATTTTAACTACTAGGTATACTTTCGTATTCATCACACTGACTAGCCGCCAGCGAGAGTAAACCTACGAGTACTTATACATATAGCATTACGTGATAACTAAGTGACCTAACTAACGCCCGTATTCACAAACATTACTATGAGGTCTCACAGTGTGCGTGGACGCACAGGGTCACACACGAACCACAACGAACGAATCACACAGCTCTATTCAACGCTGTTCGTTCGATTTTCTGCTTCACATAAGCAAGTATCGTTTGTGAAATACGGGTGTTAATAACGTAAACCGAACCAGTTTTTCTTTTAAAGATTATGAATTGCGAAGATGAATATCCTATCGAACACCTATTCGTATCATCGTTCTCAAGCGACCGACTATACATACACCAGGCAAAGGTCAAAAACCAACTCTTGCCAGTCCACTTGTAAACTGCAACTGATTACGAAACTGCACTGCAGAAACAATGCAAAATTAAAACGGTACATTGCAAAATAGCGAGCACGTCCAACGTTAACCGTGACATTCCCAAATCATCTCGTGGATCAAGATCGTGACTGCATAACCATTCCGCTCGGCTGTGGCCGGACTAACTTTTACTTTCGTAAGGCTACTTTGTACCGCCAAATGAATTCGTTACTGCTAACAAATGACAGTCGTTAGATTATAGATCGTTTTCCATTTTATATTTTGATCCACATAAGTAATGTTTAAGAACATGAGATGCTGCTGAAGGGAAGCGCTATGTAAAGAAAAGAAGTTACATCTTCAGACGGAGGCATCCAAACTTTTCTTGTTCCGAGTTCATTGTATTTTTGCACATAAAGTACACAGTCATGCCTATGAGTAACGCAATTCAAAAACGAACAATGTAAGTTCCTATTTCTATTATGACTATCCCTTAAGTAGGCTTAACGACGTACACTCTTTGTCTATGGCCACCACGGTCTATGGCTGCGGGGTC
This sequence comes from Ostrinia furnacalis, assembly GCF_004193835.3. Lineage (NCBI taxonomy): Eukaryota > Metazoa > Arthropoda > Insecta > Lepidoptera > Crambidae > Ostrinia > Ostrinia furnacalis. The sequence continues at coordinate 203,125 of NW_021137823.1, read as the reverse complement.
GTTGATCCGGCGCCATTATGCCGTTGCCGAAATACATTTTTACGCTTACTTTCCAATACGGTGAAAGCGAAAAGGTACCGAATGACACTGCTTCCTTTCAAAGCATTGTAGTGTCAGCATGTCAGCGTCTAGTTAAATGATAATGGGCGTTACAGCCCGCCTATTAGAAAATACATTATTCGCAGTTTTGAATATCTAAGTGGTGATTACTCAGCTGTAAGCACCACACTCAAATGAAATTGCCCATTTGCTTGATATTTAGATCTTATGTGGTTTTATTAAACAGTAACGCTAAAACTATGCACAAAATATGGTTTCTTCATAATTCTATATAGGTAAACGTGTTTTGTCTATAAGTGCCATCATTAATGAACTCGAAACTGGTATTACAATTTAATTGTGATTATACTCGTTAACACATTGATTGCATCTCTTAAAATACTCTATTATTGTATTTTAAAAGCTCCGTACGCCGATGTAGTCACGTAAACGTTTGTGCATTGATTTCAAAGCGTGATATTGCAGTCTGTTTTATCTGGCAAAAATAAATTGGTCGTGTATTTTTTCGCATTGGCTCTAAACAATATAACGTTGAAGTATACTCGTAGATGTGATCTATGATGGAGCTTGCAATACGTAGTTTATTCACGAGTCATTTTCTGAACTAGACTGAAATGTCTAAACGTCTAGGAAGGATTGCGGAAACGCCAGCGTGAACAGAACACTATCAGATTATCGAAATCAATGCAGCCAAGACGAATGGATCAGGAAATGGTTAGATCGGAAGTGTGGAGTTAAAAATGGAACGTTTTAGCGTTGCGCACGCGCAGCGTGAATGTCAAGGCGCCGCGGAGGCCGGCTCAGAGCTGGGGCGGAACACGATGCAACTTGATGAAATCCTTTTTAATATTACAAAAGATTGTCAAAACAGCTTTGCCTAATTAATATTCTTTCCGGGTTAAACTGTCCAGTCGTAGATTTTGTATAACAAGCTGTGTTAGCGAGTGGTGATAAACTATATTATAACTAAAAACTGCAATCTCTCATTTCCACCGCCTCGCTCTTGTGACAGAATCGAATAATAAATAAAAACCAAGAAGATCTGGTGAAGGTCGCGGGAGGTGCCTGGATGCGAGCGGCGCAGGACCAGTCTTTGTGGAAATCCTTGGGGGAGGCCTTTGTCCAGCAGTGGACGTCTTTCGGCTGAAACGAACGAACGAACGAAGAAGATAAGGCTGTGTTAGTCCAGGGATAATTTTGCTGTAAAATAAGTAATGAATTAAAAGCCAGAAAACAAGAAAACGTGGTTGGAAGGAAGTCGCGGTCTGGAGGACAAGTCCAAATCGGCTTACAGATGACAAACAAAGAGATAAACCACCAGTACCTATGTGGCAATCGCATTACTAAAATTGATCATTGATAAAGATACATTATGTTTAAATTATGATTTTTATCAGAAAAGTATCCATTGAAAAGTGGACTATGATGTTTTAACTAACATTAAACGGTGCTGATGCGTTGAAATCTTTTCCATCGCAAGTGTAAATTTTAAAACTTTTGATGCTTTAAAATTGAAATCTGAGCTATACATGAAACTAGCAAGGTCGATAAGATCAAAAATCTCGACCAATGGCCTCAACACTAATATCAAGTTAATATTTAAGATTTTTTGTAATTTTGGACGCATTTTGATCAGCCAAAAGATAAAATTCCGTTAATTTTATTACGTTTTAAAATTCAATTGACCCATTTTCCTGTGAATATTCGCGATTAAGGTATTTAATCGGTAATAGAGATCTTATTATATATATTTCGTTTCAAGATCAAAGGTTATTCATGCTTGGTAACCAATCGTAGATGTAAAACTTCACTAAGAAGTGCCTTAACATATCATTTAAATGCCTACAATGTAGAAGGAAATTTTAAGAGGTGTGTTAAGTGAACTACGACAAACATAAACGTGAACTAGTGGTTATGCGGTCGTTAGTACCCGAATTGGGCAGTCGGCCTCGCCACGACACTGACATTGCCCGGAACCTTCCACTTCCTCTTAACTAACCAGTTTGCCTGACCATCGCTGCCGTGAACACAACAACAAACACAAGATCTCCTTAAACTGGTTACCGCAACAGTTCCCGAATCTAGAATGCATACACGTGAGCTAATCGATGCTATTATAGCCTCAAAATAACAATTTAATTGTTAATTGTCACGCGAATGTGCGTATCTATCAAACGGTTCTAAATAAATATTTATGAGCAAATTGCAACCAATTATCACATTCAGTAATTTCAGCGTTGTCTAATAAATGTCTTCATCTAATTTCAGTCGTATAGGGTTACCATCCGTTCGGATTTTCCCGGATTAACAAATGGTGCTTTTAAAATATTGTGTGAACTTTTTTCTGAAATGTCGGTGTACACTGTACAGTCATACTCGTATTACACAAAGCACAAAAACAGCGTTGGTCCGGTCAAAATGGCGGCCCTGGCAAAGGACGCAGTCTACAACGTATGACTTCCGCACGTCTCACGAATCACTACGAAATCCTTTGTCCTTTGACGTCTGTCAGACTGCGGGTTTCTTCACGTTTTTATTGACTTTAATCTTTGACTGTCCCAAAGCGAGGATACTTATTTTTAAATACTTGACGCGACACGTTGGGTTTCCAGAATAGTTATATGATATAAATTAATACAATTCATTTCAACACACATGTAGACCGATTCTTTTAATATTCTAATGATCTTAGAATGATCATATCAAAATGTAGCTTTTTAACTGCCGGAACTAATTTCACGCTCTTTATGCTAACGCCTTCATAAGCTAATGTGAATCAATATTTAGTCATTATGCTGATCTATAAATATTTAATTGATATTGCATATCACGGAAGCAGGACAGACCTCGTCGAAATCGCGAGAGACGTCCACTCGCGAATCGTTTATTGGCTCAATGTAAACTCCATTATCAAGGTCTTTGACTCGGTCCGGTTTATTTTAGACACTCTTAGAGTTCGTTTATCTGTGTTGACACAACAGAATTCGTGATTGTCGCTTTGTTATTGGCGGTGCGTCGCGGTATTTTTATTAGTTCGTCACGTGTGTAAAAAATAACAACTGTAATCGTTATGTTGAACCCACAATGTGTTTTTCTTCAGCGTGCAACGAACAAAAGTATAATTAAATATTAAACCTACTCAAGTATGTAAAATTAAGATGACTCGTATGTCAATGTTACGGAGAGTTTATGACGTTACACAATATTTACGAGGTCAAAATAACGTAGCGGACGCAATGATATGATGAATGGCACGTGGAGAAATACGAGTATAGAATTTTACAATAGTGTGCATTGACGCTGGAATGACTCAAGCTGTTATCAGTGTAGTAAAGTGTTACGTGATGCATTTTTCTCCATTCCTACGTCAAAGAACGGTGCTTTCTTTACGTAAAACTCTTACGCGAGTATTTTATTTTATTTTAAATCAGAAATTGAATCGTAAAAGTTATTGTTTCGGTCAGTCAAGCTTACCAATTAACTTTTCAATTGATGGTATAGTCGTTATAAAAATGCGTGTTAGTATTGCTCTATGCAAAGTTGTTAACACCATCTATTTTTAATACCCCGCTTAACCTTACTCAATGCGACAACCTGTAACGATCGTAGTGACTCATGGTCTGGAACCCCAAAATATTTTGTTTACATGTAGATCATCGACACTTAAAGTGTTAGCTCGGTTCAAGAACCTTTGTACTACTATAAGCTGTATGAATGAACTATATCGGTCATTATGACGAAAACGTATTCGTGACGTGTCGGCAACTAAGTAGCGTGTACATAATGTAAACGGTGTTCAGTGTAATCTAATCGCTTATGTACATAGCATTCTATATTGTATATTATTTATGATTGATTCTGGCACGAGATATGTATAGACTCAGTGAAGTATATTGCTTAAAAAACTTAAATGATTATTCAGCTGAGATTGGAGAGCTAGCTTGATACTCAGAATCAGACGATAAAATTGGAAGCTTTATGACATAAGGAAAATCGTTTTTAATTTTCTGATTTAAATTAATTAGTATCCTAATATTTGCAATTCTCATCGTCACCGCTATATTTTAAGATTTTATCTTGAAATATTGCGATGTGATCTTAGTGCGATCTAATACGACGTAATATAGAAATGAAGTATTTACTAATAATAAATAGAATCATCTCCAATCTTTATAGATAACTAGCTGACCCGGCGAACTTCGTACCGCCTTAGCGTAGAGATTTTCTTAATATTTTTTTCCGTAAGAACCATCCTTGGACTTCCACAAACATTTAAAAAAAAGAATTATCGAAATCGGTTCAGCCGTTCACACGTGATGCCGTGACAACGCGAAACGGGTTTCATTTTTATATATATAGATTTATTACGAAACTGGATCTAAAACGAAATTAACAATGACGTTTACAATCTTACATGCAAAGTCATATTTTACTACTCTTAATATACATCGGAGTGACGTGCATTCGCATTCAATGCGCACTTCGCGGCATATGCAAATCATATCAAGCGTTCAGTTTACTATAAAATATACACTCTTAATACTTTACTATTCATAGTTTGAGTGTAACTACATTTAACTAGCATGGTAAACAGTTACGAAAACATAAGTGTGGTGTAATTAATTTTGAACCGTAGGTATTTATTTATATTACCTACTTTATTACATCTCATAAAAAGTAAATAGGATACGATCCTCTCTACTTTAATCGTTTTATTGACATTTTAAAACATTGAAACTACCTATAAACAAAAAGAAAATATAAACTATTTCAATGCCTGATTGAGTTAAACATAGTTTGTTACATAAAATACCAAGAGTATTGTTCAATTTTCGTGCCTATTGATATTAGGTACATTAGTACATTGTTTGGTTTAAATTTGAAATCCACAATAATTATCAGCCAACAAAAGCGTTACTACTAAATAAAATAATTAACTTGGAATATACACAGACACAGACCTTTTTATGAGTGACTGCGATAATATTTCGTTTTAAAATGTTCACGAGCTCGCGAAAAAGGACTAGTTTAATAAAATTCGCGACTGAATCCTGCTTTCGACACCTCACACGTGGAATCCTGCATCTTTAAAAAGAGAAAGTGTGATATTAAATATTCAGCTGCCAGGATTCCTTGCAAAGTGAAAAACGCCAGGTCGGGACCGTTACAAGAATAAGCTAAGTGGGCCACAGACGATAATAACGTTAAACGAGACTTCCTGAGGTGGGTTGGACTGAACTCGCGACTGTCAGTCTCTTTCGAAAGCGATGACATACCTCTTTGTTATGTTAATGGATTTTTGGTAATTAACTGTTAGAGATTTTTGCATAACAGCTTTTTAAAATAATATAATATTTTCCCGGAGGGCATACTTATGAGTAAAGCACTTATCTAATTAATTTTTTTTAGTAGTACTTAATACAATTTCGAATTACATAGGTACATGACTCGGAATTATTAGGCATTTTAATTAAACATCGAATGTGTTAACATTTCAACTAATTTTGGTTTATTGGTAGCTGAATTATTTATGTCTCATATTGATGACAGTGTAGAATTTACCTAAATTTACGTATTTAATTTATAAGAAAAAACAGTTATTCAAGTATTAGGTAGAGTCTAACGGTACCACAACTTGTTGCACTCAAACAAATTCCTGACATTTCAATCGTTTCGTATTTACGTCAATAAAAGTTATGTATGTCTAACACCGTCGGCGACTTGACGCAAGCACCGAAATGCGAATTTTTATAGCCGTTTTATCAAGCCGTAAATCTCTTACGCTGAATGAAAAATCGCGTAAGATCGAGATATAACATGCAGCCGGCCACGCGCCGACGTAGTAGCGCGATTGCCATGAACTGTGCTGACATTGAAAACCTCTCATATAATACGGAAAAGATATAATTATGCACGATGGGTACCCCTTTGTGACTGGACCATTTTATTCAGAACGACCCAAGATCACACCTGGTTACCGTGAGTGTACCATCATTTTCAAAAAATGTTACATGGAACTATTATTAATTTAGAAAATCTCATTAATTTAAAATATTTATTCAACTATTTATGCAGTGATTATACTATTAGATAATACCAAAACGGGAAAATCTCTACAAACAGCAAGAAAGCTTTTAATTTTTTATTTGAACGGTGATATTTTATTAGGACGCTATTTCGAAACCACTCTACTTTTATGGTGTCGTAAACGTCTATTAAAAGCTCCGAATTGATAGAACAATTAAGGTCGATTGGTATTCTGTGTAGTTTGAAATCAAAAAGCTATGAAGCCATTCGGAGAATCTATGCTATACTCCAATTAGGGTCATGATCGTGAACTTGATGCAATGCGTGTGTGGGACTGTTTGATGAATACGCTTATTTAAAGTCGAATAGCAATATAAACTTATAAACATCATTATGAACCCAGCCTCAACTCAGTTTTTATATTGAGCATTTTTATACTTTTTATGCAGTCTACACATCGAACCCGCTGACCTGCGACTTTTGATATGTTGTCAAAAGTCATATAAAGTTGTCGACATACCGCGATATTATTCTTTTGAAATAAAGGCGCTGAAGCCAATCCGCCATGCTTGGTGTGAATCTTCTAAGAAAAAATAGTATTTATAAACGTCTATGCCTTCTTATGCCTGAAAACCTGAAAAAGGAAATCGTTGCCTCCACGCTCTGCTAACAAATCTGTTTAGGCTAAACAAAAGTTTTATTATTTCATCCACGTGTATTAAAGTTCATTTTTCTTTGTTCACAGGAATAATGACACTCAGCCGCGGCCCGTGTGAGCTGGTGGACAACATGAGTCTGTTCCAAGACCTCAAACTAAAGAGGCGGAAAGTTGACTCCAGATGTAGTAGTGATGGTGAGTCCACTATGTTAATAACTTTTGTAAACATTTTATTACATACTTGACTTAGTTTAAAGTTTGAAAAAGAGCTCCAACCTTGACAATTTATTCTCAAGGAATCATTTTAATTTCTCATCTCATATAAAAACACCTACATTTTCATATCAATAGTAATGTGCATATGCAAAATCACTGCATCTCAATACAATAAGTGATTAAAGCTCTACATTCACGGACAGTTAAACTGATCACTTGAAATGACGTAGGTACTGACTGAAACTTCGAACACACAGTGAAATTTTGAATGTACGTTCAACTCATCAGTTTAACTGATCGTGTGTGTCAAGCTTAACGACTCTTTTTCATTGCCAAAGGTAATGTTTACCTTCTTTACACACGCTTCTCATCTACTATTAGTATTCACTGGACGAGTCCATCAACTGATCAAGACTTGTTAGCTTTATTGTCACTCGATCGGAATCACGATTGCGACTCGCCTCACGAACGCAACTGTCACTTTCGACTACGACGGCGAACTCTCTTCGTCACTGTCGTTTCGATTTCGTTTAAGGCTTTATGTTCACCGTTAGCGGCTGATGTCAATTGCTATCCCATAAATAGTTGCATGCCTTGTACATACTGATGATCCTGGAAAGGTCATTGCTGGAAAGCCTATGATTAAGATATTAGCTAAACTACAACATTTGATCGTAAAACTATTGAAACTGCCAAATATTTGCACCTCTTTCTCCTTAAAAATGTCTAAAAACTAAGATTAGATATTCATAGTTTTCTAACCGTTAAGTTAAAACGTGTCCAATAAAATAATTTTCCGTTATGCAACAAGTAAGTTAAACAAATTAGTGTTTGATAATCGCTGTCATCTGCCGAGAGTTGAATAACAACGAGGCAACAACATAATAATAATATGGCGTGAGAAAGCAGCGACTGGTTCCGAGAAATGACCTCACTTTCACTCGTGCACAAAAACAGACAAAAAGAGGACCGGTCCGGCGCGGGCGCGACTCTACTATAACGCCACTATGGCTTAACGGGATTATCGTCGACAACGATACGGTATAATGTTAATATGCAATCTGTAGTACAATAGTTCAAGTACCTTTAGTACTTCAATGAATCATTATGTACTAGATATGTTTTTTTTATAGATTATAGTACGATTACTTTTATCCTTTGGCTGTACAAGAGGTAATTTGCTGGACTAAATAACTAATGCAATCTATATTATTTGTAATTAGCTCGTTAACGAGAGTATAACTGTTATTTCATGTATGTAAAGGTTTCAGGACTTAATGATCATATACTTTTTCTTAAACCACTTTAAACAACCCCACAATCCATCAACCTTTGCGCAATAATGACGTATCATGAAGTCACAGTGATAAAGAAAGTTTACGTAAACCGCGAGGTGAAAGCAATAAATACCAGTGCTGTAATTATTGCTATCGTGGGCTCATGAATAAGGCATGGCATGAGAGAAAGATTCACTGTCGTACAACGTAACATTTCGCCCGCGGCGCCCGCTTTGCGATGAATGGCTCTTTAGCTAAAAGCCGCTCTGTCGAAATGAAAGAGCAAGAACGTGATGATGGTTTTTAGCACTTTAAAATATGATATCTTTTTAAGTGACTAACGTAACCGGTATTTGCCAGGTCTAGTATTATTATAGTCTGTAAAAAGTCTTTATGTTTCTGGTCTGTGGGAAACTATTAAAATTTGATATTAAAACTATTCGTGTTAACAAATACTTTATCTATTCAAAGGTAACGTGAAACAAATTCAAAAATATAATCTGTTTATTCATATTACTTGATTGTACTACGATTTATGAGTTACCTTTATATCTAGGTTAAAATATATTATGACATTGTAGTCAGAGCAGTGCCCTCGGCGACCCTGGACGAGAATTTGATGGGTCGAAGGCTAAATTTACCAAGCGCCAACCATCCGAGGTCATCTCTTTCAACTGATTTATTATTTCTATATTAGTTCCATTACATTGCGTTAGACGTTAAAAAATGATTTGAAATTACTATAACATTTATGATTTCTAGATGATTCAATGCTAGTTGTAACCAAAACAAACTGTAGACGTTAACCAAGATTTGCAGACAATCAAATCGGAAATCGGATCACACAAACAACATTGCTTACGTTTACTACGACTACGGTTCACGGTTGATCTAATACGAGAATCCATAAAATGTGCCCACGTCACACATTAGTATCCGTGCGACACCAAAACACGCAATTGCATCGCGGTCGTGAATTAAAAATAGAATGGCAATGTCTAATTTTATCGCATCATTCAGTTTCGGATAAATCTAGATAACGATTTCGTGTCGGTGGCGTTAAGCGTTCACGCGAAGTCACGTGCGTGGCGTGACGCGCTGTGACGTGGGGGCGTGCCCGCCAGCGTGACGCGATCCTCGCTTGTTTGTATAATGTAGTAAGAATGACGACTTGTAAAGAGATTAATCGTTGCTGCTACGAGTATAAAAGTTAAGTAGGAACTACGCTAAAATATCTTTCAGACTTTTCCTAATTACTACATATTTGTAGTAGGTACCTACTCTACATTTTTAAACACGATTATTGCAATGTTACATGCATTTCATAGATGATTGTTAATCTCAAAAGCCTTACACAATAACAACAACATTGTGTTTCAATTGTTTACATGTGTGTACTGATAAGAAATACTTTTTATCACTTACAGTTTCAATATGTAAAATAAACAATAATACAAAAATAATGCGAAACCACTCAAAATCATTCAAAGTAGGCGAAACATTTGCGCGTAGGTAGCGCAAATCCGATAACGCAATCGTATTGGAATCAGTTGCATTGAATTAAATGCAACCAGTAAGTACGTAAGTCAGATAAGAGATTGGAGTTTGAAAAATAGTAAGCTTCGAAATCACATAGCTAATCGTACGACTGAAGGTCTCGCGATAACGGGTGGTCTGTGCGTGCATAAATGATTTGCCGCGCAGCTCCCTTACTGCGTTTAATTTTTATTGTAAAAAGGGACTTTTTAAACCTTTTCGTAGCTTAAGTATTTTTCTATATCTCGCAATAAGGGTGAAGAAGATGTCATGTTAAATATTAAACAATTCAAGAAACCACTAAATACCAAATATACAATGCCGCCGTAAATAAATAAATCATACTCTACGACTATAAGTAAAAGAAATACTTGCCTACTCTACATTATAAATAATAGCATAAAAACTATTCATAATAAAACTAGTATGACTACCTGTTAAGTAACAGACAAGGGAAATAATTACTTGTATTTTATTTTAAAATGTAGGGATTATACCAATAACTGATATTAATTAATCATTCATTAATCAGTGAAAACGAGCGTTTCAATTTCATTGATATGAGATTACTGTCCGGCGAAGCGCAGTATTGATATGACGCGAGTGGGCCGGGCATAGCGACACGTGGCGTCACCGTGCCTCGGCGGAGGCGCTTGGGGTAGGGGGTTGACCCATTTTCCCCGGGTCGGTGACCGCCAGCGACCTTCGAGCTTGCAACGATCGAAACGATTGCGATCACCCGCCCCAAAATAGAAGAGTGCATTGCGTAACAACCTTTATTGTTGTCTGTCTATCGCGCTCCAAGCTTTTTATGCTAATGGTTGTTTGTTAGCAGACAACATCTATTACTGAATGAACACATCAATTCAAATTAAACATTATTGTTACACAATTGTATAAGCCCATCTAAAACTCAAAGTGCTGGCATGCTTCGGCATCTGTGGGCAGTTCGCTTTCCTCGTTCGCCGAGGTATCTAGTAACCGACATAACAGCTAGCAATCAAAACGGGACATTTATCTAGGCGTCGACCGAGCCTACCTAGAACCTCGATTGCATCACTCGGCTAGAAAGATCGGTCCCCACCAATGATGTGGCAAAGGACGCGGAGTGAAATAGAGATCGTCCTCGAAGCGAGAGCGGTGCACGCGTTGCACTAGTCATTGTGCGGTTGCACTTCGCACGCACGGCCGCCTGAGTGACCTAATAGCGGCTGGAGGGAGGGACCGGGAAGCACCGCGCGGGGAGCGGGGCGGACTGCCGCTCGTGCGGTAGGTCGGGCTCACTGCGCGCGCCCGCCGCCCGCCGTCGCGCCGGCTGTGGAAAACTTTCTTCGCGACTTTTCCTCCCGTAAACAAAACCGCGAAAAATTTGCGCCCGCGCGCGCCCTTTGCACAGCGCATCGCGCGCTCATAGCGGATGACGTCGTGACGCTATATTCGGGACTAATTCGCGGGTTCACACTCGTCGATTCACGAGGTCTAAACAAATGTGATAAATAGATCTGATTTTCTGAAATATATGAACAATAAAGTGTTTGCAATGTAAACTGGCGGTTTCGTGAGAGGGTAACGACTACGCCTATGGATTTAGTAATAAAAAGTCGGTAAAGTTTCTGATTATTAAGTGCTTGTGAAATATTTTATTCATAATTTCTAATTATTCGTATAAATGCAATAGCTATGATTTAATGCAAATCTAAAGTTATAATTTCTAACAGCTTTAGTATAACGTTAAGATCTCATCGTTTTATCGTGTGATAAACTGTGTTTTTAAATAACTGTAACATTAATAGTTTACAGTTACTGAAGTACGTAAAATAGTTGTGTGACGTAGCGCCCTTTGTGATGTTGGTGCAGCGCAGGCGCAGGCTTCCGGGCGCCGCATCTGCGCTCGCGCCGCTTTCACTTTCTCCTCGCGCGCTGCGCCGCATCTCGCGTTCGCGCCCACAGTGACCTGCAACTACGCTTCCTACATTTTCCATTTCTATTCCGCATAGTTACATAAACCCTTAATTTATCATTTCAATAATAATTTTCATTAAATTAACGCTTTTGAATAAATTCTCACAACTCGTCTAGGTGTCTAGGGGTATCTTATTTATTGTCACCCGGAAAAGTGTTGCTCCCTACATTTGCATAGTTTTTGTATGACAGGGCCGCCGCGGCGCTCGCATCGTGACGCAACCGGCTAATCTAGTCGGCGGCGTCGGGAAGTGCAGTGTCGCGTCCCCGCGTCGCGCCCCGCGCGTTCTAACTACGATCACGCCGCGCGGTCGTTGACATTTCACCTAGTTTCTATTTATCATTTCAAAAAATTTTGGAGTTCTTTTTCAACTTAAACCGTGTATAGCTATTCTTTTTTGATGTGAATTGTGTGTTCGCAGGCGAGTCAGCCGCCGACACCAGCACGTCGTCGCCGGACCCGGGCCCGCCGTCGCCGCGCATGGCGGAGGCGGGCTGCAGCACGCCGCCGCACCCGCCGCCCGTGTTCGACGGCGGCGGCTCTCCGTCGCCCTCGCCCAGCTCCTGCAGCCACCAGTCCGTCATCCGCTCCGCTCCGCAATACTCCGTCATTAAGTTCGAGGGCACGCCGCCTTCTATCAAGACGGAAGGCTTCCAACCTAACAAATACCAAGAAACCAATATACCCTCCCCCATTCAAGTCAAGGTGGAGAGCACCCCGCAGGAGCTCCCGCAATCGTACAGACCCCGGTCTATCGCTACTGCTCTACCGAACTCGCACACGAATATCGCGCCGAGCCCCTGGCCGGCTGCTGCCTGCCTTAATGGTGTAAAACCAGAGCTAATAGGCGGACATTTCCCACCGCAACCGCACGACCCCAAAACTGGAGAGAGGCGAGGTGCGCCATGGAGAGGCGCTCCAACGGTTATAATGGGCGAGTCGGGTGGTGTTCGGACGATGTTCTGGTCTTTGCCCACGCCCTCTTCGAGCGGGGAGTCATCAGCGAGTTCATCTCACACGCCCACCCCACCTACTCCCGAGCCTGCCACGTGTAGTGAAGAGTCAGCTGCGCGTTTGCTGCTCAATCTCGGTGGAGAGTTAAGGCGGCCACGAGGACCAGCGCTAAACATGGAGTTGTTATGGGCTGGGGATATGACCCAGCTGCCCGCTCATCAGCAGATGCATGCATTGAATCTGAGCGCTGCGGCAGGCAGCTTGCCGGGCGGGTCGGCAGCATCGGGCGCCAGCTCTCCTCTGGCTCTCCCTCGGCCAGAACTCCGGGCATATGCCCCTGAAGCTGAGCGCGAGGAGGATGAACAACCCATGATTTGCATGATTTGTGAGGACAAAGCGACAGGACTGCATTACGGCATAATTACGTGTGAAGGTTGCAAAGGTTTTTTCAAAAGGACTGTACAAAACCGACGCATTTACACGTGTGTTGCGGATGGTGGCTGTGAAATTACAAAGGCACAACGTAATAGATGTCAATATTGCCGGTTTAAAAAGTGTATTGAGCAGGGAATGGTTTTACAAGGTACTTATACATTTTGATTAATATTTAAAATAATTTATTTTGATTTTTAAAACAAAGTACTAACTTTTCTCTTTTGTTAATCAGCGGTACGCGAGGATCGGATGCCTGGTGGCCGAAATAGTGGAGCTGTCTATAATTTGTACAAGGTGAAATATAAGAAGCACAAGAAAGCCCACAAAGCATCGACGACAACGAGTCGAGCGTCGCCGCCGGAGAAGCCGAAAGATCCCCTACCTCCACTCCCACCGCACCTGGTCAACGGGACCATCCTTAAGACTGCATTAACCAACCCTAGCGAGGTAAGAATACTCACGTAAATTTCAACTACCTCTTTTACACTAGCCTGTGAATGATTTTTCCATTATTGAAAAAAGTATCCTTTGCAGGTGGTTCATTTAAGAGCACGCCTTGAAAGCGCCGTGTCATCATCTCGAGATCGTGCTGTCCCTTTAGAGAGGGCATTACACATGATCCGGACACTGATAGAGTGTGATGCCATGGAGGACATAGCCACAGTGAGGCATTTACCAGACTTGCTCCATGACACGTCAGAAATTGGCGACAAGTTATGCAAGATCGGGGACTCCATCGTACACAAAATGGTAGCTTGGACGAAGAAGCTACCATTTATAATGGAGATTCCTATGGAAGTCCACTCAAAGTTGTTAATGGAGAAGTGGCATGAGATCTCAGTGCTGACCACGGCGGCGTACCAGGCGATGCATGGAAAGAACGCGCACGTGCCGCCGCCGGATCAAGAATACGACTTTATGCAAGAGGTAATTATTTTTTTATTAGCAATTTTAGTAGACGATTACGTTTTCTTATAGCTATTACTTCATACGGGAAAATGACAGTAACTTTCTTAGACGCAAAGTTTTCTTGCGCAAATTATCTAAATCAGAATTTATTAGCCTGGTAGCACGCGTAGGTGTACAGTAACTAAACTGCAAGTTTCACTGAGCTCACTGGGCAACCTTTCAAGATATTTTCACTTTCATTATTTACCAAGCTCGTGTGCAACAATAAATCTAGTTGAACTACAATTTCTATTGTCTGAACAATAAGAGTAGCATCATAGCGGATAAATACTTTTACTTTAGATGAAGTCTTTAAAAGAACATCATCATCTACGAAGTAGCATATAAATATTAGAACGTACGGTAAAATAAACTAGTAAAGAGCTAAGCCCCATTCATTGGCGCGTTCGGTTTCACTTTACTCTCCTGATGAAATCCAACATGGCGTCCCTGGGCTAGATCGCACCAGTACCAGTTACTAAGCTCAGGTCACATTAGCGGAGACTTCCGCCACATGCGCCGGAGTGCAGTTACGTGAGCTGCATCGCTTGCGCAACGTAGAAAGTCGCAGACAACGGCTGCATTCGCCTTCGGACGCAGCCACACTGCCTGCATAACTTGCACTATTAGAACCGCATAATATGACATTGCGTTTCTAGTGGACTACGCATAGGAATTACTTCATCATAGACAAATATAAAATGAAGTCTTGCTCAGAAGTAGATTTAAGTATAAACCTACATAAACCGATTTTAGAACCATTTTCTCGTCACGTAATAGAATCGTGAATCAATTTAGTTGAAAAGTTTTATGATATTAGCTTCTATGTATTATAAGTATCTTTTATGGATCTTCCATAAAGTTTAATGGACATTTATTACGATCACCAAATAAAACGATATTTAAAAGGCACACAAATTGACCCTCGATCACTAAACTATCTGGTATACGAGTTCAAGTGTGCACGCACTATTCTATTGCAATATCAGAATGTACGAACTAGCAATTGCTAGTATTATGTAAGGCAGTAAGGTAAGCCGTGCCGTAATAGCGGTAGTTGCAGAAAGTAATTTTCATTGTCTAGAGCATTTCCTTCACTTACATACAGGGGATTACGTAAAATATCGAGCTGTTTTTAACACATCGTGTAAATCGTGTTATTAATATAATTAATAACCGTGTTCTGTCTGATATCTGAGTAATTGGCCAATAATTTATAATTTCTATGTCTAATAATAAAGGAAGGAAAAGGTTAAATGGATATAGTATATCAAATGCAAACCATAGTAAACCACAAATAGAGAAGTCAGTTAACCGATAAATCAGTATTAAGGTTGGCTCACCTACAACCAAAGATTTATCTCTACTTAGCTTAACAAAAGACTAAAGTCTAATTATAATACGCCTAAGTTTATATATGGCAGTGGCCGGCGCTCGTATGAATTATTATTGACACGCAACTCACAATGAGAGGGTAATTTATTGACGTCGGTAACGTTCACACGATCCAGAAATATGTTATGGATCACTGAAAATGCGGTAAACATTTTGTGTATTGAATGTAGGTCAGCGGCTTAAAAGGTTTTTTTGGTATTTAAAAATATGATTTTGAAACCTCGTAAAATATTAGGTAGGTACTATAAATATGGATAAGATAAGACAATCACTATTGATCAGGAGATTTAAGATTTAAACACCGTCTTTTGTCTTTTTGTTTTGTCTTTTGTCTGTCTCTATTATATGAGTAGATTGCTTATTACTTACATGAGATTGTTATCAATCAACGGCAGCTCAACGTACGAGTATATCATGTCTCATTTATTGCTTCAAATTGTAATTAAATAAACCCAAGAATTTAATAATTTAACAACTGCAACTATGCCGATTTGGCATTTGGCACTTTTTGGGGAACGCATGTCCAGCAGTGTACCATAGAGGGCTAATGATAATGATGATGATGAAGTGGCTCTAACTGTAGTTCCCAAATATCATTATTCACTAGGTGGACACATGATGATGATCATAATGAAGTGACTATAACAGCAGTTTTATTGTCCACCAGGTGAACGCAAACCTGCGGACGCTGCAGACGTGTCTGACGTCACTGATGGGTCGGCCCATCACGCTGGAGCAGCTGAAGCTAGACGTGGGGCTGGTGGTAGAAAAGATGACCCAGATCACCTGCGTCTTCCGCCGCATTCAGCTCCGCATGGAGGAGTATGTTTGCCTCAAAGTCTACATTCTGTTGAACCAAGGTAAGATTGCTTTTACTTGTGCTTTTTTTTCTAAGTAAAATACAGGTTGTAATAAACTGACAGGTGAAAAGTGATCACAGTTTCTTTATTTTCTTAATTTTGTTTGTTTAATTGATCAAAAAAATCTGAAAAGAATGCTTTATTACTAGCGTCGAGTGAAAAGCTGCTTAACTCTGCCCCCTAGACTTGCGATTATAATGTGTACTTTGTCTAGACCCACTGAATTAGTTACAAGTTGATGTTACACTTATCATACATTAAATGTTATAGTTCGTAAACATCCAATGACCTAACTAAACAAATAAAGACGCACGAATGTTATTTCCGTGTTCCAAGTAAATTCAGAACGCTGAAAAACACTTCGCCGAGTCGTATCATCGGTTATCACTGACTTCACTAATAAGGTCAATGACTTGCACACTTTATTATACTAAAAATACGGTATTGAGAACGCCAACTCTTTAAATAATAAATTGACGTCAGAAGATTCAGGCGTTTTAAATAATTAAATGGTGTTAATTGATAGCGGATAACCTTTCACCAGGGGTATTAGGCCAGCGTGAAATTAGGCTATGTAAATAATGAATGAAAATGTTTCCTTAATTACGCTTAATTATATTTTAAACATTTCAATTATTAGCTAACAAAGATTTTATTATCCTATCCGTATAGTGCAATGATTCATGAACTTTATCATTTTTACTAATCTTTATTCGTGAAACATCGTCAAAGTTTATCGTCATTTATAGCTTTTATATTATTAGAGCAAAAGCAGCATAGAGAATAGCTCAAAGGCGTATTTATTTAAAAAAAATAAAAGCAATAAATGAGTAATCACTAGTAGTTAAATGTAAATTATGTCAAACTAACAGACTCGAATGGAAATTAGAACACTAATAAGGGCTATAATCTGATTTCCAGTGAAGTTGTAAACAAACCGGCCTCCTACAAAAGTTCCGTTTTCGCCATTTACGGCGTAGAAACACGCCTCGGGGCCATATAAGCTTATCATTTCCCTGATCGGTTCAGAACTAGTCCACAAATCTACCTCTATTTTCACTAAACACTGAAACTTGAGCAATTCCAACTAGGGTCTGTTAAAAACGAAGTGACGGCTTCGACTGACAGCGCAGAAGATTACATCAGTTGGTAGGTACCCCAGTAAAAGCGAGTTCAATTATCTAAATGCCAATCCTATTTCTGTATCGGAATAGCCATGGATGCGCTATAGATAGTGATGCATGTTTTAACAATCTCTAGTTGGCTTGCATATCACTTTAACAGATTTTTTAAAAGATACATTTAGGTACCTACGCCTTATAATATAAAACTTTAGTAATTAGCTTAAAATAATGCAACGTTTGTTAATTGACAGCTGATATTTATATCAATGTTCGTTTCAATTACAGATTTTTGATATTTTAAAAAAATATTGTAACTTTCAATCTTCTTTTCCGATACGTAATAGAGTTGCGTCTAATTTTGCATTAATTGAAGTAGCCTCAGCAACCCTACGCCCTAGGGATGTCTCGGTTCATTACTTCATCGTGTCAATGTACCACAGGATGTAATCCAGTTATAGCCGAGGGGTGCATCGGCCAGGCATCCATGTAGGTCAGTTACATTACGCAACCTAGGCGTCCTGACGTCGCATGAGGCCTGACTCATTACGTACACGATGACTGCACATTATGACCCGTGTTACTAGCAGCATAAGGAACAAACGTCATCCACTTTTACTGTTGCTGTATCTAGTATACCTACCTTTAGCGGTATTCCGTGCTCACGGAGCCGTAAAGTGTTTACGTGCTAAGTCCTACGTATTTTTTGTTAAGGTTTTTCAAGAGATTTGTTTCCTTTTAAATACTAGATTGTTTATGCGAGTGAGGGTGATTTCAACCGTAATGATGTTTTTCCTATGCAATACAATATGCGTTTCATTAAATCACTTATACGTTTTAATTTAATGAACCGTTAATTTATGCAACTCTATGGAAAGATTAGGTTATTAATGCAAAAAAACAAGCAAAATGCATTGTGCATTTCTGCTTCATAACTTACGATGACAACTGCTTTAAATCATATTCCGTCCTCGTACCACAAATTTAAAGGTTCAACCAAGTCCTAAAACAGCATTGTCCCTAAATTTCGTGTGTCAATCATGCGCGTTAGTTTAACAAGCTCGATCGAAGAACTAAATGCGACGCGATGCGCAAGTGTGAAGTGCTTTAATATTATTATGATTTATGTTACATGTAACCCAGTTGTGGCTGGCGAGAGTCGATTGCGAAATCGATTAGGACCAGCGCCGGGCCCGATAACAGTTTCACTCGAACGTTTTAGATGGCAAAAAGAAAGTACCTACTTGTGATTAAGATCTAATTCGAAATGAGTTTCTTTACCTTGTTTCGAAGAAGTTAACAAAATAAGAAAGATCGTCATTTGTTCGAAACGAAAAAATACTTTATTCGAAGAAATTAAGAAAACAATACAAAATGAGATCGTCATTTGTTCAAAACCGTCATTTGTTTTTTTAAGACCAAAGAGGAAAGATTACTGAAGATGAGAGTAAATAAATACTCTCATGCATTCGAGCTGGATTTGACTCATAGAATTTGATTTGAAATGCTCTATAAATTCAGATTATTTTCAAAGAGCTCTAGATAGCGAAAAGAAATTACTTGAGATTAGGATCTAATTCGGAATTTTGTTTTATTTATCTCGAGTAGAAGGAACAATAAAACAAAAAAACAATTTATAGGAAAATAATATGAATAAATAAATGGAATATAAAAAGAGAGATGGCGTTTAAGAAGTATTTGAAATTCAGTAGATTCTCATGTCCCTACTATTCTATGTTTTTTAATTTGCAACATTTTAGCTCTGAGAACTAGTCAAATATTCTTGAAAAACAGGATGTTCCAAAAAGTAATGTCAAGCCGAAGCCCAGAGGAAAAGCATCACTAGGGCTACCGGGATCACCGCGATTTTCGACAGTTTTCGAGTTATGATTTTTTTACAACATAAAGGATTTTTTGGTTTACACGTGTTATGGATGTAAATACTTCTGAATCAGATAGGCCAAATATTTATCCAATAATAATAAAAAAATCAGGCATGTAGCTTATCTATTCGCGCCACAGTGACAAAAAAAGTGCCTAAGAACAGAAATTTAAAACAATCATAACTCGAAAACTATCAAAAATCGCAGAACATGTACATGGGGATGATTCGGATAGCCCTAGTGATGCTCTACCTTTGAGCTTCGGCTTGACACTACTTTTTGGGACACCTGTATAGTGTCACAATCGACTAGTGCATCTAAAATAGTGCAGTTACATGCGCTCGCGTCCCAGCGTTAGGGAAACTATGACATCCTGCGTTATCGGCGTAAGTAGGTCACCCGCACGCACGCCATGTTTGAAAATTATTTTCACTGCGCACGGGCATTATTATTACGCTGTTTATCAAGCTATAAAAGTGCGTGCGCATTTAGAAATTCCGTGCCATTTTGTTGCTTGTGTGACAGTACATACTAGCAGTAACAGCTCACTTTAGCAATCAATGACGTGTTAGTTATGACGTGTTACTTTGCGTCGTAAAATAAATGACAATAAATTAACAATAATTTAACCACGACCAACTCATTTTAAAATTCACAAATTAATGAAATGGCTATTAACAAAAAAAATATCAACACTTTCAATATTGATAAAAGATTTTGACTGACGCATTAATATTTTAAGAAATAAATGTCAATAACTGGCTTTCCACGATAAAAAGTAACCAAAAAAATTACTTTTACAATATTAATGTCAATTACGAAGTATCGGTCGTTGACTTAAATGTTTATTATTAGTTTGTACAAAATTCTTGTCCCGAAGAACGCTGTAAATGCTGAGATATTGTTAATATTGTCATGCATAAACATAAGGCCACAATAGATTTGCCTTGACACAGGACATTTAATTAACTTCGTGCCTCATTCCATGATCGCTGCTCGCAAATGCACAGGCACCCACCTACTTAGGTGGGTAAAAACATGCACTCTGGCAAACAAAGGGCAATCAATAAATTACAGTCCAGCTAATTAATGCAATCCATAAAGTACGTTCTTACTTCCCAGGATATTTATTAATTAAATAAAGCTTTATAAACATTCGTTTAAAAAATCTTTCAGAAATCCAGTGAATGGCATTCCGTTACATAACCGTGCAAATATAAAAACACGACATATTACGAAGAAAGAGATATTCCGATATGCAAATGAATTTCGTTTTGCTTAATTAACAAAACGTGTCATTCCAAGTGCGAACAAACTCATATCTTTGTGAAACGCGCAACATTTCGACCATAAATTTGGTTTGAGCTCATAAATGTTCTATCTTAGTGCCGAGTGAAAAGTATCTATGCTCAAAAGGCTGTATGTGTGCGCGGGTGAAATGGAAAGCGTTTGCGCAACCGTTCCGCGCCTGCTGCGCGCGCGCTTGTGAGTGTGACTGTACAATGAAGCGCACACACGTGGGCCATATTGAGCAATTGGAATTTAAACTTATTGGGCGCGGAATTGAACTGTTAAATGTTTTACTTATTTGCGTCTGATTAGATATTGCAGCTCGGCGTATAGGTATTTTGGACTCCACATCAAAATAATTGACATAACTGCTGTATGTAGTTTCATTAATACAACACGTTTGATGAAAAACAGAACAATAAAAATACATTAGCCATAAATAAAAGCGATGCACAACAAAGAACATAGATAAAATAATAAAATGTTAGTTGCGTCAGTTGAAACGGGACAACATTTCACTCTCGGAGCGGAAAGCGCAACGCGGAAGGCGAACTTTCTCTTTTGCGCAGCGTCGGGCGCAATGGAAAAAAACACAGATTATGCTGTCTGTTTACAGCAGCGCAGCGCGATATATTTTTTACGTAATTTAAGGCTTGCTTTAAACTTCTTGTTTATATGCATTTTTATTACTTGCGAATGGATAGACTACGCGTCATAAAAGTATATTAAGACTTTATATTCGGAAAGCAATCTAAACGCCTAACATAAAGCTATAAAATACCCATAAGAAAACTACATCACTTAAAAGATGCTGCACTAACCGCACACATTAAACGATCGCGCGTACAATACCGTGGAAAAGCGCGCGCGAGTGAGCGAGACGGGTGTAGCGGGAGGACGCGAGCTCGAACGGAGGTCAACGGCTAGCCGCGGTCGTTGCCCCGCTATCGGAGTGACCTACTGAGCGCGTGACGTCACAGCCGCACCGCGCGCCGGTGGCATTGGTTAACCGCCGCCTTGCAACGCCATCTAGGGGCGAGTAGTTGATTGAGTCGGCAATGTAGAGTCACAACAATGGCTTGGAAATGGAAGTCACTGCGCGAGGCATTTTGTTAAACATTTTTAAAGTTTAGGAGTACCTACTATGAATTAAACTAGATTATGTTATTACGCATCCATTACAAAACGAAAACAATGACTGCTTTAATAAAATGTAATTAATTCAAATAAACAGCCTAAATGTAAATTACTGAACTAATTAATAATAAATAACCTTTAATTTAATGTTAAGAGATCATTTGTTGACTAGGCAATAGGAAACCCAGGGACAAAATAAAAACTCACTTGCACAATTTAACTTTTCTTCAATCAGCATAATTAACACGCCATTAATTTTCATAATTTTTGGACTTAATCAATCTGACAACCTTGCAGATAATTCCGACGTGAATAAGATCTATCGTTAATTTAGTAAATAGAAATAAATTCAAGGTCACAAAGTTTCAAACAATCTTATTTACATTTTCAAATCCTGAACTTTACTTTTTTATTTACGTATAAATAAGTATTTTTCTTATGTCGACACAAAGTTGAAACTTTTTGATTTTCAACTTAAAGAAGAGGAGCTTAAGACTTAAATTACAGTAACACTTTTCCACTCTCACACCAATATTCCTTCTTGCAGAGGTCGAGCTGGAGGGCATCCAGGACCGCTACGTGCAGGTGCTTCGGAGCTACCTCGAGCACGCGGCGCCGCACCACCCGGGTCGGCTCCAGGAACTCTTCGCCAGGATACCTGAGGTATGGAAAGAGATGTGATAATGGGAGATTTACTAAAAAAATTCACTATCAATCAAATGTGTACTTCATCAGAGCAGATTTATATTAGCTGTCCCGGCGAACTTTGTACCGCTATATTTTTCTTTTATAAGAACTGTTTTTTTCACCGTTTAAACCTTCCCTGAACTTTCACAAATATTTCAAGACACAAATTAGCCAAATCGGTATTGCCGTTCTCGAGTTTTAGCCAGACTAACGAACAGCAATTCATTTTTATTTATTACTAGCTTTCCGCCCGCGGCTTCACCCGCGTGGAATTTTATTTGTCACAAAAAAACAATATCGCGCGCGTATTTGCTCACCGTTTACTTTAGACCTACCCTGGACTACGACAAACATTTTAAAACCAAAATCAGCGCAATCGGCCCAGCCGTTCTCGAGTTTTAATCAGACTAACGAACAACAATTCATTTTTATTTTTATAGATATATAGATAGATATGGCTAGTCTCTAAAGAAATAACAGCCGGGTTCATCATTATCATAATTTCAGCACTATTATTTCAGGCCTATTTTCAGCACTACTGCTGAACATAGGCCTCCCCCAATAATTTCCAGGTAGCGGCCTGCGTCCAACAAAAACGGGTTAAAAGCAAAGAATATTTTATAGCTTAACCACACCATTTTGTTTGCGTACAATGTTTCAAGTCAGTAGGTGGTTATATCCCATAACATAAGTACTATTGAAAGCTCGGGTGTCCCATTCCATAATGTGACAGTCAATTGAACGAATTGTCCCATTAAATTTAATCGTTATCGTTGTAACTCTGAACTCTAACATTGTGTTCATGATCTCAACGAAACGTGAACCTCTCACAAAACCATCTAATGCCCTCTCTCTTGCAATATCAATATTTCAGTTGTCACAGTTTTATTTAAAGGCTACACATTAAGAGCTTTCTACTCCATTATTGTTTATCTGTAGAAACTATTATTGGTGCTGCAAAGCCGATCGCGAGGTCTCAGTTAGATATATCTTATCAGTGAAACCGAACCGATGCTTAGAAATGAAACACTATTACATCTTGCCGACCGGTTCAGTTAGAAAGCACTGAAAACTCCGCACGTTTTCGCTTTTGGAGCGAGATACTTACAAGGTAGAGCGGGAGACTGTAGGTAATGCCATTGAACTCACTCTGTATATTCCCTTCCCCGCCTTCATTCGTGGCTGTTACATCATACAGTTATGATACTTTTTCCCATGCTGACACTATTTTTCTTCCACAGATCCAGGCCGCAGCGAGCCTGCTCCTGGAGAGCAAGATGTTCTACGTACCTTTCGTCCTGAACTCGGCGGAGATAAGATAGTATATGGCCCAGCAGGGCGTCTAGTTCGCAATGTACGAGCGACGGAGCCCCGCACCCCGCACACCACACGTGTTCACGCCAGTCCAGCACAAGAAATCGTACAAATGTTCCTATGAGGCAGCCGACGACGTCGAGTTGACTATCACGACTCTGTGGAAGAACGCGACGATGCGCATGACGCTCAACGCGGTCAAGAAAAGTTAGAGAGAGACCCAGGATTTACAGCAGATTTGGACCATCGGCTTCTGAATCTGCTTTCCTGCTGTTGGATATGGCAATCGGAATGAGACAATTTAGTATTGACAGGGTGGAGCTAGTAGGTTCTACAACCGGAAGTGTCATGTCTATGACACAGTGCCCCCTGATTTGAAACGGATTTGGAAAGATTGAAGAAAGGACGCAGCTGTTCGTCTAGTCTACTTCGAGTGTTGATGCATGGAACTCTGTAGGTCCCCGTGACAGTATGAGTGACGGGCACTAGTGCGAGCGAGTGCGGATTTTATACCTTTGTTGAGTCGAGTGTATTGGTTTATTGTTTAGTAGAAGAATTAAAACGTCCCAAATTCAGACTGATAACAATTATTTAGAAATAGTTCCAGGGACTTGAATGCGTGTTTTATACGTGGTAGTGTATACTAGTTAGATTTAAATAGAATAAAATATATAGTTATGTTACTATTTAAATTTGTCAGTCGGAGAAGCGCATAATATATTATTAAAAACTATTTCTGTAAATATAGATTGTAGTATACAAAATAAACGTTGTTTTAGACAGAATTGTTTCTTGTAAATGAAATATGTTTTAGTTTGCATTTTATATTTAGGATTAACCAGTAGATTAAATGCTGGGTGTGTAATTATGAGAATTTTAATTTAATTTTTATAATGACTTGTTCATAATAATGTAATTAGCACTAAGTCCTACTCTCAGTGTTTACCAAGACTGCTTGTATACAACTACTGTTTTATACACACTACTGATTTAGCGTGGTCTCGCTCGGTTCTTTAGTCACAACTTTGCATTTTTATTGCCAATACTTCATACACTTCATGTTGTTACGTGGCTGTGTATCACTTCTCCATGTTCTGGTCTGTAGTGTAAGTAACCGTAGACATAATGTGTGTTTTGGTTACCCATACGTCCCCCTTTTTCTAGAGGTGGGCGATTATGACTACATATTTTTCAAGATAATTTTTAAGATCTTAGAACAATTTTTTCATCGCACTGTAAATTATTAGGTTTATCTGAAACCAAAAGTGCTTTTATAAATAATATTCCCGCTATTATTACCAATTATTATGACTTTCTACGAATCTACTAACATCACAAACAGAATCCAAAATAATGCTTAAGTGAATTATTTTTTAGTATTTTTATCTGATCTTTTTGATACTGCGATATATCAATAAATTAAAAGATTTTGAAAAATATTTATCATTTGATCTCTTTACACAATAAAGCTCATGTTCGCCCATCTCTACCATCTCTACCGACGGAGGTTCTCTAGTGCGGGTGCTTCAATTTAATATACTTACTTTGCTTCCTTTGATGTGTTCAAACTTGTGCTCAAGATGTCGTTATTTTATCGGTAAAATACATTAAAGATCATGCTACATCAAACATTTGAAACATGTACATTTTAACATAACTTGGTAATAAACTAACATCACATCAAAAATTGTCACTGCATGTTGCAAAAGTTTTTAAAATAAGTGTCTGTTTCCGTCAACTAAACCATATTATTATCTCTATCACGAATCACCACATGAAAAAATAGTCCGCAACTAACATACGTACACCTTTCTTAAATAGTTTTGTATCTTGATACACGTTTTAAGAGTGTTAAAGCCATTTGTACAATATTTCATATTCTAAGTCATAAATTCAAGCAAATTAGCATTCCTGTAATTTGTATACGCTCATTAGCACCATCGTGTTTCGCACAATTTTCATTTGTCGCAACCATAACTATGTCTGACTAACTAACCGTCATTCTTTCCTTCATTTATCATTTTCATTAATATAATCATCAACATCTAACTGTATATTTATAAGTCATCTTAATAAACTTTTAAGATAGAAATTTTAAAAGCCTTACAGCAATGTAGTGCGAATCGGCTTTAGGAAATGTTGATCTTTAATATTTCTAAAGTGACACGACAAGTGACAGTGACAGTAATCGTGATGCTTTTGCAAAGTTATTATGGAACATCAGAGGCTTCTTATATGTATGTATACAGACGACTGCACGTCAGTTTATTACAACTAGGATTATGACCTCACAGTGCTAAACTACACGTTCCGTCGTCTCTGCATTCCTAAAACGAAACAAAGTCAACTATGATCAATATTTTCTTTAGCGGATTGCGCACTCCTGACATAATATTAAGCGATAATATGTAGACTTTCCGATCTTAATACTGTCAGTGATCACTGCCTCGACTTTTTAAAGTTATTTGCCGTTATTGTTATTAACACTTGTATTAATCGTTAATTATAAATGAACATAATAAACGTTCCATCAACGGTGAACAGTTACCACTAGTGTAGGGAGGCGAAGTATGCCTTGTTAAAATTAAGTAATTACAACCAAAAAGTTCGTTTTAAGGACTTAGGTTCTAGTTAATTAAACGGTGTATGCCTTAGCATTCGGAAACGATGTCAACATACATCATGATAGAGATAACCTGTGTGTTCGTTAGCAAACTTAAATTTTATTTAGTGAACAATGATTGTTCAATTTAAATCCTGTGTTTCTTCGCATCCACGATTTCTTTAAGTTAAAATAATTTCTGTAGGTACGTTGGGCACCCTCTGATCTGCTCTTTTTAAGAATATTTCTTTGGACAAAATAAACCAACACAAGTATATTGATAGTTCAAGTCAGAGGCTATTTAAACATCTAAGTAGCAAATCTAAATAGGACAGTTGATATGTGACAACTCCCTGTACTCATGAAACGGTGGTTAAGGGTTTTCTGAAGTACCTTACCGTCCTTGCATAGGATTTTAACAACTTTGATAAAGGGGCTTGATAAATTAGATAATCCTGTTACGTCCGTTCCTCATCGTGTTACCATTAGTTAAGAGTTAGCGGTTATGAAACATGTTTTGTAAATTGTAATTAGTTTGGATACAACCAGTTACGATACTGCCATCAAATGCCTAAATAGATTTTCAATTAAATTTTGTTATCTTTACGTATATTTAATTTAAGTTAATGTTGGTGAAATTATTAGTTAATTGTGATAGAAAAGTGTCGGTACGCGACACGCACCAATCGGTCTCACCATCGCGACGCGTCGCGACAATTCGATTACTATATTTATTTATTCATTTTATCTAACTTAATTATAATTAATTAGTTCATAAAAACACCCTCAACACGGCGGTGTTAAATCTAAAGTCTGAGGTAAAGATGCCTTTATAGATTTTTAAACTTGTAATGACGGGATCGTAAATAAAATAACTATAATCGCGAATCGTGCATCGTTCTACTAATGTAAATGATAATGTAAGTAATATTGACACTTATTTTGTTAGTAGCTTAGCGTTAAGGCAAAACTAACGGCAATGTATCAAATGGGAGTTAGATTAAGGATGTTATTGGCGTTGTACAAAGGATAGTATTGTTAGTAAATAAACAATGAAATTGGCGCATTACTGGCGAGTACCTAATTAGAATAGTACTTGGAAAGCCCACAGAGGCTATACAATGATAACGTGTAAATAAATTTTTACTTTCACGTGTAAGGTGGCCACTCGCTTTTCGTTGCTCTTCTAAATTATTTCGCTCGATTACATGCATTTTGCCTTTTAACCTTTATTTATACAACTTTTGTACTTTATACAAACGAAATTGACTGATATGGGGGAATGGTAATGATTTTTCTATGATTTGCTTAGCTGGCTGTTTTGTTAATGAGTAGCAATCGTTAGGTCCCAGTGGGACTTGGCGATGTCAACCGACTGCATCCACCTGTACTTGTGCCTATGTGAAAAAAGGAGGAAAACGCTGTTGATAATCTGAATCTTTATAAAAATCATTGATCAAGTCTCATTGTTAATTTTACCCTACATAACTCGTAAGATCTCTACCCATTTTAATGATAGTAAAGTTGTGTATTTTTTCATTCATTCATTCATACAGTTTTTACTGTGGTTCACATGATGTACCTACGCAAATGTGATTTTCCAATAAGTTCCTGTCCTGAATCTAAAAAAAATAATGGGCACGAGTATTGCTGCAGTCGGTCAGTAGGTTATACTGCGGAAATATTTTGACTGATATTAGTAATTAAACATAATAATGTTAATATATTACGTATAAGTGTGTAACAAAAACTTAATGCATTTCACAGTTTCTTTACAGTCCATAAGAGAATAATTAATTACAACTAAGATATCGTGACGAAATATTTTCACATTCATAGCATAAGGTTTGTTGTGTATAAAAATAGTGTTTCATGTATTTCGGGTAAAAGAGGGTTGAAAATTGTGTACATTAGACATTGTAATAAATAGTTATGAAATAAACGTGTGTAAAGCCGTAAAAGAATATATATTTGGAAATGTTGAAGAGTGTTTGTTGTATGTAATTACATGTCACAGATGGATGTTGAACTCTAAGTACATAATAGATTATCTATTCTGCAAGTTATACTTCATATTTTATTCTGACTACAGTAATCCGTTTTTGTTTTTACACGAACAAACACGTTTCGCTTGTCATATTGATTGGACCTCCAAAACATTTTTGTCCTCACATTTTATAGTTACGAAAGTTTATATACGCTGTTTTCCTACTGCGCCGCCCAAAGAGCATTCGAACAATGGAGAAAAATTGCAGTAGCGCAAAATATCGTATGTAAGCTGTATAAATCAGCCACACCATTAGTGTCACATGTACCAGATAGACGCACTTAGCGACGACAACGAGTTCTGAGTGGTTGAGTGTATTTCACTTATTTAGTTGGGTTCGCTCAATATGAAGACTTATCGCTTTCAGACCTAGCATACTTTTAAGTATTATCGATACCTTAGGGCTCTATGTTTACATATGTAGCAAATCACATTAGTTGATTGCAGTACTGTTCTCGATGGATAAAAGGCTGTTATAATTCGACCAAGTAAGGTGTACAGACTGCAAGTACATGGTTCTTGACTCGTTTGAGTGGTGCGCCGGGTTAGTCAATCGAATGTGTACGGTTTGCCAAGAGAAGTTACCTACAGTTGTGTTTAGTTAGCGATGCATAACGTGTTTGTACTTTAATTTGTTTTTTAGTTGTACTCTTGGAAATCAATGGTTAATAATTTAAGAAAATAAAATGTATGTGAAATAACTTTGGTTTCTTTTATCTTTTTATCCCTGCTACAACCATTACTGAGTTCTGCTACGACTACGACTGTTCGTAGCAGTGTGCTACGAGCAATCACTTTTAAACTGCAGTGCGTGGCTTCATAAACCTACCACTGCCTTCACACTTGACTTACTGAAAATATGGTCAGGATTTTAAATACCTAACGTGAATGTTGTGAACGTTGAGCTCATTATCGTACTACATTGGGAGATGCCTATTATCCAGAATTCCAGATGTAGAGTAAAGCAGATTACTTTGATTGTAAAGAAAATAATTAAATGTAAAAATTCGCAACTCAATTATTCGCAACAAAAAATTTGGAATAGTAAGATTTAATATTTTCGTTTCATTTATCCCATCAATCCCCAAGCGGTCGCATTTATGACCGGGTCGCAATTGATTGGCTTGAAGGACTATAGGGCATTTTCTTTTTTATTTCGTCGTATCTACACTCAGCGGCACGGAATTTGGCCCAAGCCTAAACACCCAGATATGAGGCCAAATAGGTGTTGTATACCTAAGTTTCGTGTGACATGTTAACAGAACATTTGTTTTTGTTAATTTAAGAGGCTAGATTTATAAAAAAATGCGTCTGTTTAACTTTTTTGACTCTAGAAACGCATTTCGTTGCTTTAGCGTAAAGAGTACGGGTAAGTTTAAATTCGATATTAAATGTTGTAAGGGTTTAGCGTTTTGTTTTTTGTTTTTAAATTAATCTTAGGATAACCCTAAGATTAATTTAAAAANTAAATAACTGTTCCTGAAAAGCTGGTTTTTATGAAGATTCCCTCCACTACGTCATACCAACTACTTATTTGTGTGCCTTTTAATGTAGTCCGTTCAGTGGTTTATATTGTGTTAGTCATTAACGTGTTTACCAGTGGCTGAAATGGTGATGACGATGATGTTCAATAGAAAGGACTTCCTTCTTTACTAAACACTTAATTCCCAAACTTTATTACCTTGATAAATTGGGTACCTACTTATATTCGCCAGTCAAACTGCGGATAGCGAAAGATTTCTCTTGGAAAAGGTCAAGTTTAATCAAGTTACATTGAAGAGTACTTAACTAACAACTCACTCTTTCTTGCAGCAGACTTTTAAGGAGATTGTTTACGTGTTGTTTTGTAGTGTATAGCATCACGATGCTTTTAACGGTGCTGTAGTTACATTGTCTATATCGATGAAGTAAAACTTATACTAAATATAAAATAAATTAAGCCCCACCTCAATTAATCTGATTTACCTACTTATTTTTTAGTTAAAAATACGAACGAATAAGGCTTGAAAATAAGAGCCGTGTATTTTTTCTAATAATAGTAAATTTGTATGTATCGAGTAAGTGAACTAACGTAACCTTAAGTAAAATACTGGGTTCGATTGAGAGACTAAACTACTTTTACCACATTTTCGAACTTTGGATACACCTACATTATTGACACCCATGCAAACAATCCTTGAACTTACAACTAAAGGTCAAAAACTAATCTATGCCTGACTCACGTTCGGTCCGCTGACTGAAGGAATTTGAAGCGTAAAATATTAAAGGAATCAAGACATTAACATGCAATCAATACAAATAAAATACTTGCTGTTTTACCTGACTCATTATATGTATAATGTTTATGCTTAAAAACTATCTAACTATGTGACGTATTTACAGCAGCATTAGGTTTTAAGAAGCCATTGCGAGTTGTATTCACGCGGGAAACCCTAAGAGGATTCAATGGCCGCATTATTTATGTATTCAATATCCGCTTTTCTGCGAATTATTATTGTGAGGAGGGATTAGCTTGATCGGTAATGTCTTAGCGACTTAACTGGGCTTAGCATCTGTAATCGCAGATTTGTAGAAAGCCATTTTAAACCTTAAGGTAAAGCCTTAAGGCTTTCATTCAAGGAAAGTCTGAATGGTGCTGCTGAAATGTTTTTAAAACACCTTCGTGTTTGTACATTATCTTTTCTGTTTATTGCAAAAGACGTGAAATTACAAGAAAATCTGTAATTTTTACGTTGGAGACCTGAATCAATAATATTCAATAGTGTGTATACTGTACATGTTTGGACTAGAACACCTTCGTGATTATTGTATTGTGTGTCTGTTATCGAGTTAGGAGCTAGTATACTGTGTAGTGTACACAACACAATATCAATCAAAGCAGTAAGCTAAGTTCAAACCAACGTTATAGCAACTTATTACATCAGGTGAGAAATCAATGCTTGGCAGTGAATCGCAATGGAAATGACGTTGGCAAAGAACTAGAGAGCATTGTGTAGTATTTGATCATCAGACAATGTTAAAGGAATCTGTTGCTGTCAGCTGAAGAATCAATGTAGAGTCATTTTAACCATATTTACATACGAAAACGTTCACATTACAAGCAGGAGTTATAGACTGAAAAATTATTAACCGAAGCGGAATTAAACGTTAATTTATTACTTAGTACTGATTTAACTGCATTTACTTCAGGTGTATCCGCACGTCCATTTTCGCTGATTCATCGTTTATTGCCAACGAATTCAATACCTATGAGCGATGGAGCTCTGGGAAGTAATTAATACTAGAAGCAGTCCCGATACAGCCCTACGTATTGTTTGTTGTCTATTGTTTCATTGGATGCAGTGCATAATTTGTCATCTCAATAACTAAGAGTAGGCGCACACCGTTGATTTTTCGTTGGCCGATGGTTTAGTCGGGCAGTTGATCAGTATGGGCATGTATGGGAGTGCGCACACTACGCCACCAAATCGAATTTGGTCGATTCTTCATACAAATTAAAATCGGGCACAACTATCGGCCAACTAAAAATCAACGGTGTGCGCCTACTCTAAAGATCTAAAACTTTTTTATACTATATTTTAAAACGTATTGGCACTATCATTCGTGTCATTTTTATCTAGAATATAGTTTTAAAATGTAGCCTATGTAATAAATAAGGTCAATAAAATAAGAATTGATCGAATTTCACTGTATTTTTTGTAATGTCGACGTTTTACAGCACGCAACGCAATTAAGTAATCAATGGTAGAGCTTTTTAGGCATATTTTAGATAATACGATTTTATAAAAAACAAAAGAACTACGTAGGTACCTCTATCACGCGATCAGTCTAAGATTTCAAAAAGATTTAAAACTCGTTACCTTCTGTTTTCTATCGACTAATAAAGTGGCAACATTATTCGCAGGATGCGCACATAAATATTCAACTCTACGAGCTGTTTTGCACTGGCAACTTCGAAGGAACTGGCGCCATATTGCTCTATAATTCAGACCCAAGTTAACTCATGTAACTCATATCGTGACATTGCGAAGAGCGAGTAGATATTATGGTATACTAGCTTTCCGCCCGCGGCTTCGCCCGCGTGGAATTTTGTCTGTCACAGAAAAACTTTATCGCGCGCGTCCCTGTTTCAAAAACAGGGATAAAAACTATCCTATGTTCTTTCCCGGGACTCAAACTATCTCTATGCCAAATTTCATCAAAATCGGTTGCGAGGTTTAAGCGGGAAAGCGTAACAGACAGACAGACAGACAGACAGAGTTACTTTCGCATTTATAATATTAAGTTGGGATGAGGTATTTTTGAGGAAGACTTTCTTAACATGTGATAAAGTTATTGAAAACAACTTAGGCTGGGTTGCACCATCTTACTTTAACTTTTACGTCAAAAATTTGTCAAACTCCATACAAAAAACTCCGGTTATCGTTATAGTTGCGGTCAAAGTCAAATTAAAAAAAAATGTTAGGTGGTGCAACTCAGCCTTTTAATGTGAAATGTCGGCAGTTAATAACGGATTAGTTCAATAGTTTGTAAATGTATGGTGTAACAAAAGGTACTTAGCAAGCGATTCGTTTCATAAAGTAAAACCAAACCATTACTGTTTTCTTTGGTAATTATCGAGATTAAAATACTTAAATAGATTTCAATTACATTCACGAAGCTATTTAATGTTATTGACTTTCTGTGTAGAGAAGTAAAATTTTATACCTACACTTAACACTTAGCTAAAACGAACAAAACATCTAATCAGGCTGAATGAGATCTTATAAATACTAAGTGTTCTTCGCAAAAGATCTCATATTAGAGGAGTGGCTAAAGAGTAACCTACCTACATGAAATTATTATGTAGTATTGCGACTATGTACGGCAACTTCGTAATTGTATTTTATGAGTGCAGTTAACACATGCTTGTAATTAATTGATGTAGTACATATTTAGCAGACTATTTTAATTAAATCTATTATGTACTTACTATACATCACGTTATTTCGCCTTTCACTAGTATGAAAACAGTGGGCGTTAGTTCAAAGTCAAAATCAAAGTCAAATTTTCTTTATTTGTATAGACTATTAAGTAGTTATATTTTGGGGTAGGCAATTTCTAAGTTTAAAAAAAGCTTGCACTTTAATCAATAGTAAAAAAACATTCTAACCGTCTAGATATGATGTTAACTTACCTATTTACTTACTTAGGCTCTTATTGTTTAAGTTTTTAATTTTGCTACATCATGCAATATTCACGAATAAGCGTAGCAAGTAAAAAAGAAACTCCAAATGATTCGATGGAACTACGAATACCTAACTCGTAAATATACTCGCACAATAGCAATTTCATCGATACAATGGACAATGACTATCAAGTTGTTGATGGGTCTTTGCTATTGCCACCTACGACCACCTGCTTCATTTGCTAATAAAGTAGAACTACCAATCTAATAAGAAGAAAGAAATACTGTTAAGTGTAATGCTGTAAACACAGTTAAATAGACAACACTCCAATTGGCATCTTCTCGAAATAATGAAATTGCTGGAGTCGCCTGTTAGTGTTAGAACATCAGACGCGAGCTAATATTGAACATTTAAGAGCCTGCTAGGCAATCAAACAGGTTATGGCATGGATAGATAACTAAGGATGCCATAAGTAAGATAAGGTTAACTGAAAAATAATGCCATAACCATAAGGTATTAAGTTCGCTGTTTGTACTCTGTTATTGTTGGAGTCGGAGTGGTCGCCATGGCCGAAATCGGTCGGATGGATCATCATCATAATCTGTTATTGTGTGCAATAAAGTTTTAAATATGTGAGAAAGAATACGTCTGATCTGAGGCCTTTGTCCTGCAGTGGACGTCTTTCGGCTGCAACGAACGAACAAACGAACGAGAAAGAATACCACGTTTGTAATATAGCGTTGAACCACTTTGGTTTGAACCATTTAAATTGTTTTAAATTCCGTAGTTAGCAATTTGCTTTAAATAAAATATTTCCGAATTCAAAATGGTACCTCAATATAAAATGGTTCATTAGTAGTAGTATCAGACAGCGGAATAAGTATTTGTAAAGCCATACTAATTAATCGCAGTACGTTTTAAACCGACTACTCAACGTCCCTCGCGAAACAAAGGGTTAATTAAAAGAATCTATGTAAATTTTACGTTCGTGATATTTTTCGCTGCCTGACTTGTTTCGTTCGTTAGTGTATTTTGTTATTTTGCTGTTTTATTCTTTCATTCTTTATCAAAGAGGATTAATAAATTAACTTATAAAGTTTTATATTTACGTTGAACATAAAACAGCACTTTTGAGTTTAGCGAATATTAGTCTAATCGAGTACGTGACTGATGCATGACAACTGTATGTAAAATTATTATTAATTTACTAAACAGTTATTAGAACATTTGATTTTATGAATATTTTGGTTGAAAAAAGGTACTTACTATTACCACTGCTGAAGATAGTGTTATCCATAATATCGCATCATCGTCCATACATTACTTACAGAAAGTTCAGTCGTTGTTTCATTTAGTGGCTATGAGGTAAATGTAGGTACCTACGTCCCGATACCTACTTAAAAGTTTCTAAACCGTTTTAAACTAGTACTGCCATAAAACACGCGCTTTATGAAACCATGTCACCAGCAAAAAGTTTTTGTTGTTGAGCTGTTTTGGTTTTCAAATGAATTGCCACCAGAGCCTCGCAAAGAAAAATTGCATTTGTGCTGTGGCGAGAATTTACGGTCCGCGTTATTAAGACTGGGGGAGGAACTCGAAATGCTATTAGAGAGAAACGTCTCAAGATATATTTTTGCAATAAGAGTCACAAACTTCTGAGGCCATCTTGCCAACAACACTTAAAACAAAAAGAGAGCATTTACAGAAAACATCGGTCGGCAGGTACGAGTAGCAATACCTACCTACCTCCCTAAAATACGTGTTATAAGCATTGCCAGTTGACCAAATAGAGATTAATTTGCACAACGGGCAACTGTTTATATTAATATTAATTTGAAGTCAAAATGGACTCATGAACTTCACCTCAATGGTGTCTTTTAGGAATCTACTACCGAACATTTGTTGCAACGCTATTCTACTGTCTTCTATTAAAAGTTGCTGTAACCTCAAACTCTACTTTTCCTTATCATAATGTAGTTTACTAACTCAACGTTGCTGGTTTGTTTAGCGCCTTAGAATTAGCACTTAAACGTACCTAAGTAAAACCTTGGATGACATAGTACTGGCCTGATTCGGCCGCCTAAGCTGATAGGTCAGTAACATGAATAGTCGACCTGGTTTTGTCACTCTTATTCCACTTCAGCATTTCCTATGCCACCGACCACTACCGGACCATTTCTGTCTACAAAGCTTAAAATTGTATTGGCTGGAGAACACACAATTTAGGCCCTGATTTTATTGGCATTGTATCGAAAACGTATAACAATAAAATATCAAATGTCAGGTTAGGAGAAGCAATCAGATGGAATGTATCAAATAAAACGATTCATTGAAATGCCAATTACGCGGGATGCCGGTGGGATTGAGTGCGGAATAATACGAATTGTACTTTGTATTGTTAACATAACAAAAGTTGAAATTCGCGGAAGCAATGTGTTAGAATGTTAGGATCTAATGTCCTTTAGAAACTTAAATATAGTTTTTAACATAATTTCTTGAACTGTAGTTAGAGACATCTAATTTAACTGAATATTATCTTCGAGTCCGTATTTAGAGAGTTATTATCCTGAAGATCCAAATATCAGCAGATACAGTTGAAAGATATGCGACAAGTCGATGGCTAAGCATATTTCAAAAAGTTTATATCTCCTTTAAAAAGCCAATAAGGCTTAAGCTAAATACGAGTGTCATATCTCCGAGATATTCAATAAAAATTTCAATAAGCCTGCCAGATGAAATAACTTAAGAATCGCTGATTCTGCGCCGCCAACAATTCAAACCATCAGTATTTGTCAAGAGCATTTCGCTCTTTCTTTCACTATTTATACGCGTCTCAGCATTCTACGTTTAACTGTTTAAAATTCATGAATGTACGCGGCATTTCGGTAGCATGCGCTGGAAAAGTGGCTGAACCGCTTTACATCAGCGTCTTCAGCTGCTTAGATAACGCGAATTAGTTCGCGATTGCATATGTATTTAACAATGCACAATATTATGTCTACAATACATGAATGAATTCATTAATTGATACCTATGCTACCAAAAACATCTTATAACTGGCCGTAATTAGGGTAGTTTAGTTTTATTGACCCTCCGCCACTACCTACGATGTTACGTAATAGAGTTCTATTTTGTTATTTGGTAAAGGTATAAAAGGTACAAGACTCTTTTAGAGACTTATTTGACTAATTAAAGTAACACTTACTATTGTAACGTCCAATAACAGCCAATGTTTGAATTCTTATTAATTGAATGGATTCAAGTACATACCTGTTCAACGGATCCATATTGTCTTCGAGAGAAGACTCCCCGTCTGGAGATCAGCTCACTTGCTGACGAACTGTGAACAAAAGAATGATCATTTAATATTTATTTTATCATACTTAGCCGGCAACATAAGATGCAATACTATACTAAACGTATGCTCCTTATTCCACGTGTCAAAACTTGCCATGTCAGTGACCTCAATATCTAACCTGATAGGAAAAAGTTTCCCTAAATTATCATGACATATTATCACGCAACGAATGTTACTGCCGATGGACGCAGTTAGCAAAACCTTTCAAATTAGGCGCAATTGCAATATCCTGAGCCGAAGCAACTTGTAATTTATGTGACTAACTAATTTATCTAAAGGTCGTGTTCATATGAATGTTTAGAGCATAGAAACTGAATGGAGAACAACCTAGAATGCTAAAGTCCATCAACCTCAGTAGTCCTGTCATTTAAGCTTAAATTAGGTAAGAATCTCGGAATTCGAGATACACAGCTGTAAGTCTGTAAATACTTGTATATTGACACCCTAAAAGTTGTCTCAAAACCTACATATGGTAGGGTGTAAGTAACTATTAAATTTTAAGGTCAAAGGTCACAAAAATCGGTTTTTTGCGCTTTTTAGGGTTCCGTACCTCAAAAGGAAAAAACGGAACCCTTATAGGATCACTTTGTTGTCCGTCCGTCCGTCTGTCAAGACCCTTTTTCTCAGGAACGCGTGGAGGTATGAAACTGAAATTTATATCAATTACTCAGGTCTACTGTCCCTTGAAGCTGTGAAAAAATCAAACTTCTAAGCCAACGCAATCAAAAGATACAGCCGTTTATGCCGCAAATTTTCGACACTTGCAAGGGAATCAAAACCTACAGGGTGCTTCCCGTGAACTCAGAATCTTGAAATTTGGTACGAAGCAACGTCTTATAGCATAGATAAAGGAAAAATTACGAAAATCTGTCTGTCCGTCTGTATGTTCCTTATAGAAACAAAAACTACTCGACGGATTTTAACGAAACTTGGTACAATTATTCTTCATACACCTGGGCAGGTTATAGTATACTTAGGAATTCCCACGGGAACAGGAATTAGCGGGAAAATCCTTTTGTATGAAAAATCTAAACGCTTAACGGAAGTTAGACGCTTGAAATTTGGCATGTAGGTACCTTAGTAAACTTAAAGCTTATTTACAACAAGGAATTCCCTAAATTCCCACGGGAATTAGCGCTTAAGTTGACCTGAAGTGATGCAGTGACCGCGCGCTCTCCGCCCTCTATCTCGAAAACGGTTCACCGTATAAAAAAATTTTTTGAAGCAAAATTTGTAGAGAATTTAGTATTCTACAATATTGATAATTAATAAATACAAATAGCAAAAAACCCATAGGAAATGAGATATTTCTAAAAAACGCGCAAAATACCGAATTTTGTGACCGTTGACCTTGAAATTTAATAGTTGCTTACACCCTACCATACTCGTATGTAGGTTTTGAGACAACTTTTAGGGTGTCAATATACACGTATTTACAGACTTACAGCTGGGTATCTCGAATTCCGAGGTGAACTTACTATAATGACTGGACTACAGGGCTCAAGCTGACGAAGTATTAATTGCATTTAAGTGTAAAAAAGGTCCGTCTGAATTAATAAAATATAAAATCAGTTAAAAGTTAAATAGAGAAAAAAAAAAACAAAAAACAATGCAAAGCTCTTTCCATTGAAAAGATGAGGCATGGAAGCTAAGAACAAATTAATAGATTTTTAACTGTCATAAAATTTACAATAATAATATAGAGGTGCTTCTGTGTTTATTTTGTTTCCAATAAACCTGTATGTTTTATAGGTTCCAGGCTTGAACGACACCACAAAACGGTTAATAATAATTTAATTGTGGTTCTCAGTTATAACTTAGACAAAATTATTATAGCCTTCCTCGAAATATGGGCTATCTAAAACTGAAAAAAATTTTCGAATCGGACCAGTAGTTCTTGAGATTTGCGCGTTCCAGGAAACAAAGAAACTTTTCAACTTCATAATATTAGTATAGATTATTATCTACTGTTATTTCATCATATGTTACTTCGAAGTAATTCCATGAATTTCATGTTTTTTTGTATAAATAAATAGAAGTGATCAAACTGAAAATAATATCGTGTTTTGGCCTCCATTTAAAATACTCCGAACAAACGTTTTCAATGGCAAAATTCGTAGAACTCGTAGCACGTGCTACAGTGCTACTTACTACGAAAAGCGTAGCGGTTCGTAGTCTCAATCGTCAGACCGGTATAAAGTGATCATAGTATAGATAGATATGTGTTTACATAACCTCAGCAAGTTTTTCGCCTTCGAAGAAAATGTAAAAGTATTTGTTTGCCTTTCGTATAGTATGTGTAACAGACTTCGTAGTGCTTTCAAGTCTCCGCTACAACGTGCATTCGTAGCACTTAGAATGTGAAGTATGTGTGAGTTTTTAAGTGTATTAATGTATTAATTTCAATTTGAAGGTTTTATTTTTAAATTTATTTATATTAATTTAAAAGTTTATCGCAGCCAGTTTTAGGAGTGATTCGTAGAAAGCTTTCATTATTACTGATGTAATTAATGTCAAATAGGAATAAAATTTACTAAAAACAGACTGAGCTATAATAATCATAAGTACCTACATAAAAATATTTCGTTTCGTGCTGAAAACTTATATTTTTCATGACTATATTTATTAACACATACGTATTACTATGGTATTATGCTATTATACCACGCCTGGATAGAAGCCAGACAAGTACTTATAAAGGTCTCTCGGAGGTTGCAGCTGACATATAAGCTTGATAATGTAATCAAATCACGAACACACGTGAACTCGATGTGTTATGTTAATCCTATAATACTGTTGTTTTTAAGTAAAACTTTTGTTTGAATTTTATTTAATACATATTATAACTTTTAAGCAGAAAAATAAATAAATGTACATACGCCCCAAAGGACAGGTAACAATAACACCAAACCGAGTTCAATGATCCCATTACGAGTAAAGCATTGTTTTCAGGAAATGAAAGCTGAAGTGTTTACTCTGTTATTCGTATGTACGATGTATTATTTTTCTCAATTTATTTGAGAGTTCATTAATTAGTCTTTCAATATTTTTTCTTTTTTACAAATATAAAAAAAGCATGATCTAGACTGGACTTTCACCACTGTTGGTAGCATTGCTCTTTGTATTAAAATCACCTATTTAAAGTTACGCTAATTTTTGCTGTACTGATTCCTCCATAAAAAGAAATGAAAGGTTCCCTAAGGTCAGCCCCATACTAATCTACATGAAAAGCTTTTTACCAACTTAAAAAGCAATTTGCCACCGGGTTCAATGGCCGAATACAGCCTTGACTTTGCATTCTCCGCTAATACCTACTAAGTGCGGCAGTAATTATCTTTTTTGCCCAGTTTAGGGAAAATTTTATAAAATTGCATTACCAAGTTTGGGTATAAAACTTTTAATGAATCCATTGAAAAAAGCGTTAGATACGTTGCCTTTACTACAATCCGCAATCATTTGAAGTAAAAAGTTTGTAAGTTTGCTTTAGCACGATCTTCAATGAACAGACTATGCAGGTACAATGCAGTAGTTTTATTTCTTATCGTCGTATTATTTTTGTCTCGTTTTTAAACCTTTTTGTCACTCGAATAAAGCTGACAGTGCTGATAGTCACTTTTTCAAAGGCGTACGTAATCTAATTCAATAGAAAGGTGTTCGCAATGTCCTGTTCGCCCTAGAAAAGTCTTTCGATTCTCGAAAATATTTGTGTAGGTAGATTAGTTAGCTTGTTTTTGTTACTTGA
This sequence comes from Ostrinia furnacalis, assembly GCF_004193835.3. Classification (NCBI taxonomy): domain Eukaryota; kingdom Metazoa; phylum Arthropoda; class Insecta; order Lepidoptera; family Crambidae; genus Ostrinia; species Ostrinia furnacalis. The sequence continues at coordinate 162,447 of NW_021137823.1, read as the reverse complement.
TGAGGTCGCCCATTTTTACAACTTTTATAACCTTGAAAGCGTTTGAAGGTTGTGTACGTATTCAGGCATGCCGCTTATAAGTATTTTATCACATAGCGATGTATACATACTAATACTTACTGACACCGAATGATGAAATAATGCAGTCAATTAAAATGATTAGAAGATAAAAGTTTTTAATTATCAATTGTGATGTTATTTTTGAAGGGTCGGACTGGCCGAAAACGCGGGTTCGGTCCTAGCTTACTTTCGACTATTATGGTGAACCCACTCGTGACACAAGCATTATTTAGCTTAGTAAGAGGGGCTAACTATTACTAATTTGACAAAAACAAATAAGTAATATTCTAGACTAGCGGCCCGCCCGCGACTTCGTACGCGTGGACCTCGTTTTACCCCCTTAGGCCTTTGGCACACTTGATGGAAATCACGTCGCGGGATAGCAATAGCATTGTATTGGCGGAAGACACGCGACGTCATTTCCGTCATTTAATAAGAACTTTATTGTATAGCAATAAAGTTCAAATTGACTCTACTTTTTAGTTAGAAAACGTTTGTATGGGAAAGAGAAAAGGGCTGTTTTAGGGTTTTCCCAGAAATCATTCGAATTTATCTCGCCGTAAAAACCAACGTTAAACTTAACGGACATTTAAAAAAAAATTGGTAAAATTCATTTTTATATACTAATAGATAAAATATAAACGTATGCATTATGTTTGCTGGATCTGTATGTTAAATATCGAGCGATTGTTTTAGTTTAATAGTCCTAATCTTCCATCCATTAGATTAGATCTATCTTTGGGGCCGATTTGTCTTACTTAATCTCTATCTTAATCTAGGCCTAGAATGAGTTTGCTCAGGTGAGAGATGTTTGTACATCTTTCTTTGGTCCGCCGTCAGTGTGCACATACATATGTAGGTGTTACTCGTAGTGTTCTTATTTCGAACTTACCATAACATGACATATTATTTAAGCTGCAAATGCCAGTAAGATCTCAGATGGATATTGTATGCATATGCTCATATCAAAAGTGGAGGCTCATTGCAAAGGAAATTTTTAAATAATATTAAATTGTCGAACACAGGTGTAACATTTTTCACTTTCAAACTTTGGCATTCAAAAACCAAATTGGCCAAATCTTTTGGCTCAGCTCGCAGTGAATTTTCCAATAATTTGGAGTACTCTGGTCCCTTGGCCTGCCGTTTGAAATATCGCTTACGCCGGCCCTCGGCGAGCACTCGACGCTACTCAAATTCAATATGGACGCTCGTCGACTCAAGACGCTGGATGTCTAAAGCGCGGGCCACACAAAGACGGATGTAGACACTGACTACTGCCAAGTGCACTAAAGTGGAGTGTGGAGATAGTTTTCAAGTTGCGTCTCAAGGCGAATGTACTGATGCTTCAATCCTTTATTTCTATTCTTCAATTTTTAAGGAGTTTGAACTCTACATTTTTTTCCCAAACATAAATTAAAATTTTTTTATAGTCAACATTGGGCTATCGTCGTTTTTAATATTATTAAATGCACATTGTTATCGCAACACAATGAAGAGATTTTCGATGCAGTAATTCTTTTAAATTACTGCGATTGTTTCCGGTCACTGGACGTCCTAGATTTTGTTCAGAAAAATACCTTTTTCTACAAATACATTTTCTCGTTTAACCCGAAGAAAATCGCAAGCGAAATGGCTTCTTAGAACTTTATGTATGGTTGCAGGTGTTAATAGTGCCAAAGTGCTGACATTAATGCGAGTAAGGAAGGGCCTCTTTCACGATCTGTACCTCTAGTACGAAAAACTTTCGAGTTCGTTTCGTTTGCGTATTCAAAGTGTCATCGAAAAATTTTGTATGATAAATTAAACAGCGCCCCCTAGGGCGGCTATAATATAGGGGGCGCTGTTTAATTTTTCATACAAAATTTTTCGATGACACTGAATACGCAAACGAAACGAACTCGAAAGTTTTTCGTACTAGAGGTACTGGTATAGTTACTTGCTGATTAACATTATTTAGAAAGTAAAAATAAGAAGTACATATTTTAGCGTCAAAATCTTATCAGTGACATGGTATCATTGCTACTCATGACTTTAAGCGACGAGTAGCCTACTTAACACTTTATTCCGAGATGGTGAACGAGGCCCTTAATGCTATGGCCTACTGTGTTCCAGATAATTATAAGCTATAAATGTCGAATATAATGTTAGAAGTAGGTGTATTGGTATTTAAAGGGATCATCGCGCTTCGCGGAGCCGTGCGGCGAAGTGTACAGCGCGCTTAATAGATTTCCCTTGTTCCCTTGTTACTCTCCTTATTAAGCCCTGAATGTTTTCGCCGTGGGTCGCATTTGTGTCAGATCGGACAAAACTGACCTGATTTTATTATCGTGCCTTTCTTAGCAGCTTTTAAATAACAAGGAGACATTTAATAAGTTCACCTAATTCTATAATAAAATTTCAAGTTAATTGTTAGTGTTTATTTTGCTTGCTATAATAGCAGCCTTAAGTTTTCTAGTTTCGTTCCATTACTTTTATATTAAAAAAAGGTACCAGTAATTGGTCATAAACAAATTACAAATTAGGGCAATAACCCCTCCAAGCTTAATATAATTGAAGCATTGGGTGCAACAAGGGCGTATCTCGTAAAATTGAGTTTCGAGAAATTTGACGATCAAAGTTTCAATGTCTTATATTTTTTTAATGTTTATAATTTGACTTACACTTACTTTATTATTTGTTAGTCCCATGATTTAGCAATAAGATTAAGGTGTTATAACTATTTTAAAGCAATCGGAAACATCTTAAAATGCGTTTTTTTTTTACTCGTGTTATCCGCCCTTGTTGCACCAAACTGGTAAACAGATAGGGCGTTAGTTAAATTTTTATCTTTTATGGAAAATAAATAACAATTTGAATACCTATTTTATTTATTGTAATTAAAATGTAAGTCAAACATGTGTATTTATTTCAATCACCGTTAAAATATTAAACTTTCTTAATATTTTTTTCGACTTTCGTGTTTTAATCAGATTTATCAAAATATTCACTAGACTGAAAGGAATCTTCCGAATCAGCTGCAACTGGCCTGGAAGGTCCAGCCTGATCCTCCAGGCCTGCCTGGAAGGTCAGGACCAGTTTCAACCAATCACTTGGCTCACTTTTAGCTAGGTCCACGGACCAAGTCGCCGGATTGAATTTTTAAATATTTTCTTCTTTTTTAAACTGGTTGCCGCAGTTTCCAGAGCTAAAAAGGTGAACCTTCAATATTTTTGTAAATAAATTAAACACCAAATCAACACAAATCTACTCTAGAATCTTAGAGTGAGTCCATTTGCCGGAGGAATAAATAATTGAAAATTCAGTCTGGCGACTTGATCCGTGGACCAATCTAAAAGGGGGCCAAGTCACTGGAAGACTCAAAATTAGTCTTCAGTCCTTTTTTACAATAATATGTTTTTATAAACTGCATACAAGTCGAATTTAAATGCACTTTTGTTACTGTGTGCAACAAGGGCGTAGCGCCACTTGTGACATAAATTATTCTCACGCCATCAGGGAGCGTCTGATCGAAACCAGTTTTTGGGATGTTAAACTAGATGGTACAGTGCATGTTTTGATATAATAACATCAAAACGGACTTTCGGTACCGAACGCCCTTGTTGCTCCCAATGCTTCAATTATGCTTGTGTTAGGACTGATTTTATACCAGAATAGTCCAATGGTTGACAGGAATCAAACTAGCGTTCCTGGAATCTCGAATTGGCAGTCTGATACTAACACTGTTAGCTATTGTCGCCTCTAATGAATAATATTGTCATGGTACACCTAGGCACAATTTACCCCACACGTCGATAGCGCTTCACCTTTGATTGTGAACCCTAATACGATATTACTTCAAAATTCATTGGAGCAACTCGAAATTAGGTATGCGATAGGTTGATGTTCAGTATTGTTCAGTTTACTGTATTTTCATCCAATCAAACTGAAACCAACAAAAACACTCGTAGTCATTACCATACCATAAAAAATTGAGATAATTGACCACCTGCGTCATTTATGTTTTCGACAAATGACACTTAAAACACTTGTTTGTATCACATTTGTAATTGAAGTTGATTGCACCTTTTGATTGGAACAAATGAATGAAAACTTAACACGCGAGGGCTGGGTGATTAGTTTAGTAATTAGAAACGTTTGAACTCTAGTACGAGTATTAGCATTGTTTTAACTGTTCTAGTGGGATTTCAAACATGAACATAACAATTAGCTCAAGCCATAGGCGAAGTACTACGATAAAGTTTTCCAATTACTTGTAGTCCAGCTAGCTCTGGTACTGCGGAGTCTAGATATTAATACCTCCTATATTTTGAAAATTAGAACATTAACTCATACCTTATTTTTATCCACAACGAGGAAGCTCTTGGCCTGTATCTCAACTGATGGTAAGTGATGATCAGGCCGAAGGTGGAAGCGAGCTTCACCCGCAATCCTCAACCACGGAAGAACTGGCTATCTTACCTCTAACTGCCGGAACACAACAATGCTGTTAACATTGTTGTTATGGCGACAGACTTAGGTAAGATGGTGGTAGCTAGCCAGGCGGACATAGAACAAGCCCTACCACCAACCGAACCGAACAGAAAAATCTGCCCCCACTGGGAATCGAACCCGGAACCTCTGCGTCTGAAGCAGGTGGTCTTACCACTAGACCATAGAGGCGGTAATGAAATGTCTTTGCTTGCTTAGTTATTATTGTCCTAATATGCTTATTTGTTCTAAATTAACCCAATCCGTTTAAGCTAGACTATCCTGTTCCATAATTTGCAATCAAATTCCTACGTATAAGCAATTACAACACTCGCATTACTTTGAACTAATTTTAGGCCCCTCAAGAACCAGATGGCGAGATATTAATACATCAATCAGCAAGCCTGCTGGTTAAGACGTCGAGTTACCCCAGCGAATGAGTTGCGGGGTAACGCCCTGTGTTATTGGGGTAAAAAGTTGGGTAATACGTGTGATGGATGCTGGATTCAGGTGGAAATGAGACGTGTAATACGGAATACCTATGCAAAAGTTGGCAACGCGATTTCCTTGTTATATTGGCCTTTCCAGAAATGCTGTTGCCGTGTTGTAATACATGCACCAGTTACGTTTTTGAACGTGCAAAACATGTGATATGTAGTCTGACTTTAAATTACTTTTTAGGTCTCCAGCTAGTCAGTTTGCAAATAATCTTGAATAAAGGACCGTCTACCTACAGCTTATTGTGAAAGGCACTAACTATAGATGTTTCTGTCTACTCATTTAGAAGCAACATGTCCCAAACTAAATTGTAAGGTCCATTTAGGGCAATGCCCTGGAGTCTTCGAACAAAAGGTCCCTCTAAGAAATTACATTGGCAATAGCAAGAGGTCTGTATTGTGGTTACCGTTGTGTTTTTAGTAAGAAAACGTCTATTCATGGGAGATTGTTTACGTCTATTCCAAATGTTTACCAGAATAATTGTAATAACTTTTCTATGTACTTAGATTAATAAAGCTCTAAGTATGATGTTAGTATATATTTCAGTATACAATATACACATACGGAATTATTTATAAAAGCGGTTTCATAGGTGTACACTGTACAGTGTACCTACATATTTCCAATAGTCTAAAGAACAAAAGATTTATATCGCTGTAAATACCATTTTTTGACGTGAAAATTTTTCATCAATTTCGGCCTAACTCCTAAGTTATAAAAAGAATATAAAAACGAACCATAGAACAACAACCCCTCCTCGTGTTGTCTCATAAGCAAGGGTTAACTAAGTGAACCTTAAACAATATTAACTTGTCTAATTCAGTAAGCCACAACCTGGCGTGCCAATTTAAAAATCACAGGCTGAATTTTAATTTCACATTATTTAAATGTAGCAAAATTAAATGTGGTTAAGTCAATCCATCAATGTCAGATAGCTGGACTTTGCATTTATTTCTGCATAGGTATTAATTTTGGCTTTTACAAAACGAATTTAAATTATTATATTACTGCGAATTGAAATAATAATAATATTTTATGTAGTTGAAATAGGTGCGATTTTCCACCATAAATATATAGACTGTAGATGTACTGTCGCCTGAACAACTTGAGTGGTCTTATCGCCTAAAGCACACCCGAAACCGCGCTTATGTTCAAGAAAGCGTACAATGGCATTATACGCCTTAGTTTAAGTAACTACCAACTCAAATACTGTAATTGAAATTTAGATTAACGTTAACATGTTCTAACAGCATAGTTACGAGTATATTGGGCCTGAAACTCTGAAACAGACAGGTGCTGAAGCGATGGCGTGTCAGCTGGACAAACAGCCCGGTAAATGACCGCTGCAGGCAAGGAGCGGTACATGGTAACCATACCTACACAGTTAGTTTCACATTATTGTGTAGTCCAGTGTAGTGTAAAGTGATTTTGATAGAGGCATAGAAGATTAATTAAATTATTGAATATACTTGATTCTGTTGCACAAACAACAATTTATGGAACCAACATATTATATTATATATAAAATAATTTATGGAGTCATTTCTACTAGTACCTTAATATGTAAGTCTAGATATTAGCACGTCACTACCTTGTTTAATATACCACGCAATCTTGTATATCCATTCTTATGATACACCATACAAGAATGCATGGTAAATTTAGTGAACGGCTCCTGAATCGAATGTACCTACTACTACTATTTCTATTTATTTATATTAACCGGCAGACAGTGGTGACTGAGTTTGTTGCGGCGCTTCTTCTCAGCACTTGCCTCGTTGGTCTCGAAGCGCTGGTAGGGTAAAAAGATTATGAGACATGTAGAGGCTCCTTAAGAGCAAAATGACGATTTGTAAGAACTATTTATTAGTCTAAACAAATGAAATTTTGACTTTGACTTTGACTTTGACTAACATCAAAATCTTAGAATATAAAGTCAATTCCTCTTAGAATATAAATTAAATTACATCAACAGATGAGTTAAGTATTAGGACAATTTTGGAGATTTTGATTACAATCCTATACCATACAAAATATTGTTGTTGTATTAGAATTACAAAAAATAATTATTCAAACAAAAAGTTCAGCACGTATCTAGTTATCAGTATTCATGCCAGTCTAACACAATACAGAAATGTAAAATCATATCTGACGTAGAACAAAAGTGGCATTAAAACGAATTCTCTGTGATAAAATCCGGAATGTATTTCATGTGCAGTGGAGCGTTCTCGAAAATATCAAATAAATATTAAATCCCGGTTCTGTAACATCACGATGCGATGCCCCACGTATTTCCTCTATTGAATGTTCGATTCGTACACAAAAAAATTAAATACAGTTTTATTATTCAAGCTTTGTGAGTAGAAAATATTGAACTACTAGCTGACCCGGCAAAGTTTGTTCCGCCTTAATGGCAATAAATAAGCAGACTTTTTTTTTAATTTCGAACGGGATAAAAAGTATCCTATGTCCTTCTCCTGGCTCTAAACTACCTCCCTAACAATTTTCAGCTAAATCAGTTCAGCCGTTCTTGAGTTATAAGTGGAGTAACTAACACGACTTTCTTTTATATAATAGATAGATTCTGTCAAATAAATAACCACAATGGAACTTAGATTATTGAGTTATTTTTATTTCCATACAAAATATTTTTTAAAAATAATGTACCTACCTACTCGTAAGTATTTTTTAAAAACAATGTACTCGTAAGTATTTATGTATTTTATTTTTTGGATGTATCACATACCTACTCTTACTTATCCCAACTAATATTATAAATGCGAAAGTAACTCTGTCTGTCTGTCTGTCTGTCTGTCTGTCTGTCTGTCTGTCTGTTACGCTTTCCCGCTTAAACCTCGCAACCGATTTTGATGAAATTTGGCATAGAGATAGTTTGAGTCCCGGGAAAGAACATAGGATAGTTTTTATCCCGGTTTTTGAAACAGGGACGCGCGCGATAAAGTTTTTCTGTGACAGACAAAATTCCACGCGGGCGAAGCCGCGGGCGGAAAGCTAGTGTTAAATATTATTGGCAGGTAGCGGGCATATCTTTTCTTATAGGTTTTTAAACTTTTGTTTCTCACCTGTCATCCGCTTTGCAATGAGTGAAGCGAACCTTAATTTCGAACTCCTCCTATGTTCTTTTTATTAATTTCTTTGCGGGTCCAATTACAGTTTAACTTTCCCCCGGGACAAACTTTACCTTCATTGGTTGGGTTTTATGGCGGTCAAGCTTGGCGATCTTGGCTACACAGAAGTTGCAGCGGTGGGAACGAGAGGTGGGAATAGTCCCGATCCTCTTACGTATTGTGAAGTATTATGGTAAGTATTAAGCAATAATCCCACTGACTGTATAATTTCATGGGTTGCCCGCACCGCTAGATCTGCAAAATCGATGGAATAATTATTTCCATGTGTATGCCATATGCATGCGGGTTATCATCGTGCAGTGTTCCACACTATTTAAACATTCATGACACATGGCGGTCGAATTTACATGTTGCATGCGCGAAGTGGGGCATCGCGGCACTAAAAGTCAGCTCAGCAACTTAGGACTTGTTAGTTTTAACATCAGCAATTGGTATTTAATCCTCTTTTCGATAATCTCTTGGACCAATCTCTTCACACTGCATTCTTAACAAATATCAGATCAAGACTCTTTTGGAGTCTAAAACTGATGGCTCTCAGTTGCTAAAACCGTTGCATTTGCTTAACATTCGCTGAAACGAGCGATTACTAAATCTCTATCGTAGCATAGAGCACCACACAGCAGAATCAATTGCAAAGCAAATACGTGGCTAATTGCCGATGCATTCAATACTCTCTTTCCGAGATAAATATTTGGCTTTCTAACAAGAATTATTGCGTCAGAAGATTGATCAGCTATGTTGATACAACTACTTCTACCATCTGATAAGCAAGATGTTAATTCTAATCAAATGATCCCAATTGGTTAGAGGTTAAAAAGCACGAGATTCGACTTGGTCAATCAAAAGTTAACAGAAGGAATTTGAGTCTTGTATTGATTTTCCACAAGTGGAAGTGACAGTGACTAATCACGATCACAAAATTAATTAACATTATTTTAAAATTTGTTTCATTTGACCTATTTCATTTTGCTTCCTTTGTCCCAGATATCAGCTATCGAACTCGTGTTTTCTGTCAGTATTTCAAAAGACAGATACCATTTAATTGTACGGTAATAAACTCTACCAAAAACCATGTTTCAGGTACTATTTTTATATGACTACGAGTATATGCAGTGGCTACTGTAAAAATTGGTAAAGGTCGCGGGAAGAGCCTGGATGCGGGCAGCGCAGGACCGTTCATTGTGGAAAACCTTGGGGGAGGCCTTTGTCCAGCAGTGGACGTGTGAACTGTAAAAATTATTAAAAGTATCCAGAAGCGAATGCGGTTCTATTTTGTTTTCAATGTCCACATAAAAGCCAGTGGCTAGTGCTAAACTAAATGCACCTGGGTGACTTTTAGCGGACATGCTATAACCATAAATACCTCCTCGTATCGTTAGTTTTGCCAGTACGAACAGAGTTACCTTTAAATAAATAGTCCATTTCTAACTGGTTAGAATGTAGGTCCTTTATTCCTGAAAAAAAATAATTAAATAAATGGTTTTTGGACCCTTTTATAGTACATATATTTGTTCCTTCTTTGGTTTGGATGTTGCAGGCTTGAATCAATCTTATTTTCCAGAAAGAAATAAGTACCTCTATTCCGTACTTCGAAGAGACGTGGGTCCGTTTGAAGGTCAGACGGACCAATAGAGAACGGCCCATTAAGTCTGATACTAGCAGGGTTTGGAGATTCAAGTTGTTGTAGCATTTATAATGTAGAAGATAACGAGAAGAGTTAATTAAATTAGGGGCTTAAGGGTGAAAGTATAAGGTACTTTACACACCTTTTCACCCATTCTCCCTACGCTTGCGGTGGGAACTACTATTAAGGTAATCTAAAAGGAAAGTTAGCAGTTTACTGTCTTAAATTCAAAATAACTTAACGTAGCTTAATGTTTATTTAATTTCATGAGGTGATCCGTCTGCTCGTTTGCCTCCTGTCATATAAAAAAAGAAAATACTTCTATAGAACAAACAACTCACACTAAAACCATCTTGACAATTATTTGTTTACTTAATCTTAGTGCTGCCTTAATTACGATTACGAGTATAGGTTTATGGTTCATTGTGTAATATCAAGGATCTGTGTCAAGAGATAATACTTAACTTTTTATAGTTTAGGCCGGTCAGCATCTGCGCAAAAACGATAGGCCAACCCTCGGGGGATTCCACTAGTTGGAGCACACCCTATCAGTATTTTATGTTGCACGTGCTATAAATCTAGAACGACAGCTAAGTAATGAGTTAACTTCATGTACATTTTCAGAGAAGTGTTTAGACACCCGCCTCTTTACTTATTACTTTATAGATGTCAAATTAATTAGTGCCTAAGTAATATTACTTCAAGGTATTTAATATTGTTCTAGATCAGTACGAGACTATGAGTATATGTACGTATTCTTGTCAGTAGTCTTTAACAATATTATACTTTGTATATTACGGCTTTGTATTTCGAAAAGATAGTTATTCTCGATAAGTACCAACTAACGTGAAAATGATTACAACAAATTATCACACTGAAAACATTTTCATGTAAAATGTTGACTCGCATTGTAAGAAGTTATCAGATCTCATGTAGAGCCAAGCTTCCAACTCTGCAAGCCCTCACTAAACAAACTCTACCTCAGTCAAAATTTTGGGTCGATTAGATAGGGAGTGCAGTGTGACATAAAGTTATGATCACTTTTCTGGTTAACTATGTATTTTTTTTATATCCTATTAAGATAGAGTCTATAATTGCAAAATGTAAGTTTAACTTTGATATAGTTTTTTTTAATTGTTTACGTTGTTCGAGTAAGAGAACTATCACATATATTACATCAAACTAGAGTTATGACGGTAGTGGCAGCAACATTGTTTGTTCACGGACAAGTTCAAATTGCTCCCTAACTAGATAAAGTGGTGCTCACGAACTACCCGGATACTGAGCGAACATGTGCGAGATGCACTTTTAATAGACTGCTATATTTGTCTTTACATTTCATTCATTTTGTTTGAAACAGACACAAAGAGGTTCTTCAGAATTACCTATAGATGTTTGTTAAGTTAATTAAAAGAAATGGAAAATATTGATTACACCGGTCAACAAAAAAAAAATTTTTTTTTGCGCATGTATTTTACTTATTATATTCTGATTATATAAGCAAATGTATATAAAAAAGTGCGATTACAAATCGAAAATATTTGCTTTTTAAAAAGTTATAGCGATTTGAATTTTCCATCTTCATAGTAGAATGTCTCTAAAGATGAACGTCACATTCTCATTGGGATATATTTATAAATAATTATGGGGGCTTATTCGCAAGAACAAGGGGCACGCTTTCATCAAATTATAGTGGGATTTGAGAAACGACGTTACCAAGGCCAGTATACTAAAAGCATGATAGGGTTAGATTTTTATGAAAAAAATCTTCTATGGAACATGACAGGAAATTAGAACTTTTCATTTTTAATAAATATTTGGACTCAATTTTAATTTTTCTCTTGTGAGAATGAATCATAAATGGATGTTTGTTATGTTTTAATAATTAGAAAGAATGAATGAAAGAAAGAAAAAAAATATTTGGCAACAAATTAAATCATCTCTATGTTCATGTTTCATACATTCATTGATATGATTTTTTCTATTTTTTACACAAAAAAGCAAATTCAGAACAATTTTTTGTTGTTATTCTTGTTTCTAGGTTATAAAGCAATAAAAATAAGCTATGCATAACCCGTGCGCAAAATTACTGTAGACAGTTGTTATTAGACAGCTATCGCAGATATAAACTAGGAAGTCGTTTTAAGGCCGTAGCACATTTATCAACCCGGAAAGGCATCGTAATCGTATCAACTCGAGGCGGTCAGTATTCTTTGTATGAAACTCCATACTTCAACGCACACTTATCCGCACCGTAAGGCCGTTTGTAGACATCCGTTTTTTCACCGGACGACTGACCGTCAAAAAACATATATTCTTTGTTTGCTGTCAATTTTCTCGCCGGCCCCATGTCCGATGCATGTGCACACGTTCATTATAAACCATACGCCACCGCTAAATCCGGTGAAAAAATCAGGCCGTTGTCCGGTCAAAAAGACGGATGTTTACAAGCGGCCTAATGTAAACGCCTCGCGGTTGACAACGCGCGAAAGGCGATGACAGCTCGTAAATGGCGATGCCGTGTTGATCCCTTTCCGAGTTAATATGTCTGCTATGATATTTAAAACGAGTATGATAATTAATAATTATATTATTAATATCTATCAGGTTCATTAATATTGGCCGTGTGATTCCAATAGAGTAGATTGAACGAAATAGAATCCTCCATTTGGCTCAGATAAATTAGAGAGCCTCGTGCGTGATGACGGGAATCAAATCAAAATGAACGACTATGATTCATTGCGCTACATGGACTAATTAGGTACACTGCATATGACGTAACGTGTTGGCGCCCTTTGCTGTCATTAGCGTAAGTGCAGCGCGTAATTTGATTGAGTTATCTGCGCTTGCGGCTTAGTATTAGAGCGTGAAGTTGGCTTGATATTTTTGAAAGTCATAATACCTTGATATATTGAGGGAAAAGCAGCTATAGGGGAGATCGAGCAGAGTTGAGACATTGTCGGTTTTTGGAAACTTATTTAACTGTCAGGAAGCTCGCAACAGAGCGCATTTGTTAGCTCGAGATTTGAACTAAAAAAAGCGCATGTTACGAGCTTGCTAGTAGTCAATCAAAATCAGCAACGTCACAACTCTCCTTGGTCTCCCCTACGCTACTGTATTTGAGAAAAAAAACTGATTATCCAAAATACTTTACAACCTTTTTTGCCCTTGGGGCGGAATGACAAAAACCGAGAGTGCATCTCTAGGGTAATCAAGAAAGATTCCGAAACTTTGGGTCTAATTTATTTACCGATGATATGAAATAGAAAACTCAACTTAACATAATTAGACTCAAGCACATGTTATGAAATGATACTGAAGAAATCTACACTCAGATGAAAAATGTTGTCCAGATAGTCGAAGGTTGAAAGTTTTAGAAACCCAAGATTCATTCTAGAGCATTTACAGCTGTTTTATTAAGCTGAATTCTCATAATAGTTCCACGTGGTAAAAGTTAAAAAAATACTGAGTCGGGTGAAACCAACGAAATTCAAACTACATTTTGAAAACTACCACTAGAAGTAATTAAAATAAATTGAATCGGCTCTCATATCGAAGAAACTTCAAGCTGAAAACAATTTCCCGCAGTGTCTTGGATTGCCAACCTTTTAATTTTATTTATAAACCTAATGCGTGAACTTTATGCTGTAATTGCTGGAAATCGATTAAACTATAATCCAAATCTGAAACTTACTACGCGTAAAAAGCTTTTTTTTGGGTTGCCGTTACAGTTTCTTTACTATCTATAACATTTACACCCAAAAACATTTTTAAAATTGAATCCCATTAATATTAACATTTAATCTAAACATTGAAGTTTAATTGACATTATGAAGAGTCGCCAAGGGTTGTACACCCCTGGCCTATATTTTCAAGAAGTGGCTGAAGTTAGAGCAAAGGGCGGGAAACGTGTAATGGGAAAAGGTCTTCAATGTCGGTTTAATTGGTGCGAGCAGTGTGGGCTTCTACGTATTATCGAGTGCTTTTTAAAAGCCTTTCTAAGTACAAACATGAATTGAAGTTCAACCCCAAGGCCAATTAATATGAACACATTCTTGTTTTCAAAGTTTAGATTTATTATGAAGTTGCTATCAATTAAAATAGAGTTCTGAACAATGCAAGTGTTCTTAGTTGGAAAGTTACTTAGCTATGAATGTTAAAGCAATGTTAAGTAGTTAAGTAATTTTATTTTGAAGCAATTGAAATGTTCAAGTACGAAGCGTACTTTGTAAGCCTTTCGGACGTTTTGGACGGCAGCAAATTAATAAAAGGGGATTCGTTTTTAATTTTGTTTAATGGCACGCAAAAACCGATCCTTTTATGATCCATCTTTTTTTCCTTTTTGTTACAGTGGTCGTTAACCAGTATTTTGTTGGTTTGTTTGGACAATCGGGCGCTTGTCGGATATTTAGTGAAGAGAATTTTCCACAAACAATTTTGATGAGATACTTGTTTACGTACCTACTCAATTTATGGCTTTCAGAGGGCTGTTGGGGACTTGGGGGAATTTGAGTGTTTATTCGGAAATGGAAGTGCTTGCTTTAGTAGTTTGTTAACAATACACTTCGGATAAAGGTAGGCCATAAAGTTGTAGATCTTGAAAAGACTTCGTAACAAAATATTTTTGTGTTATGTTAATAAATAAGTAAAGAGGTGAATTCACATGTACATACATAGGAGTAATTATATGGTTTTGTTAGAGGAGTTATTAAATTCTGCTAGACTCTTTCAAACTAACCTTTTGAATTGAGAATGTATCATAGTAGGCACCTTTAAAATAAATAAAACCTCGAAAAACCCTCGCGATCTCTCTGTATTTACATAGTTAATTCGATTCTCTACCTATGATAGGCCACTTCTGAATGTCTTTTGATATCTGACATGCCATTTAATTTAAATTGTTTTGTGAAAAGTCGAGGATATGAGTTGGGAAAATCGCGACGATTGGAAGATACGCATCGTATCGCGTGACGCCGTTGGAATAACGATGGAAAAGCACAGATTTCGTTACGATTGTAACCGTGTCTGCGACAGGAATCTCGTTACTCGAACAACGGTGGCAACGTTATGTAGGGTTATGGCTATCGTGAGGTGAGTAATACTTCTTCGTTTAATTAACTTGACGAAATGACTTGATGGTATCGTTTTACCTACTTTATTTATTATTTAAGACTGTATTAAGGCTCTGGCAAATATATTGCCACCAGTTTTGTAATTTTTTTAACATCCTGTGCACTACAAGGGTTTACATATAAATTGATACATATATGAAACTTAATGACTTAGGGAATTACTAGTTTTTGCCCGCGGCTTCACTCGCGTGAAATTTAGTTTGTGTTATGTTATGTTATTTTGGGTTATAAAGAATAATACTGTAAAGTTTCATCAAAATCCATTCAGTAGTTTTGCGTGAAAGAGTACCTAACAAACATCCATCCAAACATCCAGACATCCAAACTTTCGCATTTATAATATTAGTAGGAAGGATTGTATTGATATTATTAGGGCCTGCATCTGATTTCGTATTTTTTTTTCAATTCATCAGGGATATATTTGTCAGTATCCATTGCTTTATTGTGCTAAGTGACCTAGGCTATTAAGGACCGGATTTGTAAACGGGCATGGGTAGATAAAGTTTACAATGTCTGTGGACCTTCGCTTTGTCAAAGAGCTATTCAGGGTAAATATCTGTAAATCACTCTGTACTTTCAACATAAAATAGTAGGGCCACTTAATTACCTGCCCTCATTTACAAGCCAGGGTACCGTATAAGGGTGAGGCCACACAATTCGTTATTCAATCATCCGACGATAGCTTACTTTTCGCCATACAACATACAGGTTATCCAACATCTTTGCCGTAGAGTTATTAAATCTGGGATTTTCAGTTCTCTTTTTCGCACTTTCATTCTATATGATGATTTGTATTTTCTTCCTACTCCGACTAACCCTAGGAAATTCCAAAAAGTCAGCAGCCTTTTCGGTTATTGTAGAATGTGCGTTTGATAATCACTGTGTCTTTCTTCTGCCTCCATGTATCCTTTATAAGGAGGCCGTCTTTCACACCTATGGTAAATAGGTGCTTATTTAGGGTACAGTAGCCGGTTATCGTAACGGTAAACATTACGGATGTACCCTTTAAATCTTTGCCATATCTCGCGTCGTATAGTCGCAGCCTAGCGATCGATGAGCAGGCAAAATAATGACGATGGCGATAAATCGCAGTACTGTATCAGGTCGAGACAGCTGGAAGTAACCATTAGGGCAGGAGATACTCCCTTTGATAAGTATTACCGGGAATATTATTTCGGGACCGCAATTGCTTCACTAATTAGTGATCTCCGCGTTTCCCAGAGAAGCTACGAGGCATGACGGTGCTTTGGCAACCTTTGTAATGAAAATTGCTTATTTGTGTGGGTTGTTGGCGATTATTATTAATTAAAAATTGGGTTATAAAAAGTTTTTGACCTACGATTTGTATAATGCCTAAAGCGGCTCTACAATATTAGTTCGAAAACTGGGGCTTATTTCACTGAAGCTCAGATACAAAGCTCCTATCAATAAAATCCAAATGTTGTATAATAAAAACGTATGCGCAGATAGTACGAGTAAAGCCTTATTGGAGCGATCAGAAGGCAATGGCCGACATTTGTTCGTTTACCCTTCGAACATGTTCATAAAGCTACGCTATGACTCGATCTGCTTACCTATACAGATCATTTGTTAGTGAAACACAAAAACAATACCTATTTCATAACTTTTGTACTGAGCGGCGCGATATGTCATGAGTTTTTTCAACGGTTACAAATACAATGTCTGATTTTAAACTTAAAACAATCTCAGATAACTCCCATCTTTTCAGATTAGTGTTTAAAACTAAAATTAGTGCCAAAAGTGGTTTATTTCGTCAGCTGCGGTGTGCCCAATTCGGTTCTTAATACATTTAATTTTAGGCGGCTCCAATTGGATAATAGCTCTTGCAAGCACCAAGTACAAGAATATCTTCCAGAGCTTTTGAAAAAACTACTCTATTCCAAACCGACAAAGTTTACTTCCAACTGCATTTTTACTGGCCCCTGTTGCCTCGAGAAAGTCGACCGAGTAAATCCTACGGGATAAGAAACTAAATAAAGAAACACGCACTTTAAATAATTCGTGCGCTTAACTTGCACTTTAAGGGGTACTTTATAATTGGATTAGTAATTAATGAAAAGCAATCAAGTGGATGAAACATTCGTTAAATGTAATCGAAGTTAATTGTCGGTATTCTTCGAAGAATTTCGTCGTTTTGATGTCATATCTAAATGGCCAGTTTTAAATTACATTCCAATTAATTGTAAGTACCTATCTTGCTTTGGTTTTGATATTTTTGTGGCTTAATAAATAGGTCACATGTTTAGCCAACGAATCATCATGACTTGGCTAAAATACGTTCTTACTTATTGCAAAGTCTCAAGCTGTTATTATTATAATTCTAATCTACTGTAATGGTAACTAACGTTTACGATGGGCGTAAGTACTTTTTAATGGGCTAGCTAGAGTCTAGAAACTAAAGTAGGTTATTAAATTACTATAGACTAAGTAAGTTCACACAAATAATATGATTTTTCTTTTATAGTGCCTAAAATATGAATAATATTAAAAAAACCTCATTTATTGTCAACAATATACCCTTATATTAAGAAAACCCAATTATCAAACGTCCAAGTTAATAGAAAAAAAAAATACCCCACTTTGAGATGGGTGCCGCAGTCGAGCTCTTTTCATTAGTTTTTCATTTGACAGCTTTCAGTGCGGTCTGCGGCATCGAATCAATATAAGCGGGGATCGACGTGATGCCACTTCAGGAATTTCTTACATACACACCACTCGGGATTTTTCTTCTCTAGATAATGCAGTGGGCGTGGAATAATGTGGAAAGGAGCGTTATAAATTTTTATCTTTCCTTTTCAGGGAATTTAAAGTGTTTTCATCAGTGAATCTCAGCTCAAGTTTATAAGTAATCTACTTTACCGTTTTCCTATGGGACGTTTTAAAATGTATGACTAACCTTACTTTAAATATAATGAAGATAAAACATAGGTACTTACCTACTTGAAGAATAAGAACCAATTGGGCACCCATTGGCATGATTTTGGAATGGCGTGAAATGAGTTTGGAAAAAATAAGGACGAATTTAAATAGGCGTTAAATACTTTAGTGATCCACGATTCTCATATGTAGTGTGAAACAAAAGCATTAAAACTTTTCCGGAAACTGATTCGAAAACTTAAATTAATCTGAAGAACTTTATGTTGATTGTTATTGTTTGTTTGAGAAGCCCTTAATAATAATGCCTTGTATCACTCCACATGGGTCTACGTTCTTGAAAATATTTGTTTTATAGCTTAAAGTATTGATTCGGAATTACACCAATACGATTAACAGTCTGTGTAACGTTTATTCTGTGACAATTAAATAGTGTTTAAGAAAAAGCAAAGACTGCAATATGTACCTACTACAATATTTTATCAGATTTTTATTTTGGGTTCCGTTTCTCAAAAGAATGTGTAGATCAGACAATTTAAAGAATCACTTCGATTAGATACATTTCATAATGGCAAAAATGGCCATAAATTTACATAATCGTAAATTAAAAGTTACATGTAAGTATAAAGTGGTATAAACGAGACTTCATGTCCCATTACATGGCTTCCACCCAAGCGGTGGAGGCGCCACCGTCAATTATGATGTAGGGCGACTTACTTGGCTAGGGGAAAATAGTTCCTGGAAAAACATCTTCGGACATATACAATTATTTTAGAGCCCAAACAACACACAGACAAAGTCTAAGAAATTAATTCAAAGTAAAACGAACCTACATTTTCGAAGTAAATTGAAACCATTTAGTGTTTCCAGTGAAATAAAGTTCGAATTTGTGGTAATATCATTAAAGTTCTAAAACAAAGTCTAGACACACAAAAATCTACAGTTTCATTTCAATATAAATTCCATTTCAATCTACAAGCCTGGTAGGTAAGTAGGTACTACGTTATTAGAAACATTGGAGCGCATTAAATCTGGAAACATTTTGTAACTATAGCATGTTTGTGCCCAAGCTCAGCATAGGTGCTACTGCTGTCTACAGAACCACGCAAATATTATATTCCGTATTCAAAAATGTATCTTTTTATCTATCCATAGGATCTGAAATCACTTAAGTGACTTCCATCCATTGGGGGATAATTCTCAACCCAGGACGTACCTACCACTTAGGAGAGTTGGTTTCTGAACGGCTTCATACACAAGGGATCATGTTCTATACAATACTATTGTTGCTTTTAAATAAGGAATTAATGTTCTTTTGTTCTTTAACAATGCACTAGTATCGACAAGGAACACGTCTTTAGTTTAAACTCTTCTACGATGGTAAACTGAAACGATTCATACCATTTATTAATGCTGAATGGTTTATTGTGGGCTTTATTGTCCCGACTCCATTCATGGCAGCCTTAAGTGCTAATAAACGCATTATAAAACCTAATAAAGGCTGGTCGTTAAGTTCGAAAGGTGAGATCGTAACTCGATATTAAGATATAAAATTCATGATTTGCTGTATGGTATTACAAGGGTCATACATATAAATGAACTGTATTACGTAAAATAGGTTAAGCTATGTTTATGTTGATATTATGTTGGACGTAACACATAACCTATTTCAAAGTTAAGACATCTTTGTTGATATTTCTGATAATTTGCATAGATAACATACACATTTACAGATACATTTATCCCTACGTTCAGAAATCATGCAGCTCCGCAGTTTTTGAATTTTATTTGCAAGTAAATAGGCATCTTTTGAGCAATCTTTCCCTCATCATAGATCGCAATAAACGATATAATAGAAAGAAAAAAACATAAACATATTCTCATTCAATAGGTACTTAAGCTTTGACTGTACTCTGATCGAACTATTAATTACATTCACCGCAGCGATCGTTAATCTATGATACCGCGACGAAACTCAATAAGAACGGCTGACCCAGTCGTTCCAGAAAATATTTTAAATTTAAAAACTCTGCAGTTAATTCTCCTGCATGAAATATGACTGAAAATCTGCATACATTTTCATAAATGCACGTATTACTTTTAGATGGCTTGTGATTTAAGTAGTCGTCATCGTCGTTTCTGACGAATGACGTCCACTGCTGAACAAAAAAAAATCCCCCCAAGGATTTCCATAACGATGAACTATGTTTTGGGAACAATGCACAACACTTTTAATCACATTGCTGGATACATCAATATTCATTATTTCAGGCTGAAATACTAAACTCACGTAGTTAGCAGCAGCCTATATAAATTCCGCAAATTGATTATTTATTGTTGAAGTTTTAATTGCTCCAAAATGTTCCACCGATAAACAAAATACTTATACGTAAAATGGTTACAAAGTGCCTACTCATGCACTAACATTTAAATGAGAATTTCTAAAAATTGATTAAAACACCAAATCGTGTAATGGTGTGCATAATTATGCGATGCTTTTCGATGGGTCGCCGTGGTGTTAGAATCTAAAATTGAAGCGCCGCCTATTGTAGATAGGCTTGTTCCATAGTCATAAGGAAGCCGCTACAGCACGCGTCAAATAAATACAAAGCGAAGGCATACCCCTCACAAATACAGAATTGTTATCCTTATTTTACTTACAATATATCCCTAACAAGCTTCTTTATAGCGGCAAGCATGAATAATGATACCTTAGAGGCCACCGGAATCCTAGAGATGGTATCAGAATTCAATTTATCGATGGCCTCATTTTTACGTGCGAAGTCAGCGCGGTAGATTCACTGCGGCTTATCTTTTGACAAGTGGCCCAGCTTAAACAGGATCTGTTTTAACGCTTCATAAGCTTCAGTGTAAGAGTCATGTCACGCTAATCTGATAGATTACTATCGTTGGAAAACAGTAGCTACACTGTCTGAGTAAGTTTAGTTGGCCGATAGTTGGGCCCGATTCTATTTGAATGAAGGCCTATACCAGATCGGTGTAATGTGCGCACTTTTATAGATCTCCATACTGATCAACAGCCCGACCCAACTATCGGCCAACTAAAAATCAAAAATAAAAATCCATCCACCATTTTAATTTTCTGACATAAGTAGACTACATTTCTGAAAATTGGTTGACATCTGTGGTTGACATTATGAATTAATTCATAAAATTAAAATACTATTTTTGGTCCTAAAGACGCAATTAGTTTTCAATTAAGTGTTAAATGAGATTTTTAGTTTTCCAAAGGTCAGTTTAGGTTTTGACCTAAAATATCTACGACTAGACTAGATAACAACTAGCCATCTAACGTAATTACGGTATACGTAGAGAGGACGTAAATCTCGTTCAATTTCGCGTTTTCTCTTGCGTTCACAACAACTGCCTCTATTAACTTTAAACTGTTAATTAGTCCATGGTTTTCGCATTATCTAAAATTTATAACATTAAGGGACCCCTAATGTCTTTTCGCGTAAGAGATAATGCTGATCGATGTGGGCCTAATGTGTGTTGTCTTTAATGTACGCCATAAACGCCATAAAGTCCTTGGATTGCGTAAAGGAAGTTAGTAATCTGAAAACTGGGAGAAAACAGATTTTTTAAAATTTAAAAATACTGCTTACATAAGTCAGCGTGATATCGGCTTAGGTCAAAGAAATTTATAACTTCTTATCTCTCGACAAGCAAGTGACCCGGCACAGTGACCGTGAACTAAGCCTAACGAGCACTACTTTATTTTATAAAAGTCTAAAGTGTTTCGTGCCACTTTACGTAAATGTTTTTAGCCTATTAGGTATATTGGATTTCTTAACCAATTAGCAGAGGCTTTGCTAGGAGTTTCAACTGGTGTTTAGAGTTACGCTGTATTTTCTAAGTTTTGTTATGTAGAAGCACGGACATTATCTCAGGCAGAAGGATAAATAGAGCTTGTTGTCACGTTGTATGACTAATGTGTATCGCATGTGTGTAATGTAGGTATTTTACATTGACACTGTGCTTAATGGTTATACTTTAATTAAAGCGTTGCATCTAAGCAGAAGAATCAATCCTTTGCAAACTTAAACCACCACTATTGGGTCACGCTGGAGATCTTAGCTCATGAGTCATAATACTTCTTTCTTCAAGTTACACTAACTTTTTAATAACCGTGGTATCTACTCGTAAATCTAATTTAAATAAGAGAATCTCTTTGTGAAAGCAATAACATTGTATTCTAGAAATAAAGTAGACATTTCACTAAGATTTTTGAGACTTGTGAACTTTTACGTTCATAATAAGCGTGGGAGTACAAAATAATATTTGATTTCCATCTGATCATAATATACATTATTGTGTCGTAGGCTAACAAAGGATTATCCTGGCAGACAAATCAAACAGGATCACAAGGGCTTACCGCGGTCCCTAATTCATTTATTTCGTATGACAATAGAAAAATTGAAATAGCTTTGCTTTTTGTTTCAAAAGGGCATAATACTGTATTAAAATATTTCTGTCTACAGTCAGCATCAATATAACTTGGAAGATTTGTAAATATTACAGTACTTATTATTATTCTGTGATATTACTTAGTTGAGTTATGATAAAAATATACTGACGTAGATCAAACTTTACGAGTACATCTACGTAAACTGTAAGTTAAACCCATCGCACTAAATAATTTAATTTACACGTGTTTTCATGCGATGGCCAAGTCAATATATTTATGTAAAACGTTAAAGATTTCCTGGCCTGGACTTGGTATTACATGGATCTCACAAATTTTTACCGTAGAACAACTGAGTTGCGAGACTTGGTTTTTTTGACAAGTATTGTTTTTGATGGGATCTCATTTCTTTTTGTATTTTGTAGACAGCAGTTAAGTATCTAGAAAACTGGACCGAAATTGAAAAATTTTACTCGACTTGGCGGTTGCGCTACCGTTCCCCCAAATATTTTAGTTTTTCCTTGATTCATACACCAAACACTACTTATATTCTAAATTTGAAGCTTCTAGGTCTGCTAGAAGTGCCTTAGAGTTTTGATGATCGGTGAGTCAGTGAGTGACAAAATTAAGTAACTTTGACCCGTTATAATTCCTAAACTACTGGTTCAAATTGAATGAAATTTTAAATATACCGTGTCTTTACAATGCCTACATAGCTAATGAAAATTCAGCCTTCTAGTTTTATCCACAACGAAGTTACAGGCAGTCGAAAATGGCCTGAATTGCTTCGAGAAAAGGATGGTACGGCCGTGCCGCTTTTTTGCTCGACTTGGTGGGGGCACTGCCGTGCCCCCAGATAAGCCGAATCATAGTTGAATCACTAAGGCTGGGTTGCACCATCTTACTTTAACTGTGACAAACGTCAAAAATCTGTCAAACTCCATACAAAAAACACGTATCAGTTATAGTAATAGTTACCGTTAAAGTTACGTGGTGCAACTCAG
Source organism: Ostrinia furnacalis (assembly GCF_004193835.3). Taxonomy (NCBI): domain Eukaryota; kingdom Metazoa; phylum Arthropoda; class Insecta; order Lepidoptera; family Crambidae; genus Ostrinia; species Ostrinia furnacalis. The sequence goes on along the minus strand of NW_021137823.1, from coordinate 139,192 downwards.
CCTAAGATAAAATATAGTGAGAATAAAGATAAATTTTCTTTCATTTTGTTTGCAAGATAGCGCAAGCGTGGATTTCATAGTAGGAGTGTGGCCTGCTGTAAACAAGGGTTAAGCGACTTGATTTGTGAGGTATAACTTCGTAAGACAAGAGCTTAACAAATATTTGTGAACGGGCAAGGAACGTGACTTATAAGGTTGTTACGGTTTTATGCAGTACCAGTACATAAACATTGTTGTTAATTTGGCGCTACCAACAATACCATAAGACCTTCCTCAATAAGGGGGCGTCCATTAATTACGTAAGACTTTTAGGGGGGGGGGGGAGGGAGTCCAGAAAAACCTCACTTAATCTCACGTGGGGGAGAGGGGGGTGTCGAGAAATATCACGTAATTTTTAAAAATAGCCAAAATTATCTCACGTAATGGACGCCCCCTAATTATTTTTAGCTTTTCAACTTCTTCGTTATTGATGTAAAATAATTTAATTAATTTCTTAAAAAAATACGTTGTCTTCGGTTGTCGTTTATTACAATGGGTAACCTATCCATTAAAATATACTTACTACGTAAAAAATCCTTATCATAGATGAGGAACCCCTCGTTTCTATGTTTTGTGAGTTGCAATCCTACAAGGTATAATTGACAGCAAATTAAACTAATAATGATTGAATTTTTGTTGCAAATTAGTACCTATTACAATCAAACACTAGGTTTAGTTTGATATGTCTTCTGTATTTATTTGAATTACAAAGAGGTATTCATTAGGAACACTTCCTACACGTTTGTCGTTAGAAACATTCAAAGCCCTTCGCGTCTCGTCGGGCATGCCCAGTCGGTGTGAAGATTGATGGTACCTAATTGTCCATTGTTTATTGTATTGTGAAGCATGTTGATATTATTGACATTCCGTTCTTCAAAATGATTAATTTCTATAGGTTAACTACTTAATTATTATCAAATCGGAGTGGACTCACTATTTAGTATTACTTAGATTTTACTAAAACAACATATCCATGAATGTAATGTTTTTTTTTACATTATCGTTGTTTTTATCCTGTACTTAAAATTATAGTAAAGTACCTACACTACGTCAATAAAGATTTCTCTATTATCCTACTAATATTAAATGCGAGTATAAAGATAAAGATACATTAATTTGTTCAAACATGTGTAGGTACCTACATAAGGTGTTAAGTCAGCATTTAAAATGGTATCAACATTTGTCTTACCTTTGCGGTGTACAAATTAAAATTAAATTAAAAGAGTATTATGAATGTTACTCTTTCACGCAAATACCTATTACTGAAGGGATTTTGTTGAAACTTTATAGTATTATTGTATAAACGTCATAATAACATCCTAGGTACTAATATTATAAATGCGAAAGTTTGGATGTCTGGATGTCCGTATGGATGTTTGAGTTTGTTACTCTTTCACGCCGAAACTACTGAACGGATTTTGATGAAACTTTACAGTATTACTGTTTATAACAACGGAACCCAGAATAACATAATAATCGGCTATAGTTTATGACGATCTGTGACAAAATAAATTTTAAAGGAACACTTACGGAACACGTACAGTTTTAAAGAAATCTAACAATGTTTTCCCACAGTATCATTAATTAATAAGTATTCCTCATTTCCTCGGTTATCGCGGCTTAATATTAATTTTGATTAGTTTCTTCACAACTTACGTCTCAGAGCCACAAGCGCGTGACTCGGCGTAGTAAAGCCAATTTAGGACGCAGCCGTATACCTTAGCAATTACCCAATTTGCTATGTAGCAACATCCCGCCAACTTAAATGGGCTGGAAAATGTTTATCTCTAAATTTAAGATCTAGATCTGTGTGCTCCATGGTTAACGAGTTGCTGATGTGTGACTGTGGGCTGAAGCTATCAAGTAAAATATATTGTAGAGCCACAGATTGCTAATAAGTTAAGAGCTGTTAAATTATTAAAAACAATATAATCGATTTAAATAATATAATATAATATAAACACGCACACACACACACACACACAACCTGCATGCAAGCCTATATTTCTTTTTTGCCCCTTTGTCTGTTTTTTACGAGATTGTAATAATATATAGAATCCATTATTGGCTGTAAGAACAAAAATACCTGTTTGTATTATTATTATAAAGAGCTGTGGTTTTCTGAATAAAGAAAAATAAAATAAAATAAAATAAAATTTCCTCATAAAGGTAGAAAGAAGGCGCCGGATACAGGACGCTACCAACCGGGCGATATGAAAATCATTGGGGATTGGGGGGAGGCCTATGTTCAGCAGTGGACGTCCTGTGGCAGAAATAATGATGACAATGAATCGATTTCCACATTTTCAATCATTTGTTTTCTAATATCAGTTTTGATAGGTCATTAAAGTACGCCAATATCAACCTAACATGCCCGTTAATTAACATTAAACGTATTTATCCAAACGTTACATTACATCGCTAACTATAATTACAACTAGCAGTTAACTATTCGGGAATATTATGTAAAATGTTACGCTAAAATGGCTTTTAGGGGAATCATTTACATACAACACTCGGATCTTAATTACCTCCCACTAGGCAACGGTAAAGTAGCTTTCGTTAATAAGAAACGACCCAATTTTAGGATTAATGGTGACGATTCTGAGGGTAGAGCAAAAACTTGAGCGGGTTCCTAAACTAGGGTTCACTCCATTAGCAGATTGAACTAAGTATAGGGGTGCAGATCGTTTATTTGGTTGATTTTGCACATTTTTTTATAATTTAAAACAACTATTATTACATAAATATAAAAATCAACGATTTTATTAATGCTGCTGACAACGCCACACTTGTAGCGGAGTTTTGAGCTGACAGCTTTGAGGGTAGGTTTGTTGTCGAGACGATAAGAAGAAGAACGATTCAATTTATCTTATAAGTGTAATTTTCGTTTTAATATACATCTGGATGAGGGCAGCACAGGACCGGTCGTTATGGAAATCCTTGATAGGCCTTTGTCTAGAAGTGGACGTCATTTGGTTGAAACGAACGAATGAACGATACATCGGGATACAATGAAGCCTTCAAGGCCGCGGGCATAAATTTAACAGCGGCACCCCTGTCAGGTTTATAGAACAATGTTGCGATATAACCGCGACACCACACTCCCAACAAAGTGCTAAATCACTGGACGTCATTACGCCATATTTGTGTAGCGAGGGCGTGATTCTTTGTCCACGAGCGTACTATCGTATGTGATATGTATGTTGTACTCGTACTGCTTTTGACCAACGTTATTATTTATACTTATTGAGATTTTAGAATGGTGGAGGTGTGTTTGTAACGATATTTTATTAACACACATCACACTCGGATTCGGATCACGTTAGGAATGCAAAAGTTAAGTTACAATATAAGTAGTTTTTTTATGTAGAGCTAGTTGCTCCAATGAAATATTTACTATTCACAGGTCTTCTTCTTACAATCTGTAGATTACTATTCAATGTGAAGCTTGCATAAGTTACTATCTATCATAATAAACTAATTTAAGCCACTCAAGGTCAGGATCCAGTGCACAAAATGTAGTTTCAGAGTAGGTCGGTCCCAACTTAGGGTCGTCATGAAACATTTATTGCCGAATGGTTGTAAAACAGACCTTCAACGTAGATCCAAGTACAGTATCCGAAGGCCGGCAGAAACGAGGCCACCCGACACTGAAACGTCAGAATAAATAGGGGTGATCAATCTTGACAAGAAAACTTTCAACGTAACTCCCAAAAGGCATTTAGTCGAAACTTTTCGAATTTCTAAAATTAAATTATATTAAAAACCCTGTTCCGCGCTGCTAAGTTTGATATTATATCCGAAATTGGGAAGTTCAAAGATAATCTTTTGAGACTGGTCGTCTAGGAAATGGGTAATTTTAAAGCGTTTATTTTCGCATTAAGCAGCTTTAGTCGGGTTGCGTTAACCTAGCCATTAGCCAATAAAGCTGGAAATTGCTTTTTAAAATTCTCGCAAAATACCTGCACTTAGACGTGCAGATAGTACCACTATTATAATAATATGGTTTAGTAGCCATAAGCTAGTAATTATTTTACTCTACTCTCTCTCTCAAGTGTGCACACTTCTTATCCCCTTAGTTACCCACTCACTAGATAGTCCTTCTTAGATAAGGACGTATTATGAAAACACAATCGTTCTTTAAACTCAATGCAAAAAAACTTAAAAAAAACAGCAAATTATTAGGTAAAAGCTATTTTAAACAAGTTAAATTCTCGAATTTGCTCAGTGTGTGCTTCTTCTTTGAAGAAAATTCACACAGAATTCTAATTTTAATAAAACTTTTCAGTAATTTTGATAAAGCATACAAGCTATAATATAAATAAAGATTTAGATTGATGAAATTCAGGCTTTGGAGTTTTTGGAGGCGTGCTCTAGTAAGAGAATTCCACGTTTCGTACCGTAGGAGTCAGACGTTTAACAAAAGTATATTATTAAAATATTTGACTTCAAAGGAAACCTCCCTTAGTGGTTTATCTAACTAAACTTTTTATTGTTTTTGTCTCGTAAGTTTGAACTGGCTGGGTTATTAATTTCTTGCTTGCTTTTAATATTTATAGGCACGTGTACCCAGTATGGGTTCAGTTCGCATTACAATTTTATATTTAGTCGAATAATCAATTTTATTGAGTAAGCGAACTCGTAAGTTCCCTTATACCACGGCCTATACTTAATTTAAAAATCTATAAAATTTTGTTTTGTAGGCTTTTCCTGGCTCAAATTGATTTTTGTAGTGTCAACAAATGAATCGTGCCTACCACCTACTATCTACAATGTTAACTAGGCAAAACCTATCTGAGAATATATGAACTTGAACTTTTACTATGATTTTTCAATCAAAAATTATTTTTTTGTTCTATCCAGCATTGATATCTGAAATTCGAGCTATGCATTCCACGGCTGCCGACCGAGGATTTTATTTCCATCCATAAATAAAACGTAGGCTTAAATTAAAATGGAAAATCACATATTTTATATATTTCATTGTGAACAGAGGATTATAGCGTGAAATTAAAACTTTTATTGCCCCTTATTTTTTCTTATATTATTACTTCATTAGTCAAAGTCATATTGTTTTTTTTTATAGTAATAGTCAGACCCCTTTGTTTTTGAAGTATACTCTATAACGTCGATCAAATTACGGCTGTCCAGGACCAGGAAGGAAGAAAGTGACGTTAACACTTTGATCTTCTGTTAACCCTTTGATTTCATGGGATAAGTAGGTAGGCACTATCTTAAATATTTTGAAACATTGTAGGTAAAATAGGTGATTAGTAGCTGAATGATTTAATAAAAAAATAAAAGCTTGTTTGTACCTAATTCAAATTTAAATAGTTAGGCTCCCAAATAATACTTTTACACGTCCCAACCCTACCACTGTTTCGGGTCAGTAATACCTATGGGCGAGTGCTGAAAAGAAGCAAGCCTAACGTCTTAGTAATTTTTAGCATTAAACATTATGTTTCATTTCGTGTAAGTTTGCTTTTCGCCTAATAATGTTGTAACATTATTTTTTAATGTCAATATACCGTGAACGATCGCTGGAGAACCTACATAAATATTTTTAGACCACTCGCAGTCGCTCTCCTGCCTATCAAACAAGCAAAGACACAATTTGAGTTAAAAGCGCATAATCTTCAATATTAGCTCAAATTATCGACTACAAAAAACGCAAGACTTTACCATGTGCTTCAGTATTTGTTTATTCAGGCGAAAATAAGCAGTGCGTCTGCGACAGACAAATGTAGCGGAAATATGTGGCTTCACTTTACGGAGTCACAATCTCATTTCCCCGCCGTTTAACTTTGAGGTCAATGCCGTTACTTGGAGCAGTCACATGCATACGATTATGCGTGATTAGAACTAGTTCTAATCGGATGCGAAATTCATCTCTAAGATCTAGATCTTAGAGATGAATTTCGCATCCGATTGGTTTCGATTATCGATTCATTTGATTTCGAAATTCGATTTCAAAATTAGTAATTTATTGCTTCCGCGTTCGTTAGTCAGTGCACGTCTCGGTGCAAATGGTATAAAATTTTGTAATAAACCGTCTTATATTAATATTATGGTATGATCTTGTCTCTCTCTCTCTCTCTCTCTCTCTCTGTCTTTATGTGCCATAAATTTCAAAACGCCAGTTCTCTCTTTAATAAGTCGTCATTTCATATGATGGAATTTTTTGCCTTGACTAGATGAGAAGTATAGTGTCCGTTTTCACCATCAATCCATAATTTTTAAGTGACCCCTATGATAACACATAACAGGAATGTTTGCATAGGGGTCACTTAACTTACTTAATTAGGGATTGATGGTGAAAACGGGCATAATTAGCTTATTTAAAGCTAACAATAAGTAACAAGTCTTACAAATAATTTCAAAATAAAAAACAAAGCATATTTTTCAGGTCCTTCGAGAATATTCCTAATAGCATGATGGCAGATGTTGCCAATTGTGTCTCCTGATTAATATTTAGGAGATGTCCCTGTCCCGGCTCAAGTGTAATTACACGTCCGTCAACAGTTTAACGTGGACGAAATTGTGACGAGGTAAGTACGATACAATTAGATGATCAAACGAACTTACCAAGTGAAGTTCGATCTGAATTATCCTGTTTTCGCCGAAGAGATTTATTTTACCATGTAGTAGTACCCCTGTACGACAAGCCAATCCGCACACAATATTCAGCGCAGTAGTAGTAAAAAACAAAAGAGCGGGCAACCCCACCCCTACCACGCTGTGGGCTCGGTGTCCGAGCGGTCTCATTATATTTAGAGAAGAAATGACATTGACGTTTACCTCCAGGGAAGAAGATATAGAAATCTTCGGGTTGGGAGGGACCTTAAATCTCTTCGGCGAAAACAGGATAATTCAGATCGAACTTCACTTGGTAAGTTCGTTTGATCATCTAATTATCCTGCTTTCGCCTCCGAGATTTATTTTACCATGTAGATGTTTAGAGCATGGATCAATGTCCATGTTAAATGGTTAAGAGAGTAAATGTCAATGTACTAAATACATAATAAAGCAATATTTTTGTATTATAATCGTATTGCATCACTTATTCATAACAATAACAAGTATCACGGTCTCAACAAGATTTTGTTCATTATAGAGTATTATTATATACATTTATTTGTACTTCTATTAACTGTTAAGTACGACTACTGATTGTAAAAAGTTGCCAAGACAGTTGACAGAGCATCCTGTCTATCCAGCACACTGGCTAATTGTATCAACGTTGACAGCGGCGCAAACCGCAGGCAATACTGCCGCGTGTCGCGTGCTGTGTGGGCCGAACACCCTCGTGTCGACACTCCTTTCCTATATTTATCCAGTTTCATCTCAGAACTGAGCTTGACGACGGTAGTGGTTAACACCGAATCGATCACAGTGACTGCAAGGCTAACACTCTGATTGTTGTAAAACATAAGCTCACTTGCATTTTAATTAATAAATAAATAATGTGGTTAATTAAAACTTATTAATTTATTTGGATACAGTTTGACCAGTATTCCAAAACAGTATTAATTTGGATTCCAAGTAACACTGTTGCGAGGAAAAAGTTTGGTTTCTATTTAATAGCACCTTTTAATAGCAATCTTTTGATTCTTGAAACCTGACCTATAAATTATATTATTTATTTAAATAATTATATATTTCAATAAATTATATGATTTCACTAACGATATTGCTAAGCGGTGGTTATTTAATGTTATTATAGGATGCACCCGACTTTAGAATATGCTAAGAAAATAGAGTAAGGTAGGTACAATGATGTAATTGAGCATTGTAAAAATATTTATTTGTCAGTCATTTAGTGTAGTGGTTTCAAAACGGACTACTATGCCGAGAGGTCCCGGGTTCGATCCCCGGCCGGGCAGAAATTGAATTGATACATTTTAATTTCTGTGATGGGTCTAGGTGTTACTATGTATAATATGTACTTATGTATATAAAAACGGTATTTAAGTATGTTTATATCCGTTGTCTAGGACCCATAGCTTTGCTCAGTGTTTGGGACTAGGAGCGTAGTGTAAAATGTCGAAGGAAGGATATTTATTTATTATTTGCGGAGTGTATAGCGGAGTCTGGTACGTTTTGTTTGATCCACGACTGCCAAATACAAAACTTACTGCAAAGGAAAGGTAAGCTTAAATGGGCAATATGGTACTACTGATGTACCTGTTGCCCCAGCATTCTATTTTTTTTTTTTTTTTTTTTATTTTTTTTTTTTTTTTAGTAAAAAAACGTATTAACTTCTAAAAAAAAAATGGTCGCCATTCTAAGGCGAATTAATTGGAATTAATTCATGTTAATCGTGTAGAAATCTCTACGCCAGACGATAAAATATGAATTATGACTAAATATCAAACAAAGTTCAAGAAACAAAAAATAGGTTTATGTCATGTACAGAAACCAAAGCGTCTAACATTTTCTGAGACAATATTAAACCAAGTTCCTACTCCGTGTCTTTATTCAGACACCTTGATTCAGTCAGCTTCAGTATTATGACTGTGATGATTGAATTTTTATAATCATGCTAAGAAAAAATAACAAAATACTAATTCTCAATTTATACTTCATAGAAAGGGAAGAAAGACTCATTCATTATTATGAGTTTGTGGCAGCGTTATCAATTCGTAAAATAATATCGCATTATTTTTTGGTATTATTAAAAAATGTCCTTAATCTAAACTAAAGGTTACAAGTAGTGGTAGTACTGGTAGGTACCTACATAATACATAGTTTATTTTATGTGGTTGATTCGTTCTTTGACTGACCAAAGTCCACTAGTCCGGTTGTTATTACAAGCGGCCCGATTTATTTTTTGATGCGTCAATAATTTTCTATTACATTGATTACAATGTAATTATTATTGTGTTATATTTATAAAGGCATAGTTATTATCGCTTTAACGCATAATAAGATACTTTGCTTGTCTAAAAGATTTAGCAAGATAAGAAATGATTCAATGTATTTCATGATGTCGCATCTCTTCTTATGAGAATTCTAACGTTATACATAAATAGTTTATACGAACCAATTGTAAAACAGTACATGGAGTTAAAACTGACCTTTTTTTTTTTTTTTTTTTAAATAAATAATAATAATGATGATGAAGCCTTACTTTGTAAGACTATCAATAGTATTATTAGCATTAATCATACATTGATTAGTAGGTACAAACCTACATAATAATGTTTTTCCAATACAAGAAAAAAATGACGTCATCTTAAGTACCGATACCGATACAGTTTAAGGAAGCTCTTAGATTTTATCTATTATTTATAGATACAAGCTGGTGAGACGTCATGAATAAAAAAATAAACTTTGTAAAAATATCAGGGCTAAAGAAAGGCCGCAAAGAGACAAACAAAAATGTTGCCTGTTTGTTCAGATACAAAACAAGCATCCGTTAAAATAAGACCATAATTCTATTTGCTTTTCAGTGGCTATCGTGTTTATGTAATAAACATATTATATTAGTAATAAGTTTCTTTAAACCATAAATGAATCTTTTGTTAAAAGTTTAATTGCGGTTAAAATATCATCCCTTTTGAAGTGCTTAAACCACATAAACTTTGTTTAGCATCTTATATAAACGCTATCTAAGTCCACCATCTAGGAACATTTTTTTTTTTTTTTTAACAAGTGGGTAATCTCAGAATGTACTCGTGTTGACGGATGCGATTAAGAATATTCTTAATATCAACGTCTCTGCGCCGACGTGTATAATTATTTGTTTGTATAATTAATTATGTTTACTCGCATGGTTATGATGATTATGAAAAAAATCATCTGGGTTCGATTCGGGAATCGAATAGGTATCTCGGTACAATAAATTCTGTAACCGGATAATATGTACATTGCATTTAAAATAAAAATATTTTAAGCGGCCAGCACATACCTGTACATAGATGGCGCGTCGTCTAGGGACGCGGGTTACCTTGGTGTTCTGGTCGGTCTTTAATGGCGCTTCCCGCGTTGCGCTGGCAGCGCTGGGCATGCGGCGGCGGCGGCGCGGCGCTGCGGCGTAAATAAAGGCGCCTGCGCTTGTGGAAGGCGGCGTGGTTGCGCCGCGGGCGGGTGATAGGTCTTAGCCCATCATACCATACAGCAGGGCGTAGCTTGTCGGTACGGCCTCTGTATAAAGCCTCGATTCACACAGTTATGCGAACGGCTAAAGCTTAATTATATATTCAGTGCAGCAGCCTGGATTAGTTGTCATATCAAATAAATACCTCTTTTCCCGTTTTAGAGGATTATAATGAGTTATAGTTGTCGACCGTCGATGTAATTGGTCGACCGACCGGAAATGTAGAAAGATCTTTGTAAGTTTCCAACAAAAAAAATGTGAGACTGATAAGTACTCAAAATCACAATGTCAGTTAATATGAGTCGTTGCATAGAAAAAACGACATATTGTCATACTTCATATATAAAGTAGGCATTTATTTCCACTTCGACTCGGTTCGGTCAACAAACCGGCCTAAGGTTTATTTAGGATCTTTTATTCTGACCTTATAATAGCAAGTAATGAATCTACATAAATGCACTTTGAATTTTGATCTGATACTTATTTCTTTCTTACTAGCCTTTGTATTTAGACCAATATCGATTGGTGTAATGTATAAAAATACAAAACAACAAAATTATTCAGTTACCCTTTGTAGCATTGAACAATGTGTATGGCCACAGGGTCATCGGTCGTTATAAAAGCAGGCGGAGGCTCGACTGGGGCGAGTGCGTCCGCGGCGCCGGGTCATCAGGCTCCAAGACGGTTGATGGTTCATAAGGTGTAAGGCCAAGAAGGCAAGCTCTTAATGTGGGTAGTTTCGTACAAACGCAACATTTTTCTGTATGAGCTCATTATGTTCTGTTTTTACGGCTTTTTAAAATGGCCGAAAAGAAGATACTTAACTCGTAAAAGTGAATAATATTACAATACCTGGCTATCTCGGTAGTTAATATCTCGTTTTTACTCGCTAGAGCAAAAAACGGCTACTGGTTAAAAAATAACCGAACATAAAGTGGCTGCTGGTTAATATCTCGTATTAACGCTACTGGTTAAAAAATGACCCGCAAAAATGACCGAATATAAAGTGGTTGCTGGTTAATATCTCGTATTAACTCGCTAGAGCAGAAAATGGCTACTGGGTAACATCTCGCATTACCTCGGAGCAAAAAATGGCTACTGGTTAACATCGCGCGTTAACTTGGAGCTAAAAATGGGTCAAAGTTACGCGTCGTGTCACAACGCTTATAATAAAAATGTACGAGCACTTACACAAAATAGTTGTTACAACCAACCTTGTGTTGGGTCTAATTCTCGTCACTACACTGCACAACTTAAAATAATTACGTTTTTTGTCGGTAAAAACGTCCTGGTGACGTCACTTAAGCATTTTTCTTATACTGCGTGCGGTCGTTGCGCGTGCGCACAAAGGAATGAGACCGCTCGGACACCGAGCCCACAGCGTGGTAGGGGTGGGGTTGCCCGCTCTTTTGTTTTTTACTACTACTGCGCTGAATATTGTGTGCGGATTGGCTTGTCGTACAGGGGTACTACTACATGGTAAAATAAATCTCGGAGGCGAAAGCAGGATAATTCCCTGTAACGCTTATTGTTTGAGAGAGACAGCTACAAACAAAAGCTTTCGCTATCTTTAGGGTAAGGTGGTGTAAGAGTGCGCACTTTAATTTTGAGACCCCATAAAAAATAAAATACCACATTTAGAAAAATCAACTTTATTTATTTATTAACTCTGTTTATCTGTCAACAAATTATAGAAGAACAAATCACGCTTATGTTATTAGTTAAGGTAGGAACTGAAGATATATAAAAAATGAAAATTGCGCACTCTTATACACCCAGGTGTATAAGAGTGCGCGTTGAGTCGTATAAGAGTGCGCGGATTAATTCTTAATGCACAAGTCGCACGTATACAGTCCTTGGCCTAAGTAGCCAGTACAGTGTTCATGCCACCATTGCCGGCACACTGAGCACTCGATCCAATCTTCCGTGATAGGTTCTCGACTTGTGCCTGGTTGAATTCCATAGCTCTAGCAACGCTTGTAGCAGTTGGTTGTCTCAATGATATATCAGGATATCTCTTCAAAAACACCTCAACCATTCTTTTCAATCTAATTTAGATTCTGCATTAAACCTGTTTGGTATATCATATACTTGAGCATACTCAAAAGCGAGCCCACGCAATGCCTTTGCTGTTAATTCAAAGTACATGTTTTTAAATGGTACCTGAACTCTTTTACAACTTCATTCTTCGTATTGTTTTGTCGGGAAGAAGTTCTCTTTCTCCGAGACATGCTGTAAATACACAAAATAAAATATAAGCATAATAAATGACTTTTTATTTTACCCACAACACTTTGGTAAATAAATGTCGTATAAGAGTGCGCGCGCAATCTTATACGCACACTCCGTGCGCACTCTTATACGTTTGACCCTTTTCAAACAAATTGAAGCACTGCCGCCATCTATTGAGTTTTCGGGCAAGTTTTTCAAATGAATCGGTTAGCTAAATAGGTAAGCTATTTGCATAAAAATTGAATAATTTTGTTAAACTGAAAGTCTACGAACAGAAATCTTTGCCAAACGCAATAAAATTAGATCAAAACGAGTAAAAAAGTTTCGACTTACGTGGTATCTCCGTTTTTTAACCAATTTCGTTTTTTTTTCGGCAGTGTAACCTTTATCACCAACAGATCAAAACACAACTAAAGCTAGCCGCATACCCCTCCCAGGGTCGACGTGACGTGCGATGCGCACTCTTATCGCCCGCGCACTCTTACACCACCTTACCCTATACCTTAATATGACGTAATCTTATTTGAACTTGTCTCTTATTTGATTTGTTATTAGGTAATTTATTATGTAAAACTTGACGTATAGTTTTGAAGATGTCATAATTTATTTGTAATAACTGAGCAGCAAGATACTTTGAGCATAGCTGATTAGCCGCCGCTCTATCGAAGAACTTTGATAGGTACGTTACTACTTTCGAACTCAGAACGTAGAGACGAAGAACGCAGAACCGCAGAACCTAAGACGATGCTGTAGCTATTCACAATATTATTTTCTTCCTATAGTCACATAATAGTTATATTGTCACGATGAATAGATCTGATAATACGAAAATTACTTTGACGAATCACAATTTTCCGTGAACTTATTTACCAAATTGATTCGTGCTGTGTATCTAGTTCTAAGAAAGGCTTCATCCATTTCAGACATCCGCTTTGTAAGGATGGAAGTCGATATTATACTTCGAAGTTTCCTTACATTCTTATAATTAAATTCTTACGGGTTCCTGGAGTCAGCTACCCCCGGGACTAATCAGCCTATAATGGCTGGTTTTGTTAGCGATAAGGCTTAATACCATGGCTAAAAGAAGTTTCAGAATTGGGAATAGTTTATTACCCTATAGAATTGACGTAAGCTAATCGGAAAGTTGCTAAATCGCCAAGACGAGCCAAGAGGCCATGCCACTATTTAGGACTCTGTAAAGTCTAAACTTGTAAAATCAGAAGCTTGGCTTTACATAAAATCTGATCACTTTTTCACAATACTAGTTATAAGGTCTCGTCTTGGCAACATTTTACATGAAAATGTTTTTAGTGGGATAGGTATTAGACATCCCAGACCCCAGAATTCTCCTTTCAGTTACTTAAAATCAGTGACAAATACACACTCTAAAACTCTAATTGCATTACTATGGAGTAGATAATGAAGTGTGTGGTAGATAATGTTATTAAAGAACTTCGCTGCCGATGTGCTCGAGTGGATTGATTAATCCTATTATCTAAAGATAACTGTTTTCGATTTAATCAAAGTTGAAGCGGGATAGGCTGTATGGAATTATTAAAATAAGCGGTCAAGTGTCACTTTAGAATTATGATTGGTTCGTTGATAGCGTTTCATTGGATCAACCAAAAATTAAGATTTCGAGTGGGTTTTGTTTATTGGTAGGTTATGTATATGCTAGGTCAAAGATTAAAAACAATTTATTACTTACAATACATTTTAAAGAAGCTATAAACCTATCTGATTAACTTGTAGATACCAAAAGTGTCAGTTAAGTGAAATGCCACGATTTATTTGATCGATTCACATAATTGTTAACGGAGGAATATGTTTATGAATGGGCCAGGCCATACGCGCAGGGAAATTTTAGGTCGATGTATATTGTTAGGTAAGTAGAAGCCACCAGTAAATGGTGATCATAATATTGCCCAATTATCGTTATTGGCGCCCGGTTGATAGGGAATCTGTAATATCATAAATGAAATGATAATGGCAATATTGCCTAAGCCCATTGCCCCGTTTGCGTAAATTTCGGTTGGTCGTATAAAACCTTCACGTACCCTCAGAAAAGTTTCCCGGGATAAAAACAGAATTGGTTATTGAGGTAAAATATGCCCTGAAACTGAACGGATCGTGAATCACACAGTTAAAACGACAATCAGGTCTTTCTTTTGCTTTTCGATTTTCATATACGAATATAAATTACATGATTATTTTATTCAGCCAATATTTCAACGAAACAATGGGTTTCAGGTTCGAGCTTTCCTGGTAGAATTAAAAAGATAAAATTTTAAAAATATAACTACGATTTGGAATTGGAATGCTGGGAAAATACCAGTAGGTAGGTATGTATGAAGTAAATTTTTTTAACGTTACGGTCTAGTTTCATGTAAATTTTGGTAACCTAATTTCATAAACTTTATAAAAAATAAATAATGTTGTATACCTACTTATGTATTTTTCAAAGCATTTCTGATATTCAGTCCCCCTTTTCGTCAATAATTTCGTTATAAATAGACGAATTTCCTCGTCGATACACATCGTTGAGTTTGGTGTCTATAGAGTGCGACCACTCAGACGGCGGCTCCTTCGTTAATTATGTTTACGAACCAAGTATAGTCTCCGCCAATAGAACGTAGCAATCTTATAAATGAGACACGATACAATCTTCTAAAACAAAAACAAATTGAATTCTCTCAGACGATTTAACGTTTGTAATCAAGGATAGGTTTATAATCATTACTTGGGACATAGATCCGATAAATCAATGTTAATAGTTTAATTTGTTAGCAAAGTTGCCGATTTCTTTTGGAAACTGTAAATAGGGTTGCCAGGCGTCCGGCTTTTTAGGGACTTGTCCGGCCAAATATTGCCTTGTCCGGCCTGTCCGGCTTTTGTTAGGCTTTTTATTTGGTTGCCGCGCCAGGCGAAAGTCGAGCCACAGAGTCATATGAAGCGCACGCATCAGGATGTTGATTGTTGGTTAGCAACCGATGATGTCACTCATGAGCTGACACTAATTGCACCCCCCCCCCCCGTCACATGTCCGGCTTTTAGGTTAAAATGTCCGGCCAAATCAAGCACAAAGTCCGGCTTTTGTGATTTTGGACCTGGCAACCCTAACTGTAAAGTAATTTCGATTGACTGGTTTGTACTTGAGAGTAAAGACGACAGAAATTGAGATCAATATGCCCAATGTAAAAATGAAATGAAGCTGAAATACTTGAACCCAGAAGGCAGTGAACTGATTCATGTAATAAATCAGAAATCAATTTTGGAGAATACCATAGTATAAGATCCCGCTATACAACGACCTTCATCGAGATGCTTATTTGATGAAACATATTTTATATTCAATTTAACATGTCAATAATTATATTGCTTAAGGGTTGCCTAATAAATTTCAGTCCAGGATATGATTAATTAATAATTAAAAAAAGATTTTTTTTTTAATATTTCATCGGTTTGACTATTAAACAAACTCCATACCAATCGAAAGTATGAAGCCCATAGAATATGCAAACGTTAGGTTGCCTATTCTTTTCCAGTCATAACTCTCGGGTTGCCAGGTATAAACAGGTAAATTGATAGAGCATTTTGCATCGGTCTGATAATTTAATCAAATTTAAATGAAAATAAAGATTATTTCTTTATGAACACGATGGTATAGGGTTGCCTGCGAAAAATCAGTCCTGAATGACGGTTGTCGAATTTTGTAAAGTGAAATTAAAACTGAAAGGTAACATTTTTCGAGTAATTGGCAACATTTGGGAATGACGAGTTGTATGAGGCGTTTGTGTGTCTTGTCAAGAGGTGTCGCTTGGGTGAAGAAATTTCTCCAGTGTTGCCATGCTTTGGGAGATTTGGTCCAAAAATGTCGAAAGTGGAAATAACGACTTCCGGTCAAAAATGTGGATGACGCCTCCTGCAAAAGGGTCGTACAAATGACATTTGACCATTTTCATCTCGATCACCTGGCAACACTGGCAGCTACGGGGAAAAGTATTTTTATTCGACATGGGTGTCTTTAAAGTTAAGGACGGACAGAAGGAGATATGGCAGAAAAAATCTAAAAATGGGGTTTGGTCGGTTATACGACCCAGATTATGGGAAAAATCCGAAAATTCAGAAAATCAAGATGGCGACCGAGTGAGCGGTCATTTTGTAAAAAGTTTCAGATTTCTGATGTTTCAAACCCCATTTTTGGATTTTTTCTGCCATATCTCCTTCTGTCCGTCCTTAACTTTAAAGACACCCATGTCGAAAAAAAATACTTTTCCCCGTAGCTGCCAGTGTTGCCAGGTGATCGAGATGAAAATGGTCAAATGTCATTTGTACGACCCTTTTGCAGGAGGCGTCATCCACATTTTTGACCGGAAGTCGTTATTTCCACTTTCGACATTTTTGGACCAAATCTCCGAAAGCATGGCAACACTGGAGAAATTTCTTCACCCAAGCGACACCTCTTGACAAGACACACAAACGCCTCATACAACTCGTCTTTCCCAAATGTTGCCAACTACTCGAAAAATGTCACCTTTCAGTTTTAATTTCACTTTACAAAATTCGACAACCGTCATTCAGGACTGATTTTTCGCAGGCAACCCTATACCACCGTGTTCATAATGAAATAATCTTTATTTTCATTTAAATTTGATTAAATTATCAGACCGATGCAAAATGCTCTATCAATTTACCTGTTTATACCTGGCAACCCGAGAGTTATGACTGGAAAAGAATAGGCAACCTAACGTTTGCATATTCTATGGGCTTCATACTTTCGATTGGTATAGAGTTTGTTTAATAGTCAAACCGATGAAATATTAAAAAAAAATCTTTTTAAATGATTAATTAATCATATCCTGGACTGAAATTTATTAGGCAACCCTTGAGCAATATAATTATTGACATGTTAAATTGAATATAAAATATGTTTCATCAAATAAGGATCTCGGTGAAGGTCGTTGTATAGCGGGATCTTAGACTACCATGTTATGTTCAAGAGTTTAGGAGTCATGTAGCACAGTGATTTGTCTCTGTTTTTACCTTTTGTACCTACATTTGGGGGGCAAGAGTTATTATGATTACGAGATAAATTGGTGATGAATTTCAATACTAATATGCATAATCGAAATCATACTTTGTCTTGTCGAATGCAAAATCTAATAATTTTGAAATACAAGTACATCTCAAAGACGGTTAACATAAATAACTATCGTAAGTACCTACTATTTAATGTTCATTGAAACCTATTTATTAACTTTATTGTAAACAGAAACTTTCTTAATACAAGAAGCTTACAATGAGGATAAGTATTTTGTCGTCAAGTTGCTAAATAATGTTACTAACTCAGCAAATAATAAAGTTAAGGATTCATTTCAAAACGTTTAGTTACATCTGACAGCACAAAGGCATTTAGATGACTCCAATTATCTCAGTCTGTCCTTTCCAAATTGTACAAGTAATTACTCGTTTTGACGAAATCTTGTTGACTAAATTCTGGATTATGCCTATATCACTGAAAGCTTAAATATCTCTGAGACAGCTTTTTTAATATGTTGGCTGTTCTGTATAAAATATGATATTTATGATTTTCTACGCACATGGATTCCTTTGGCTTCCTTATAACTCATTTCATGTGAATATTTGAAATCACTTTTAATTCTATTTACTCGTACTTCTATACCATAGGTAGGTACTTAGGTAGCAAATGCTTCATAATCTATTCCCAGATCTAAATTCACCTAAGATAAGTCAGGAAAACGTGATTCGCTCCCAGATCAATGTTTATTGGAGCAATAGATACGGATAAGGCCTGCGATTCCCCGAATGCTGCCATCAGGGTTCGCTACCTCGAAATAAAAAGGAATCTTTACGTAATCAGCAGCATTCGCGACCCTAAATACTTGGCATTCAGGGATGTTGTCCGATTCTGTCTTAGGCTGGACATTCACGGTCAGAAACTGACGGACATCAGGAAACTATCTGTGTGTTCAATTCATTGTACATAGTCAGTTTTTTATGTCAGTTCAACTGATCAGTTTGACTGCCGTGAATGTCCAGCCGGACCTTTTAGTCAAGATATTTTACAAAATACCTATACCTCAATCACGTACTAAAATAAATCTTGTAAAGATTATCCTGTCACGAATGATAAATTTATCTAAGGTCCTAGTGTCCCCTAGTGTCCAAGAGAGGTTTTATTGTAAGGTTGCTATCAATAATTCCTTTTGACTTTAGTCAATGACGATAGCTGTCCCAAATAGCAATCAATCAGGGGCGTGCGGGGCAATTAGGCAATGAAGAATGTTCACTAATTTTGTTTTTTAGCTTTCTGTATTCTCTGTTAAAAATAAAAAATACACGTGAAAGAATTATTTCGATACGTTAATTAGTTTCCAAGATATTGAATTTTAAAAGTGCGGGCGGCGGCCGGCCCGCCATTTTATGCGCGTGACGTCATATTACAACGACTGGCTCATATTTGTATGGGTGGAATCTTGCAAACTGAATTAAGACCCACTTCCAGGCAACCGATTAAGCTGAAATTTCGCAAACACATGTGATTTGGATGACCATGCAATATTATGATGACATGGAGCTGATCTGATGATGGAGCTGGAAGGTGGCCATAGGAACTCTATAATAAAACGACTTAAATGCATCGAGTTTGGGCTCGTTCGTTTTGTATTGATGAGTATTTTAATTCTATATAGTAATCGGGGTCTAATGATGGAGCTGGAAGGTAATTCGCAATAAAACGACACAATCGCATCAAGTTTGGGTTTGGTTCAATTTTAATTTCTGTGATGGGTCTGGGTGTTAATATGTATAATAAGTTTGTATTTACAAAAAAAAAATTATCTGATATTTGGAAAATGTACTATGTATCATGCATGATTGAAAATTCTTAG
Source organism: Ostrinia furnacalis (assembly GCF_004193835.3). Lineage (NCBI taxonomy): Eukaryota > Metazoa > Arthropoda > Insecta > Lepidoptera > Crambidae > Ostrinia > Ostrinia furnacalis. The sequence continues at coordinate 119,908 of NW_021137823.1, read as the reverse complement.
CTTTCTCCAGTAATACTGATATTATTATACTGTGACTCGCCACCCGCCAGACAGAGGCGATTTTGTCAAAAATATTGACAAATCGCGAACTGTCACAGGAATAAAACTGACACGCGTCCGTCCTCCGTAAGCGCCACCGCGCGACTGATTGAGATTGTTCAAGCCGTCATGGCCGATTTTTTCACATTTTTTCATCATAGTAACTAAATAAGACGCAATAACAAAATTTTGAAAAGTTGTCGACCTAGAAAATACAAAGTCCTATCTATTAGTATATATTTTAAGTGTAAAATGTTAAAAATGAATATATGAGAGTAAAACAAAAAAGCCGTCGACGTACTTCTTTGGAATTTTTTTTTATCGGACAAACTATGCAATATCGTGTTTTGGAAAAGTTGTCGCCCTAGTTAAAGACATTAACTTACTCCTACAATTTTTTGTTTGCTAAAATATCTTTTCATTTAGAAACTATCTGCAAACAAAATCGGTCAAATATCGACAATTTGGGAAATCATGGCCTTAAATTGATTTTTACAGTCTATGAATAGGGTCTATTTTCAGTATTAACAAGTGGTTTGATAGTTCCATGGTAGGTTATTGTGGATTAGTTATATTGCTACGGGTGAGAATGGGCTTAACATTTCATTAATTATTCGATTATAAAAAATACGTGTCCAATATTTTTTTATTATCTGTCTGACGGACTAAATAGAATTTCGATTTCAGTACCCAGTTATCATCATCCCAATTATATCTAGTTATTATAAAAGATCATCTTAGCTACGAATATTTACCTTAAAAGGAGCGTAAACTGCTACGACTGTCACAACTACTATCTACGTCGTAGCTAACAGTCATTTACGGCCGCAATGATTTTTGCCAGTCCCTCAAGTACCCTTAGTGGGCCCATTTGCGTTACAAATTCTTAGTCCAGAGTTTCATTTTACATTTACCTTTTAAATTGGCTCAATTAATTGGGGGCGCAAAAAATAAACCCTGATTTTTGATGCAAAAAAGACCTTTGATTTGTTGCTATTCTGAGAATTAGGTAGGTACTTTGGAATTGTAAAAAGTAATAGCGAATATTAGTACGAATAGTAAAATTATGCTATTCGACGATGTTTATTCAGTAAAAGCTCGTGTTACATAGTCATAGTTCGGTTTGTTGTAAAGTACCTAATATTATTTTTAAACCAAACCATCCAAAATAATTACAAATATTTCTCTCATTGTGCAGTCATAATCATAAATTAACGAGAAGAGTAAAGCAACAATTTATATAGAACCGAAACAAAGTTTCTGTGGTTCTTGTTTTTGACGGTGTATTTTTTATTATATTCGCCTTTCATTTCCTTTACCCCACTTTTAGGATACATTTTAAGACGGCAATTTGAAAAGTTATTGTCATTTATTTACGTTGAGTAAAGCAGGGTTAAAATAAGTTTGTTTTATACAAAAGCTTGCGTTCACGTTGATACATTATTTCGTGAACTTTTTTAAATAGTCTTACCTCTTTTAAAAATTCAGTGAGCGGACAAAATTCCGCTTACCTACATACTTTTAAACTTAAAGGCACTGGGTCTCTATCAGAAGGAACTCTAGGGGTGGAATCTCCATTGGCGTGGGTTAACGGGCAAGGAGATAATATCTTGGATGGTTGACAATCACTTTTCCTACAATTTAACGTTCCACCAAACTCAACACGCTCTCAAAGATAACCTCGCAGCCGCCTGCTCACACTTGACATGACACAACTAATTGACAGTTATCTTTTTCTGCGCATCAGTCGGGTGTTACGTTTAGGAATCACAAACCTTCCGCTCTACAGATTTATACAGATAACATAATATTAAGATTGGTACTATTAATCATCAATAATAATTGCAGCATCTGTGTCCAGCGCCGACACGGCTAGCCTGACTATCGCACGGCCTCGTGCGCTTAGTCCAGGGTTTGTCCATCTGTAAACATTCAATTTCTTATTATCACAGCTCGTCCATTCCTGACTACAGAGCGTGCGAATATCATATCGTAGAATCACAATAAATACAGCTGATCAGGGCGTGATGACCCTCGATCAGGAAACCAAACCATTACAGCTGGCCCGGGCGCGAAGCCCGACCAGGAAACCAAAACATTACAGCTGGCCCGGGCGTGAGGCCCCTTCAACCAGGAAACCGGGGTTTAGGTAACATGGCCCGACGCGCAAGGCTTAAGCCAAGGCTCCTTCAACCATTTACCTCAAACCGCACCACTACTACTGCTGATCCAGGCATGCAGCCATGCGACCAGGAAACCAACATTACATCAGCGTGGCCCGGGCGTAAACAGCCCCTTCAACCACGGCAACAGGGTGGCCCGGGCGCCCTTGGCCCGGCCCCCTCAACTCACTCACTCACAAAGGCCCTTCCAGTTTACGTCAATCACAATAATTTCCGTCAACCTGCACCAACTCTCAATGTCTGAGCCAGCATCCTCCATGTAAAACTTGATGAGTTGCGTAGCGTAGGTGTGCATGCTGAAAGATTTATCTCCTTTGAATAGTGCCCTTCGAATCCCACTTCTGATAAAGGAACTGGGTCTCTATCAGAAGGAACTCTAGGGGTGGAATCTCCATTGGCGTGGGTTAACGGGCAAGGAGATAATATCTTGGATGGTTGACAATCACTTTTCCTACAATTTAACGTTCCACCAAACTCAACACGCTCTCAAAGATAACCTCGCAGCCGCCTGCTCACACTTGACATGACACAACTAATTGACAGTTATCTTTTTCTGCGCATCAGTCGGGTGTTACGTTTAGGAATCACAAACCTTCCGCTCTACAGATTTATACAGATAACATAATATTAAGATTGGTACTATTAATCATCAATAATAATTGCAGCATCTGTGTCCAGCGCCGACAAACTTTTTATGTGCTCTTAAAAACATAGCGCACACTAGACTTTTTAAAAATTCATAACAAAAGAGGTCTACATATTTTGTGGTAATGTTAGGATAGTTCATCTGAATAATGGTTAGGAGTTAGTAGTACCTAGTTGACTATTCTGTAGTTTAGTCATTAGAAAGATGAACTCCTGAGGTACTTAAGGTAAGGCTTCGATTCCCGGGTAGAATACACAAATAGAACAAAAGGATGTATGTGGGATACATTTATTAATTTAGCTAGGGTATCCGCTTGAATAAGCCCGATTGCTTAAAAGATGATTAATTACTTTGGTGAGCACTTAAAGCTTGTCGGTCCAATTAAGTCAAATCAGACGCCTGAAGATAGAGCAAGAAAATGTAAAACTTCCCTGAATCTATTGGGGTTCGCTTAACCCTACTTTCTGGGACGTTCTATTGAATATTCACAGTAAATCAATTCATAAGTTTGAAGCCAAATCGCGTTTCTATTGTGTAAAATAGCGTAATCCATGTTGGACCTCTTTGAAAGTGGGGTAAGTAGGTAGTACAATAAACCTAGTTCGAACCCGCGAACGTTCCAAAGTTTTATGGTTCGACTCTCCCCTTAGCGTTTTAATTACTGGGTTAGTCAATTAAGTGCTACGTTAAACACGGCGAAAGATACAGCAAACCTTTACGATGATTGCTGGGGCAAATAAACATGAATCATGGGCAGATTTGGGGCGACTTGATAAGTGAAATAAAGTTAGCGTAACTACTGAGCTACACTTTGAAAAGAAACGGCCGCCTGACCTTGTGGTCCGTATAGTATGGTAGAGATCGCGGGTTCGATCCCCACACTTTGATACACTTGTGTTCATGAACATTGTCTACATACCTACCTATTTGTATTGCTCTGGATGTTTTGCATGTAAGAATATGTGTGTGTTTAAAAAGATATAAATATGTTAATGTCCGTGTAGCAAGCTTTAGTTTAGGACTGAATCACGCATTTTATAATGATCAGGGATAGTACCTAGCAGTTAAAAAGGTTTGTACTCACAAGGAGCATTCGCTTAGCTTTGTTTGTGAATTTGGTATCTTCTCTGAACAGTTAAACGGACTAATTCTATCGCATAGTAGGGGATGCATCGGAAATACCTGATCCTCTCATTCCCTTGACTGTAACTAAATTAAATTCCTGATCTAAAGACTCTCAGTTGTAAATAGGTATTTCTATGGATCGTTTCGCTTGATTTGTTTGTAAACTAGAGATATTTGGACATTTTTAAGGCGTACTTGACTATGCAATATGACAAAATCTTAACTTGACTAAGTTAAGATTTTGTCATTTTGTTTGATAGGTAATAATTTAATTTGTTATCGTCTCTATGCATTTCCTGAATTACTTTACAAACGTAGCTTTTAAGGAAAACTTCCGGATTTCTAAGAACACGCGAATATAATATTCCTTAAGTGCTCGTTTGAATATCATTATGAAAATTCAAAGAAATTCCAAGAAAGAAACTCTTACAGAATAGTATTTTTTGATTGCACAATATAATTTTTGAAGATATTTTTCGTTTTTGGCACCTACTTATTGTGATTCATATTCTTGTACCATGAGATAAGAAGAACAGTAACTGTATAATATGCTTGTATGTATTAACACCGGCAAGGTAAATAAAACATCACTAAATAGTTAATCTATTGGTTTCGTAATAGTTTCCAAAATAGATACATACTCGTAGATTACCATTTTATTAGTTAGGTACACAACTAATGCACAAGATAACAAAATGTAACATCAACAACAACGTCTTTGGGCAAGTCAACAATAACAACGGAAACAACAAACAATCAATATAAACTAGTCTAAGGGCCAATATTCAAACGATACACGCCAAATTGGGGGAGATCCGCTTTGTTGCATCTAAGGGCTATTGCACACAGAGGCTCTACAATTGGACCTTTCACAGAGGGAAATTACTAAAAGAAAATAAAACAATGTGGCCCAATTTAGTTTTCTACTTTTTTTTTTTTTTTTTTTGAAGGGACGCGCGCTGGTAGCTTGAGGAGCTTTTCCAGCTTCACCGGGCAGAGTGGCGAGTACAGAAGGTACTCTAGCCGTTTGGCGATCGTCGGTGCGCGTGCCGACGAGGCAAGCATAGCATTCGTAAGATTAATATTAGACCGTCGAAATAGTGACATATAGAACAACTACTAAGCCTTATTAATGATGCCTCTGAAACGTGTACTGACATAGAAGTTAACGGGGATCGTAAAACACATTATAGTCTTTTTCACCTAAGATGATCCGTATGACGTTTCGAGTTTGAAAGATTTAGAGATGTCACTTATCTAAACCATAGCGATTTATCTATCGATTTTTTTCGAAGAGTTAGTAAAACCTACTTTTAGAGAAATATTTTGTATAGGTGTTATTTAACAAAAAACATGTTTTTTACAATTACAAATAATATTGTAACAATTTTTTATTGATAATATTCAAATTTCATGGTTCATGTTCAAAAAAACGATTCCTAAAAAAAACCTACATTAAAAAGTAGAAAAATAATTACTAATAACCTACTTATTTATTAGGACGAATTAATATTTATGTAGGTATACCATGATTGATACTTAATAATCGAAAAATATAGTTGATTATTGTGATGTTTTTAATAACTAAGTATTCACTGCAATCGATTAATGAACCGCGGAAATAATCGATTTTATTATACAAGAAATACCCCAGCACTAAACCTATTCCGTTTCACACATTGCGTACATGAAATAAATGATATTTTTACATCGTATTTAATTAAAATATAATCAATAGACTCAGATTTTACTATATATTTCAAGACAAGGTAGTTATTATTTTTTATTATATTGCTAATAAAATAGAAATATTTTTTCAAAAAATTCTGCATATGTAGTATGCGTAATATGGATAACCTTGAAGTGTCATACGGATCATCTTACGTGAAAAAGACTATAGTTACTCATTGAGTTTTCATTTTCTACAGTGATTCATATCTTACATAGGTGTAAATCAAGAGTTAGTTTGCCTTTTTGCCATATTTCAACAAACTGTGGATGAAATATTTCATTTTCCTAATCTTATTTTTCTTTTTTCGTATGAAGAGAAAGATGTTAACCAAATCTTCACCATTGTGTATAGGTTCTTACGTCGGGCGTTCCTCGGTGACCCACTTTGCCCCAAAGTAGGCCACCATAGCTCGAGTCATTACGCATCGGACGAAAACTTTCCTGTAACTTTATTATGCAATTAAAACTGGCCAGTGCTTTCTCATGAATGTTTTCTTTGGTTTGACTAGTTCCAACTTCCATCGGAGCCTTTGAGTACTACCTAAGATACTAACCCCCTTACTAATAAAAAGTTACACACTCGTTGAGCAGTAGTTTAAAGTGACGGTTCCATACTAAACGTCACTTTTAACAAGTGTTCAACGTGTGAATATTTTTTATTAGTGAGGAGGTAAGTATGTATTTTACGGATTCAAAGATGATAATGTTTATAAGCAATCCATATCTCACATTACCAAGTTTTCTATAGGTATCTGTGTCCTACCTCTTTTTTTTTCCTAATCCTAAACCTTTCACTCGTCTTGTCAATTTTACATATTAAAGTCCTTTTTACCGTAATTAAAAAAAAGATGATGTTTTGCGTTTTCAATCACTGGATATTAAAGAAAATGAAGACTGAAAGAAAAATATATTTAGAACTTTTTATGAATTGTTATTAATTGCTTTCGGCTTGTGGTCCCAAATTTTCAATAAACGGAAGCCATAAATATGACGAAGGTTTCCTTTTGGGACAATAGCGAGAAAATACTTCGGTCTAAATAAGACAGGCTGAATCCGTTTTAATTAAAGCGTACGATTTTCTTTCAAACAGTCTAGACTCTTTATAGGTTTCCGATAGTAATTGTTTTGTTTTGAACGAACTAGCTACACTAGGATAGCGAAATAGAGAAAAATATCTCAACTCTTTCTAATAGATACTCCAGTAAGTGATAAAGTACAATTTCATTTCAGCTGTTAATCAAATTAAACTTAACCTAATTAAAATTTTCGAATGTTATGAATAATTAATACATGAGAGTGAAAAGTTGTAAATTGTACTTACATATTTAAAATTTCAAAGTTTGAATTTAACACACTGAAAATTCAACAGTCATTAAAACTTACCCTCAATTGTTTATTTATTTGGTGGAAAATACAGATTAAATTATAGAGCCACGAGGACAAATGTTTCCAGTTAAAAACTAACAGTAACTAGTGGTAAAGTTAAAAGTTTTATTTAACACATTATAAATGTTAAGCCTAACTAGTTTTTAACACGTCCGTCCTATCGAGACCGATGTCATTATTTAAGGTAATTGTTCGTATTGGCCGCTGCGATGCAGGCTTTCTTGCTTAGTGCAGAATAAAATCCGCCAGAATAAAACACATGTGTACATGTGACATCTTTTTAGTAATCAATACTTATTAACTTTTTACTTTTTACTTAAAAAAAACTATTAGTAAAATCTAAATCACATTATCAATCTTCACCACCATCCAGGAAAGCTTATGTTTGTATTAATTTTAATGATTTTCATAAACAGTTAAGTTTCTTAGTTTATAGTATCTTACTTATTCTCCGTTTATTTGTAATTATATTTGGTGAACTTCATAAAATTGTATGTTAATACGAGTACATACATACATACAAAATTAATATTACCCTGTCGCCTAGACTATACGGAAAATTTTGAAAACAACTTTAGGTATTACCTTCACGTTTTGGAAGCTTACCGCTGTCAATTATATCCACTCGGTCTTAATGGGGGCTGATTTTACTTATCACCGAGGCTGTTTTGACTTTCAACAAATTGGTTTTGTGAAGATTATCTTAGATAAATTATGCAGCGGCGTGAAAAAGTTTGGGGGGTTTTTCGACGGAGTAAATTGCCTTCGTTGTTCAGGCTTTTATATGCTTTAATCAGTACATAAATACTTATATAGTTAAAATGTCAATGAATAGATAAAATTTAAAAAAACTGGAGATAATTTGAAAGAAAACTCTGCTGCATGTCTAAATATGGTTGAATTGTATTGCGCAAAATCTGACTTTAACTCCGGGACCAACATTATAAACATGGTCATAATATTGGCCTTTATTAATCATACGTCGTAATTGGGGTAGACAAAATGTGTAGGTATGAAAAGGTAAACCTACTTTACGATTTCAATATTACACCCGTAGTATTTGAGCGTATATAAATGTTTAACAACTTTCATAAAATAGCTAAAGCTCATGTTAAGCTTAAAAAAATACACGTGAAATCACAAATAAACGATGAAGTCCATTTTTTATTTAAATTATTAGCACGGAGTTCATAACGTTGATGGCTGTGACGAAGCGATGATGTAGGTTGATGTAGGTTTTAAATCCAAAAACATAATGTCAAAATTAGAGTGTAAATAGCTGTAGATATTCATTACAATAGTATGCGCATTGATAAACAATAAGTATACAGGAACAATTTAACACCCAAAAAGACTACAGTAATTTATTGAAGACGTGTTTAAAGATGATTTAAGTGAAGTAAATTGCTTAGGTCAATTCCCATTTCTTAAGTTAATAGAATTGGTCACAGTTGTATCGATATCGATTTAGTTCAATAGAATGTCGGGTGCCATGTTAAGAAAGTTAATTGCTTTGCTGGCGTGTTTGACAGGTATTACAGTGTCTACAGCAGTATTTTCCAGCTGTGAGAACTTATTAAATATGTAATTACAACACGTCAGGCCCTGAAGGTTTATCGACTTTTGTACCGGATATAGCCTACCTACTGTAAAACCTGGCCAAAATAAATATGATTCTAATAATAAATAAAGTTTTTCAAATGTTTTTATTAATAGATTTTCCTTGCGTTGGTGCAGTACAGTACTTTGGTACCTACTATTACTATTAACTCCTAGTAGTTATTGTTCTTTTCCGCACCAGAAAATAGATTATTTGTCTTATTTCAGCAAAAGCTTGCATAGAAGAACCCCATGAGTGCAGTCCTTTTATGAAATAGACTGGGTAGACTAAACGTGTCCCTATAATGAAATTTCAAGAATTATCATTGAGAAAAAGTACAATTTAGAGAGTCGTTTTAGGGAACAGATATTTCTGTGCGAAGACTTTGAACTTTGATCATAGTTTGAACTTACATGGCACTGCTAGCCCGCCTGTGCAAGAGTTGCAGCAGGCTGCCGTCAGCTGCAGACGAGCAGAGGCTGCGCGAGCGCGCCCGCCGCTCCCCCTCCCTCTCCCGCTCCCCCCGCTCCCGCCAGCGCGCCATCAGAGACTCCAGGCACAGCATGGCGCCACCATCGCACACCATCCGTGCGACCCACCCACTAACCCGCGATTTTTTTTTCTTTTCTTTTTTATGGCATCACACTTTTAAGCCAGACCAAACGTCACTTTTTTGTTTTTATTACAATTTCCTTCAAAACTCCTCGCCCAGCAGCTTATTTTTTATTATCTAACGAAAGTTTAACTTTCCAATGCTTCAAGCCAAGACAAGGCTCCGCGCTACGAGAGCTGCAAACTTAACGTCTTTCATAATTTAACGAAGAAACCAACAATCGCGAACTTTTACACACAGATTGTTATTGTTCTTTGGAAGATAGACAGATATTAAGTCTACAGAGTGCCATTTATTTAAAAGTTATAATCATTTTAGTCCACAACGAAACATATCCGCTGTTTGGAAAAGTTTTTTAATCTAGTACCCAATATTTCATGGCGCAGTCACGAGGGACAAAAAGTGGCGTGTCATACGTCATATTTTTTGTCGCCAACAAGACGGTAAGTATTTATCACTACGCGCATCACTTCACAAAGTTGCCATACCACCTTTAGCTATACCACTTATCACGTTCAGAATGACCGGCAAGACGTATCGCTGGCTTATATCGAGAAACAATCGCATTAGTAAATGGGGCAAACTCGTTACATCACGAATTAGGCCTACTTTTGACGGTCCCACCTGATTAAAGTCTCTACTTATTAGTTTATGCACTTTGAGTAAAGAAATGCTGTAATAAGATAAGTTTGTGTTTTGTTTTGGTTTCCCGCGTGTCGTAGGGCGGCGGCGGGCGAGCGAGACGCATCGCAGCGGCGGTCGAGTTCTAACTGAGCGCCGAGTTTGGAGTCTACGGGTGACTACGTGCCGCGGAGTAGAGTTTGGCGCATATGCGCGATCCAGGGAAGTTCCATCGAAAGTTTCTGCCCCGCGTTTGAGTGACGAACTTAAGTGAATGGTAATACCGGTACTTGACGTCGCTATCTTGCGCCGTTTAAGCGCTGCAGTGCTCATAACTGGAATTCCGTTACGGGTCACGGGATTTAGGTTACAAGAAACTTTTAGTAGATTCTGAAGTGATGTGTTGATAAACTTAGACGGAGCTTCATGATCTGTATTATAATAAAAGGACTTTTCCTTTGACGTTTTTAGAATAGCTAATAAAAAGCAAATACACATAGGTATAACTACAGCAAAGCATTCATCAGCTTCATATTTTTAGCAAATCAGATTGATTGAAGCCTAACCAAACTTTTAAAAACACTTTAAATGTTACACTTTACTTGAACTATAAACCCAGAATCATTAAAGGGAAAAAGAATTTATAAAAAACCTTGATCCGTGTTTCAGTATCCAATCATACTTATCTTTTTCTGCTATACTGAACCGATTATTATATCTATTGTAGAAATATTGAACAAACGTCTTTAAGCTGGCTCTGAGCTATAGCAAATTAAATACGTGCTTTTCCAACGATCTCGTGCCACTTTTCTTCTCTAGACTTTCAATATTAACGTTAGACGTAATAAATAATAAGTAGGTACGTAGCTTACGTAGAGACATGAATGAAAATCATTTTACAGGATGATTCAGATATTTAATTAAAATTCAATGAACTAATACAGGGTGACAATGCAAAGTATTGCCTTTTTAGGAGCGATTCAGGATCAGTAAGATAATCGATTTACGTAAAGAAAACAACTTTTTTTCATATTTTATTATTTTTATCCGCTACGTGCGGTTTCAAAATTGACTTAGATACGTAGATAATTTACTTCTACAATACAATATTTACAAAAGATTTGAAAAGTAGTAGGAAGTAGTAGTAGAAAAGTAATAGACGACAAAAATTTGGTAAAATCACCCCTATCACAAGTACATAAGAGCCTACAGTGTTTAGTTAGATTAGCTAGTCAGTATTTATTAAATTACTTCATGGAAATTATTTACACCGGCTCTCCTAACTCCGAGGTCGTTAATATCCAGCTAAGTGCTTTCCAAGCTATTAATGTGACAAATAGACACGTTCACCTACCATAAAAGTTTGCTACTGTGCGTACGTAGCCAGAAAGAATGTCCTAGCAACAAAAGATGCCGACGGGATAAGCCTTCGATGCGGGTCAAGTCAACGCACTCTTTATGGGTGTTCCTTGCCAAAATTTTATTTTTAATGCGCGCGTACTATGCACTTGGTATTGTTTGTTTTTATGCAGACGACATGGATTTGGGTGAACGTTCAATTACGAATGTTGCTCGAAAACAAAAATGTTTAAAATTATACCTTTTGCAGTAACAGCGTTTGGAATATGGCTGTTGCCAAAACGTTATTTTGAATCGACGACATGATTGGATAAATAATCATGAATTTACGAGAATGTAACATAAAATGTGTTTATTTTTAGCATCGGTTTTATTAAGGTTTCAATACCTCCTTGTGCTCATTGTGAAATATAAAGAAGAATAGGTATCAATTATGGTTAGGTATTATTTTCTGAAAAGAGAAATGATAGGTAAGTAATGTGTGAACTTACAACAGATATAACAACAAGGCATTCTCATCCATGCCTTATGGCATTAAGTTTGCCTAACGTTAAAATTTTTGCATTAAAGTATAAATAAATAATGCTGCTTGCTATAGTTTTACCTATCTACTAGTAAATATTGGCTTAGGTAAGTACTAATTAATTTAAAATCATTAAGCCCCACTTCTCTCAGTACCTGGCGATAGCGCTTTTAGAAACTTCTCCTATAATTTTTATTGTTGAAGGCTAATTTAACTTTGTAACCAAATCGAGTTAGACAATTTGAGTGAGAAAAGTAACGTTGACCCACTTAGACAAAGGAAATTGGAGATTTGGTTAGTGGGCTATTAGAAAGTTTTGATATTCCTGTTACAATAATTGATAGGGATGTTATTCCTTCAGATATAAAACATTGGGCATGCATAGGAATTTCCTTTCTTAATAGAAAGGACGTGAGACATTCAGCAAGTTCAAACTAAATTATAACAATCAGTATTTTAGAGTCAATAAAAATGCAACTACTACTTAATATTTCATCAACATCATCATCTCAGCCATACGACGTCCACTGCTGAACATAGGCGAATGCTTTCCATGTTTCCCTATTGGAGCAGCCTGCGTCCAGCGCCTTCTTGCTACCTTTACTAAATATTTGCTGGAGGCATAATAGTGTTGCTCTGTCAAAGTTGGTTCCATTCCGGTTGATACCACTATCTACTAGGCCTCAGCAGCTTACTAACTTTTGACAGTAAGATTTCCTCCAACTATCAGCGTTCCTACCAAGTCTGCTTGATTCAATTTAAGATGTTAATAAATCTACGAGGACTCTAATTTTATTTTATGGATTCATTTTGACTCACTGTGAAATAGATAGGCTTGGCTCCAATAAATTATGAAGTAAATCGGATTAATACGTCGTCCACTCGGACACGTCTCGACTCTGAAACTTCTACCACTTTCCTCTCTAAAACGTCCATTCTCCAATGTGAGCTGGCCGAACGCCAAAATTGTTATTGAATTCATAGGAAGTTATAAATTTAGAAATTAACATATTTTACTCTTAAAGTAAGAGCGATCACCACCAAAAAAGAGACTGACTTGAATTGACATTCTTCCGCCACCTTTTCTTGGCACTAGACTTAATGGTTGGCCCGAAGTTGTGTTAGGGCAAGCTATATGTATATGGGACGACCCATTCTCTTTTTAAACATGAGTTTATAAAAAGTTTTTAGTGTCCTGAAAAGGGTTACATACCTATCTACTAATATAGACTGAATTTGATAAAACGATGTAGCACATAAGTTAGTCCCAGATTATTTTAATTTCATACTTAACCCTTCAAAGATCCATAAGAAGAAGAAAAGAGATATTAATATTCTGTAAGGATTTATTTACAGTACTTATTACAGTACAGGACTTAATTACAGTAAGTGCTACATTAAAACTTTTCCATCACAAATCAACACTTTCCTTTCCTTTAAATCGAAACACACGATGTGTGTGATTTATAAGTGATTACTTTTAAATCAACGCTGTATATTGCTTTCAGTCGCCTATCGGAGCCCCAGCTATACAGACGAAGCATTTCAAGCTAAGCACGTGCCATCTTATCGCGTTGTAATACAGGCTATTTTCCAACAAAAATGTATGGTCTGATGTGCTGTCGACTGAATACTCGAAATATATTTTTAACGTTTCCGTTTACCCTTTAACCGGTCGATAGAACAAATAACGTCGTCAACGACTCAAGTGCTTCGACAAACAGCAGTGCGTGAACATTCCACTTTAATAAACAGCTCAATAATACTCATGTTTCACTGAAGGCACCGATTTTATAAATGGGAGTAATGGTCCTAAATCACGGGTAAGAGGTACCTATTGACTTTGCGTACCTAAATTTGACCGTAACTTTAACGTTCAGTGTTTTTTGTATGGAGTTTGACAGATTTTTGACGTTTGTCAAAGTTAAAGTAAAATGGTGCAACCCAGCCTAACTATGTTATGCTGCGGATTTTCCACTCTTTGCTGAAATGTTTTTTTCGCATAAAGTACAAAAGTCAGCACATCAGACTATATTTTGGTTGCAAAACCTATTACGACGGCATAACAAGCCACGGCAACGTATTTAGATTGATATGCCAGCTATCTATACTTTTCATAACAAGACCACTGAAAGTATCCTGAAAGTAACGAAGTCCCTGTATTGACTAGGTATGTGCTATGATTTGTAGATATGATTCATTAACGACAGTGTTGGGCCCTCGAGGGTTATTAATTTCCTGTCCGCGTCACTTGCCCTTTGACGATCATATCTAACAGGACGATTACGCTCGCGAAGCATTCCTACGAAATCATTAACGATTACAAGCGCCGATTACCTTGATTAAATCTGAAGTGTTTTATTTGGCCCCATTTATTCCAGCAGCCGTCATTCACGGGCAAAAATCCCGATGGGCAAATATTATATTACAAATAGCTGATTATGGTAAAAATTATCGCTGTCGCTTTAAGAATTTTCTTTTTTTGCTGTCTCATTTATTGAAACTTTATTTAATAAAAAAATTACGTAGCATCTGCTGGGCCTAAAATAAATATCTAACGCATTAATGACATTTATTTACAATAAGTAAACGTAGGATAGATAAAAGAAAAGGGCCAGCAGATCTTTAAGAATGATCTTCTAAGTTATGAAACTCTCTCACGTCGCGGTCAAGAGGGGTACCTGACTATTCGGCCAATACCTTATGTTACGTGGCACTCATGACAAGTATACCCGTGATTCGGAAGTCTCAGTCCAGCCCAATATGACGTCATGCTTAGCTAACGTGGCTCCAAACCAATTGACGGTTGCCAAGTCAAGTGAACATGGAGAACAGAACTGTTTACTGATGATATACAACACTGGTGCATATTGTAGTTATAATTTGAGTTACCTTAGGAATTTTTTATTGAAAATAGGTGTAGTGTAGTGCAGCTGATGACTGTAAAATTAAGGAATGGCTGATATGTGAGAATGAGATTTATTTCCTTTGTTTTCCTGTTTCTTTTACATAAATCGTGTTCGTGGTTTCTAAGTTAATTATCACATAGCACTACGATCTCTTGCACCGCTAATAGCTGGTAATTATACTAATTGAGCTGCGAGTGATGACGTCATTGTTTAGAGCCCCGGATTTAGCGGTGTTTCTACAATAACATAGCTACAACTGGGCTGGTATGCTTAAGTGTTAAAAAAAGAGCATATATGAATTTGTACAGAGCTAAAAATCAGTGACTATATGCCTATACGTAGTTAAGATGAAAGCTCAAAAAAGCTTTAAATTTTCCACAAGTGACTGAAAATTGTGGCGATGAGACATAGATTACGATTTATTAGACAGAATTTAATTTCAACTCATAATAAAAACCAAGTTACAGCTTCTTATACACTCCATTTAAGATTACAACGGTGATCAAGATATTGGAAGGCGTCCAAGCTAGCTTTTGCTGGGCTACTGCTCCAACCACTATAGCTGAAGTTTTCAATGTTTCCATCCCTCTCACACTAAGCTAGATGCCAACATGAGTGACAGTGACAAATAGACGAATTTCCTTAGGGAGAAGCCCTGCTAGTTTTCTAATGCAACCCGACTGTTTGAGCTCACAGTCCCACGTTGCATAAGATCTTAATGTGGCTGTAGGTATTCATGCAAGAATTGCAGTTAAAAATGTTTTTTATCTGCAACTTCAATAGGTTAAAACGAAATCTAAAAGAACTGTAAATTGGCTGTGGAAAAAGTCAATTTGGTATTCAAATGTAGGTAGAGCGGACGACGAATAATAAGCTGGCTTCTAATTCTAATTGCTTAAAGTGGATAGTTTTGTGTTATTGATGACTTTTAGTTAACTAATATTGTAAAAAAAGTTTAGTTGGTATATCAGTAGGTACTATCGGGGACTCGAACGCCTTGACACCTTAAGGGCCTAAATTGTTTGCACACACACGCTCGATTTTGCTCCGCCCCCATTCATTCATGTTTCGGGTCTAAGCAGCGTCGGCGCACCACTGTAGATGTTTGCCCTAGCAAACCAAGCTCTATGTAAAGCACTTAGGATTGAGTATTGCTTATTACCCGCATCCGTAGCGCTCCGGCAACGTCGCATTTTAGTCAATTTGAAACCCAATTAAGAATCGCTACAAAATATTATATGAGGCTTCGTGTAAAATTTGAACTAGCGATTGCCCGCTCGGGTCACAAAATTGCTATCGCACATTCCGAGGTAACTATGCAATTTCCCGAGAAAAAAGTAGCCCTTTCTACAATTATTGTTGATATTATGAGTGTAAATCTCATGATATTAGTTTAGCTAGTTAGGGCGAGAAATACAAAATCATACAATTACTTTCGAATTTTACTTATTTAATAGGTATTTAATTTATTCGGAACTAATAATTTAAAACAATATGTTATTGAATTAATTAGTAAAGAGTTAAGGAATATTTGTGGCTTAAAAACAATTATTGTAAGATCTGGCTATAACTTTCTTAAATCCTTGAATGTTAATAAAAACTTATAATAGGTTTCTATTTATTTTTAATGCATATTTTGTTTTCCGTTTTAAAGAAACACTTATC
The DNA here is from genome assembly GCF_004193835.3 of Ostrinia furnacalis. Lineage (NCBI taxonomy): Eukaryota > Metazoa > Arthropoda > Insecta > Lepidoptera > Crambidae > Ostrinia > Ostrinia furnacalis. Next base: position 103,508 of record NW_021137823.1, on the reverse strand, counting down.
TACGTTATTAAAATTTAATATAAATATTGCACTAGGTAGCAATGATCCAGGTAATTGGTTATCGTAAATATTATAATATTAAGTTAGTTTTATTTCAAATTCAATTTTTTATTGCACATTAAGTGTCTTTACACAAGGTCTTAAATCTATAACAATTAAACTTCAAACTAAATAACACTTAAACAGTTAACAATGTATAGATAAGTTTGTAAGTAAATATAAGAATTATTTTGAGAGGCATGGTTCAGTAATCGAGCGGAGGTCAATAAAAAGGCAATCAAACAGTCCAATTACTAGCACGGGTCAACACAAATCAATCGGTTATTGATCACGAAACTTCACAAAAAAACAAAGGAGAGAATATGTCGACAGATCGCCAAAGCAAAAAGCAGACAGACCTCGTATAAAAACACAATATTAAAAAAAATACATATCTATTTGTTTGTAACCAAATTTTATTATTAAAATTCTAAGGCTCAGTTGCACCATCTTACTTTAACTTTAACAAACGTCAAAATTCTGTCAAACTCCATACAAAAAGCACCGGTTACCGTTATAGTTACGGTCAAAGTTAGATGGTGCAACTCAGCCTAAAACTAAGAAAGATTGAAGAAAAAGAAACATTTCGTTTTAAACCTTAACCCTATGACAATAAAGTGCACAATGGTATTTCGTATTGCAACCTAAGCCCTGATTGTCTCTTATTGGTCGTAGTAAAAATATAGTAAAATGCGTAACCAATTAGAGACGGGGTGAGCACGTGACCGGAGCGATGCGCTTACGCTAAAATTTCTACAAAGTGGTCAGGCGGAAGAGTCCCCGATAGTACCTTCTGGCTAGACGATATTATAGTCCTCGTTTTTACTCGAAAATCTCTCAGAAATCGAATTACGATTGAAAACAACTCAATCAAATCCCGATTTCTATACAAAATCATGAAGCTACCCTTAACACAATATTGGGCTCTCAAAACACATATTTGTATGGCTTTGACATTACTATCGAGCAAGACTTAATAATACTACTAGATAAGATTTGTACAAAAAATTTGTCGCTACCGGGGAGTGTGCCGCCTACCTAAAATAAATGCAATTTATTACACCGATCTTGTCGCGACAAGGAAAAATTTCCGTGCTTTTAAGCGATTTTGTGAAAAATATTATTGGCAGGTACCTAGTTGCTAATTTCTCATAAGATAGGCCCCCTTTATTGATATTTATTGTCCGTGGTGCATAATCTTTTCTAAAGGTTTTAAACCTTTGTTTGTCACCTGTCATCCGCTTTGCAATGGAGGGAAGTCGAACCATAATTTCGAACTATGTTCTTATGACAGTTTTAACTTTCCCCCGGGACAAACTTGACCTTCATTGGTTGGGTTTTTATGGTGGTCAAGCTCCTGGACCTCTCCTGGTCTAGATCCTGGCTACACAGGAGTTGCAGTGGTGGGAACGAGAGGTGAGAATATTCCCGTACCTAAAATAACTTTTTAACCGAAAATATGTACTAACAATTATTAGTCTCATCAAACGAAAAGAGAGTTATGGAATCAGCTACAACTGGCCATCTTCACCGCTCGCACGTACCTACATAATATTAATCTACTGAGTGGTTGATATTTATCAATAACTTGGAAATCAATATTTGAGCACAGCCCATCTAGTCTACATGATGTCTTTGCTAAAGAGTTATAGAATCTGCTAGGGTTCAGCAAGTTCGTAAACGAGGGCAAGTTTCGACGAATTGATAATATAATTGGAATCGTCTAACCCTTCTCGTGGCAGTGACAGGTTTCGTTTCAAGTTATAATCGAATTCGAAATAATATTATCACGGCTACGACGGAAAATGTAAAAACACCTATTTTTATCATTCGGTAAAAACAACCCACAATTTACTTCCTTCCTTACTTCATGAAACGTTATCGAAAAATCGACTCTATTTGTCTCACTAGGTATTTCATTAAAGACTATGAAAATAGTTCGAAAGGGAGATTACTAGTTTAATTATACTAAACAGGCCCCAAATTCGATAGAGGGTCTGTGTCGACAGCGATTTTATTGAAAATGGGAAAATTAAAGCAAAACAAAGATTTTATATGACTGTGATGAGAACAAAGAATTTTTTAAAGCATGTTAAGTGGCGGATTCTTTTTAAAAAAGATTGTTATATATTATTGGATGCATAACAATATTTATTTTAATAAGCAATGTAAAAAAATGAATTTATTTACACGAGTACAAAATAAAAGCGCCAAAACCTGCGCTAAAACTAGCAGTGTACCCATACATCATGCTTTTGGTCGCAACTCGCAACGCTACGAAATTACTACGAACTACGAGAGACTGCTACGAATGCGTTGCTATTTCTTTCGTATCGAATCAGCGCCATCTGTATCTCTGTACTATAACTATTTCTTGTTCAGTAAGCGCCCTCTGTGTTTGGTTGGTCAAAGCTACACTCATCAACTGCGCTGCGACTTGTTTTGCTTAATATGTATAGATGGCGCTGTAGTAAATTACGTTCTGAAATTTATTAGGTACTATTTAGTTTATTTCTTCTGGTTTCCCTATTAAAACGTTAATGATATATTTAATAGGTAAACTATAGTTAATATACATAATATTTCTAACAAGTATTTAATTTAGATTAGTGTTGTTGAGCCTAGCATCATCCCACAGATAATAATATGGATCATCCTGTCTGTCTGACAATGACATTTGCATTGACATGTTTTTGACGTTTCACATAATTTCGTTTGTTGTTGTTCACCTGCTAAAAGATTTACGTGATTTTATTGGAATAGAATAAAAGAACCACTCGGGTTTTTACCATAAAACTTGAAATTTATATCGCTTTCAACAAAATACGATATGTGTATAGTGCTGTAGTAAGAAAATAACTAAATACTTACCGGCCAGACCAGCCTTCTAAGGAGGTGCTTCTGTATTCAGGTTTGCATTTCTTGTGTTGCACATTATTTAGTTTATTTTTAAGCTTAACACTGAGTCTTTTCGGACTGCCTGGTAATTTCACACTTGATATTGTATTCATTGTTTTTGGTTATTGTTCACCTTCAATAAAAACCCGTACGAGAATATCAGTAGATAAAATGTGGTATTTTTGTTTTAGGATCAATATGGATAGTATCATGGACAGTATGATTGATAACATTGAGCCAGATAATGCAGAGTCAGATGGAGAGTTTGCATTTGAAACAGACCACTTGGCGCTACGAGGCAACAAGGATTACTGCAGCCTTCTCAAATACATTGTCATGTTAGAGGCACAGAAAATGAATGCATTAAAAGATATAGAAGACTTGGCCGAAGCTCAGAACAAAGCTTTAGAAGATCCAATGACATTTATTGAGCAATTAAAATCTGGTAATGCGAATTTCCCTGCTCGGCAGACCATTCCAGAGTTACCCAACATTGATTGGGATCAGTATGGCATTGATGCTACATTTGACAACGATGACATCAAAGACACTAAATCAAATAAAGATCTAGACAACAACCCTAAAGTAAGAGGTAGGAGGTTCACTGACAGCAAACCTGAGTCATTTAACCAGCTGTGGTCTTGTGAGGAACAAAAGAGATTAGAAGAATTACTTGAAATCTATCCCGAAGAACCAATAGAAGCAAGACGATACAAGAAAATTGCTCAGGACCTTGGTACAAGAACCCCAGTACAAGTTATGAGCAGGATTCAGAAGTACTTTGCTAAATTAGCTAAAGCTGGCCTTCCAATACCGGGCCGAGCTCCCAAAGGAGTTGGCAAGGATAAATACAAGTCAGTCTTCTATAAAAAGTCTACATTCTTCCCACAACTTCATGTGCCGGTCAAAATGGACCCTTATGACAGTAGTGAAGCTTATGACAGCACTTCTGTAAGTGAAAATAAGGGAAACAAAAATATGTTAGATTTGTTAAAAGCAGCGAAAGAACAGAGATTGCTCGATGAAACCTCTCCAGTTTATCAGTCGAAGACAATGTGTGTTGGTTGTCTAAAAGAAGGCTTTTTAGGCGCAAGGTGGACAGATAATGCTGGCACAGATTATTGCACTGATTGTGTTGTAAAATTGCTGCCACCTGAGAAACTGATACCTGTACGGATTCCAAAGTAATCTATTTATTTCATCAATCAATCATACTCTTTTTGTATGTTTAATTCTCATAGAATAAGTGTATTTTTATTTGTAAATCAGAACTAATTTTATTTTAATAAATTATGTTTTATATCTTAGTTGCCTTGTTATGCTTGATAGTATGAAACTTATAATGTGATACATGTATTCCTTGGTTGGAATATTTGTCAAACTTATTTTGGTATAAAACATTTATGGCAAATCCTTTTGATATGTAAGTGTTTAGTGCAAGATGATAATGCTTTATAACTCACAAACACTTCACACAAGTGCAACCACACTTCACACACTGTTAACTCAGCAGGTCTAAACCACACACTGTTCTGAACACTTCAAACGTAGGTACAATAACATGCTTGCAAAGACAAATCCACAAAGCACTAAAGCACTCAATTCCGTCACTATTCTCTCAGAAATAGTCCAATTAGGTTAATAAATAACTAGATAACCCCTACCGTTCCTGTCCGCGCGATAGTCTCCCGCGACTGATGGGGGTCCAGTGGCCTGGAACACTGAGCACGCCCGCTGGCTCTATACGTATGATATACTTCTCGCTTTCAGTGAGCATACTAGGGAAAGGATCTGGCGACGCTTGGAGGAATTAAGATATTCTATTTTAGGTACACAGTAATTATATTCACCTAGGTATTAGGGAATTATTGGGGGAGGCCTTTGTCCAGCAATGGACGTCTATCGGCTGAAACGTACGAATGAAGGTACTTAAGTCTGAAAACAATACAGCGGTAGGTCCAACTGTGAGAGTACGCTGAAGGGTTAACGCCGCGAAAGGGCTAGCTAATTGATTCATGTATCGGTACAAATTGAACCTGTTGGTGGATGGATGGATACCTAAATGCAGTTTAGCAGTCGTTAAACTGTCGGACTTGTGCAAACTTTTTGCTTTGTATCGTTCGATCAGTCTCTTACATGGCATAGCATCAAAAAAGAGTTGCAGATAGGTACGTAGAGCTGGTAGAGCTATCCGGTCGAAATCGATATCTGGGTTATTTGTTACCTTTTTGTAGATACAGACGAGTTAACTTTGAATTTTCGAATAAAAGTTCGAAGTTAACTCGTGGTGTAAACAAATAACAAAATCTAGAGCTTGCGTAGAGGAAGCATTGATTCTCTCTCTCGAGGCTTGAATATTTCAGGTTGTGTGTAGGTTCAATTGCGATCACTAAATATGTCGCTATTTACCTGTTTCCTGAACCCATTTCTGTACATGAACATAGTAAGCTTTGTTATGAATATAACTATGGAAACAATATTATTCAAACATGATAAGACTAACAATAATACAACTATTGGACTATAAATTGGTCTCTAAGTAGGGTATCCCACCAAACACCGAAACAAGAACTTTGGACTCTATTTCTATTTTCAGCATTGGCCCATAATATTGTCTTTGTTAAGTTATAGGAGCTAACACAATCTCGCAAAATATACTACCTTACCAAAATAGATTTAGTTGGTAATGTAGGCCACTTAAGTTAAACCTAAGTGATAAACAAACCATTTCGTTTTAATCAAAATCCTTGCTACCCTTCCTTCTTTGTGCACAATTGGAAGACAACCCATCTGCCTTCCACTTTTGATTGTGTATCATCTATGCATGCATGTCATTCATGTCGTTAAGCTCCAAAGCGTGCATTCCGTGCCGAACATCACTTCATCTATGCAGCCTTGCTATATCTAGAAGCACGTGTCCTAAGTCTAATATTTGCACACTAAAATTTCAATTTTGACTCACCTATGTCCGCTTTTGTACTGATACACTGAAAATAATGAGAATTCATCAAATTTATATTCGTCAAAGATATAATAATACTTATTAGTTACCTATTCAAACTTTAATACTGGTGTAAAAACTGTAAGCTTCTACAATAAACTCAACAGGTCACGTTACTGCTAAAGTCATATTAAGTATACCTAACAATAAGGTCTACCAATAGCTTACGACAAAGACGCGTGATTTTAAGCTGCTAGGACATCAATGTGTACATTTTTATTTATTTGTACCAACAGCCAGTGGTGACTATCTGCTACGGTCCTTCAGACCTGCTGAAAAATATTAGTGTTCATGAAAGTACGAGTATAATTCACTTTTTATGTTGTAGGCGAGACGTGATGACACAAAACCATTTTTGTAGATCACTTACTAGGATTAAACGTCACAAATACTTACACACCTAAATCGGCCTGCCTATCTCCTGCTCGTATCTCCACACCGGGACAATGGCATGTCATTTTTAAACGGGACGAACACATAAATCTTGTGTTAGGCACAAAAATAATGGATACCTATCATTTCAGATACGAAACATCGCGTATTTCACCTCGGCAATAAAAACCTTCCCGTAACATATTATGCATTGGCATTTTTTCAACAAATCCTTTAACACCGTCACATATGTTTTTCAGGTTTTACGACCCCTAATATTTCCCGTCGTTGTAGACACTTGTAAAATGGATATTGTATTCTAAACACACTCGTATTAGTTGGTAAAATACAGGCACGTAGTTAGGTATCATGAGATTTATTTAGGTAGAGACTACTTACTTATTTATTTGATACTAGGTAAACCAAAGTATACCTACCTATTTTTATTTTACCTTTTTAGAGCTAAGGCGGCAGTGTTTTGTTTCTAGAAAGAACTTAAATTATTATAACAAATCGATACCATGCTTTTTAAATCACCTAGAGACCACGAACCTCGTGTTTTCAATTTCCGACCTTATCTTATCTTTCAGCTACTTATTAAAGTTAAAATAACTTAATACTTTAGGCTTTCAAAATACAAACCAAATTAAATAAAGCATCAGCATCGTTGTAGGTATATCAGTTTTGTGCTCAACAAAATATCAATATACAGGAATTGAAAAAACCCGTCGCCAATTTCATTCGAAATATTTTTTATTTCATGTCATCCATTTTATTGTACCTATTCATGTTTGCACTACTGAAAAGGTTTTTGAATTTCCCGTTACTCAAAATTTTCAGCAGATTTTGTAATTTTATTTTATTTTATTTATTTAATAGGACAACCAACAAGACATACACTGTTGTAATAGAAGTTAGTGAGAGAATACCCTCGAGGGAATCTGAATTGAGGATGGGTTTAATAGTCTTTTACATTCTAAATGAGGTTGAGTCAAGGTCGGACTAATACTGTTAAAATAAGGTCTGTCTAAATATGGCTGGAAAGCTTTTTAGCTAGAATATTTTGACATTCAGTTTAGTTTCCCCCCTAAAAAGAAAGACGCGTTTATGAATTGAATATGAATTGTTACTTAAATCCTAAAGATGATTATAGACTAGTGCATTTCTCCAAGTCTTGCCGATTTTCTTCGCGCCTCGTCTGCTACAGACAGTGCGCGCCGCCAAGTTTGCGTTTTCCTTGGGGGTTTCAATCCAGAGACTGTTTGGGAATGGAGCGAGATCAAACGCGAAGCTCAAGACAAACGCGATGGAGGACTGTTGTGGACGCCCTCTGCTCTATCTAAGGGACCATAAGTCAAGTAAGTCAAGTGCATTTCTATTTAGTAACGTTCTTACGAATAGTAGGTACAATAAAGGTTCGTATAAGGGTGAACACTAGAACATTTCATAGAACGGCTCGTTGTTCTGTTACTTAAATCACTAAATGCTCTAGTCGATATTTAAACCTAGGAGTTTAAAAATAGAAGACAAGGCTGGTATGTTTTACATAGATATTGTCACGATAAAGTTATGGAAGATCGCTTCGCTACATAGAGTATTACATAGAGGTACAGATTGTAATTTGTACCTATGTGAGGCAGTGATGATTGAGTGCGGTGAGCCGCGACGGGATATTGTCTTGTATTCGAGGCGGGAACGAACCGCTTTGTATCGGAGCACGCGAATAATACTGCGACCTAATTTGAATATTTTAACTACGTAAATTAATAGCTAATATTTTAAAAAAATATTTGTAAAAGTATCTTAAAAAAAGAATCCCATTTTCAGAAAAGAAAAGTCTTGCTCGAGGTACTTTACCTTTGTATCACATTTATTGAGTGGAAATTTGCTCTGATAGATTGATTTTCATATAAATATCTGTGATGCGTGAATACTCAATTGGCCCGCTAAAGTGAGTAATGGGATCGGAGCTTACTAAGTAGCAGTATGTTAGGTAGTTAAGCTTGTTCGCTAATTGACAAATCACGGAGCAGGTATATTAAGTTAATAGTATGAAGGAGATACTTTAATTAACAATTATAGGCTTAGCTTAATATGCTTCTACCATGATCAAAGATTTGACTGCTGTTTGATGACTGGTTCTCCCTCGCGGCAAAAGTTACTAACTAGAATGCCAAATTTTGCAGGTAGATCTAACTTTAGACTCTACTCAATGGAAAACTTCTGCTGACATATTTCTTAACTTTCTCCAAATTCTCTCTTTTATTACTTCCTTTAGTTAGTTATTTAATTCATTGGAACTGGCAGTCGTTACCCCTAAAAACTTGACTTTTAACAAGAAAAAGTAACATACGGAATCTTCGGAAAAAGTTCCAGAGAACGAGTGAAAGAAGAAGTGAACTTGGTTTATAAAGTACCTCCTCTTTTTGTAAAGAAACGTGTATGTAAATAAAATAAACATAAGAGTATTCGCTGGGTGCGAAGTACTAGGTGGGGGTAACATAATCGATCGCAGCGCTCATGGTGGTCAAAAGTAGAAATAATGTAAGCTCTGTCATCAGATGTATCTGTCAATGGCAAAGCGATTCTACATAATATAGTCCAGTCAATAAATGCTTTAACGACGGTGTAGAGAGAAATCCCTGGAACACAATTTCTGACCTCGGGACTTTATTTAGACTAGTTAGGAGGAGAACATAGTAAAAGTCCCCGCCCTTAGCCCTTGAGCCGGCGGAGAGAGGGGGGTTTAAAGGTACCACTTTTCGGTTTTTCGCTTAATCCTCGGAAACTATGCGTCCTAGTGACATGGCTACTATGAACCAAAAAAAGCTTATTCAATTTGCTACAGGTGAGACAGTCAAGTTTTTCTATATCTTGTATAGTTTTCGCGGCATCACCTCTAGAAGGTCTGTAATATTGGAAATTTTAATTTTGTCTTACATGTTCCCATCAGGAGAAAATCGACTAAATCAACATTGAGCAAACATTATAGACATGGGGGAGCATGTTAAGCCTAGTTCCAGGAAGGGGACTGCATCGTGCGTATATTTAGACGAACTAATTGGAGCCACTTTTGACTCCTCATCACTCAAAAAGCACTGTGCATTAACACTTCAAATTAGGCTCATGATTTGAGACTTGCAAGATAAACATTAGCTTCAAATTTCATAAATATACCTCAAACGGTTATTTAGGTATTGACGTTCAAAAATCGACATTTAGGACACTAAAATCTATCTATCACCTGTGAAATGTTAAAATTTACTGGTTTTTTATTTGTTCCTTTGTATTTACACAACTACCTATCTGGATGCCAAATTTGAACCTTCAAGGTCATCTGGAAGTGGTTAGAATTTGGTCTTAAAGGTCAGCCATGTAGATTTTTAGACGTCAATACCTAAAGAACCGTTTGAGGTATATTTATGGAATTTAAAGCTGATGTTTATCTTGCAAGTCTTAACACATGAGCCAAATTTGAAGTGTTAATGCACAGTACTTTTTGAGTGATGAGGAGTCAAAAGTGGCTCCAATTAGTTTGTCTAAATGTACGCACGATGCAGTCCCCTCCCTGGAACTAGGCTTAACATGCTCCCGCGTGTCTATAATGTTTGCTTAATGTTGATTTAGTCGATTTTCTCTTGATGGGAACATGTAAGACAAAATTAAAATTTCCAATATTACAGACCTTCTAGAGCAGATGCCGCGAAAACTATACAAGATATACAAAAACTTGACAGTCTCACCTGTAGCAAATTGAATAAGCTTTTTTTGATTCATAGTAACCATGTCACTAGGACGCATAGTTTCCGAGGATTAAGCGAAAAACCGAAAAGTGGTACCTTTAAACCCCCCTCTCCCCGCCGGCTCAAGGGCTAAGGGCGGGGACTTTTACTATGTTCACCTCCTAACTAGTCTAAATAAAGTCCTGAAGTCAAAAATTGTGTTCCACGGATTTCCATCTATAATGCTTTATTGACTGGACTAATACATTTTAATATCATTAATTAATCGCATGAAAAGGGTCCTACTGGGAACTTAAATAAAAGAGTGGACTGTTTTTCGATAGGGCTGGTTTAATAGCCGTTTACAATTTGGAAATAACTAGACTATACAACGTGGTAGTACAAAAATGAGTCACAGTAGTTGTTGTGCACAGATGTTTGCCTTATGATGAGAGCGTGAATTATTGAACTCTGCCCTTGTTTTGTTCTTAATTCTTCTACATCTCGGACTTGTCCAGCCAATACCAACAACTTTCCTTTAAATACGGTTTGTGGTTGGAATTTGTTATTGTAAAACTCACAAACCCGGTCTTCAAAACAATACTCATTTCGATCTGAAAACGATATTTAATTTATTACTAGTGATACAGGAACATTTAAATATATATACTGTTATATAATTAAACCGTTAAAGTAGCTTTTTCTTTTTGTTTTACTGTAAAACTACAACTATAAATAAAGTAAAGAAACCCTGACACAATCAAAATTAAACACACTTTTTGGACTTACCTCATTTGATTTGAATGACCAAAATTATTCCAAAACCTTTTTTCCACCCAAATCGTGGTATTACAACAATTTATTAGTTGAAAATATTGGTTATTTTTTCATTTCGATATTTTTTCACAAATATACGACCTAAACGTCAATGTGACAGAGCCCACAAAGTTGTGGACGCTAGTTGGCGCTGTAATCGTGCACAGAGCCAATAATGTACTTCATGCTTTCAGGCTTCATGAAATATAGCTTTATACCTATGTCCTAACGTTAAGAACAAATAGAAGATACTTGAGTTGTGTGTAGTTCTATGTTCTTTAATTAGCACATAATCGATTCCACTTTTGTTTCTGAATAAAGTAATAACAAGTTTTGCTATTACTTAATAGAATTACCTACATGTTGTATAAGTACAGATTCTTAGAACTCTACTTTCTGCTGTTTCGAATTAAGTAGTTACTCTCGTTCTCATACTTAATCAAGTTTAAGTATAAATAATTTATGCCAACGAGAAACTTTCCTAGCCAATTGTTTTCGATTGCTTTATTAAAGACTGAGAATCACCCATTTATCTCTCGGCTTTCCTTTAACAAGATTTGGGAGTTTTGTTCCTTTACACAAAGTCGAGGAAGTTTTAAAATTTTGCAAAGAGCAAGTGCGTATACATATTTACCTTTCAACTTTGTCGAAATTAATTTATTACTTACGTGAAATTTCTCAAAGGAGACCTTATTACATAATAAGGACCATCTTATGATCTTTAGTCATACCAACTGCTTTGATTAATACGAGTATGTAGATTGTAGACATTAATCAAGACAGCCTAGATAGACGTAACCTACATACCACATACCATAATAATATTACACAAGTGTGATAAAAGTGTAGCAAAAATTTGTATTTGTTGTAGGTACGAGTATCAAAGTATTTCACAGATATCCTCGTTTTACCAAAAACACTGTTTTGTCTCTTTTTATTTTGTAAAGTGACAAACATTATAGAGATAACTAATATTTATAGCTACCTACATACCTACTGCATTTTGCTTATTCATTATCCATCGCGAAATTTTCAAAAGGAAAAGAATGATATCCCTTTCGGATACCGGATAGGTAGTTCTTTAATCGGAGAATGCTCTTGAACTAGCTGAAAACAAGCGAGGTCTGCAGTATTGCTTTGGTAATGCAAGTGGGAATTAAACCTAGAGCTGGTTGCAGCAGAAATTACTCCGCAGTGTATTCATTAGAATGCTCACAAAATTATGCAAATTTCATGGTCCCTTTGTGTCACCGTGCTCATAACAGAGCGACGCATTTGCACCCACGTTTGTTTGTTTTGAGTAATGAGTATTTTCAATGAACGTATGCAGGTATCTACCTGAATTTTCTCGTCAGTGAAATTTGCGAAAATATTTTTATTCAGGTCACACCTTTCAGTAACATCTCGGCCGTTGATCAAATCAACCAGTTTTCGGTAGACCCTGAATAGCAAACTAACATTATTTAGTTAGCGAACTAGGTAGGTAAATTATTGTCGGATTCCGTCCAGTACCATTGGACATAGGCAAAATATTCAACACCTTTCTAAAAAGGAACACAACATAGGTTTTTGTTCCTAGCTATACCTAAATTCGAATTTCAGCTTTATAGTGATCCTAAATGCCTTAAATCCCTTAGTAAGTAATCGCTTTGTACGTACAGTCTATTTACCGAACACAAAATGCAGGCTTTCTCGGATGGAATGCGTTCAATAGAGCACTAAAAGCGTATTCCTACCTAAACACAGAAGCAACAGCCTAAACATTTTGTTCCAGAGTTTGTGCTCGATACAAAGCCACCGCATGCAAAGCGTTTGTAGTACAGTCAGCACAATGAAGCTTTTTATACGCATATTCCGCATATTTCTCTTACTGGGGCGCAGTCAGATACAGAGCTAACAAAGAGTAGGTATTTATTATTGCAACGTAGATAGTACTTGATTACAAAGCCTACAATTGTTCACTTTTTTTTAAATATACCTACTTATATTCCTAGTCGTTTTTAGCAAACCGAATAACATTAACTTTTGTTTACTTGTGATAAAATTAAAGTACCTATTAATGGATCTCTGTCACTGTCCCTCATTCCGGCATTTCGCTTTCTACAGATCCATATAATCGTAAGTTCAATATCGAATGATTAGGTAGGATTTACTTAATTGCTGGTATCATCTTTAAGTCATTAGTGTTTATTTATTTAGCTTATTCCACTACAAAATGCCACACTGTTTAGCTCGATGTGTTCTATCTTCTATAAACGCTCTGGCAAAATTATCGTCTTTCTACTCGCATCTTTGATCTATGACAGAAGCGCGTCGTCACAAAACTGCTCGCATTTTTTGGATTTCTCCCGAATATGAGCATTCGTGCTGGGTTTCAATAAAGCCCAATATGAATTGATATTCTGCGAATATTTCGCAACTAGGTCTACCTGCTTCCCTGATGTGTGTCAATTTCCCAAAGGAAAACTGGTGAGAATTGTTTGACATAGGTTGCTCCCCGCGGTCTACATTATTGTTCACTGATGTGTTTTATCGAGTGACATTGATAGATGGCTCCTTATTTTCTAAAACGTCACAGTTAGGATCACAGGCTCCAATTCTTCAGGTCTGCATTGTATTCGCGTAATCAATTACATCTAAGACCTCTCCATTCTCCAATGAATGGCAGAATGTACTGTAATACAAAATGTTGTTAGGCTGAAGTTACCATTCGGTCGACGAGGTTCTAATAAACTGCCAAATCAAATAGTATTTTATTTTGGACGATGCATGTACTCGTACTTGTACCTATGTGGATTTATGTAATGTCAATTTATCTGTGTATGAAATTATGTAATTCTCTAATAGCCGTTTTCACTTCCAATAGCAATATAAGGCGACCATTTTTAATAATATGAATTCTAATCAATATTAACGCCGCGTCCCTGCCCAGTAATTTACTAAAATACGCTACTTCAATCATAATTAAGGTGGAACTGTAGTCATTACGGGCATTATGTTTAATACATGAAATTACGCGAATATATTTTTTCTCATTTGATAAAACATTAAAGGTATAATATTCACGTTTCTTGTTTATTTTATAATGTTAATGGAGGCCTCGTGTATCGTTAGCGTTATTATGGATAATTATAATTTAATTAATCTTTGAGCTACAAAACTGATTGGCCACGTTTTAAAATGGGCACCCTTGCGATAGCTGGAGGAAACCCCATACCGGAGGTTTAATGCCCGGGATAATAGATGCGTGCCGTAAGTTCTAACTCATTAGGTTCATAATTTAGACGCGTAAAAGTCTCAGATATACGGATTAAGTAAGTATCTTGTAAGATATTACTGATAATATTAGTTTAGAATTAATTTTATATGATTAGAGATGTTCAGGATCGTCTTATTCAATCTTATTTAACGAAATAATCAGTTTGAACAGAACCTAATTATTTTTGGCCCCCGAAACTTATAAAGCTTAAACAATAATTTGGTTCTGTATTTTGCAAGAAACATTGTTTTTTGTGCCGTCAGTATATTATTATAGCCTTGAAACTCACATGGTGTCACTGTACTGCTTTTACAGCTTTAATTGATTTTTAAAAACCAACGCCTCTATCGACTAATTAAAGACAAACAGGGAAGAATAAAAAACAAAACATGTGTGTTTACATTTGGCTGGGCACTGAGCAAACAACCCTAATTGGCTATACTAGCGCCACCTGACACTGGAGCGACCATTAATGTGCCACACGCGTTACTAATTTAAAATTTCCCCAGTCTCACAGAAAGGATTTCCTTTGCTATACTCACTGAGAAAAAGGTTTCTGTCAGCACGCAGTAGAGTGGCTGTTGTTAAAGTGTTTTGCTCAACATATTATAAAGTACTAATCCCTAATTATAAATGCGAAAGTAACTCTGTCAGTCTGTATCGCTTTTACGCCTAAACCACTGAACAGATTTTGATGAAACTTGGCATAGAGATAGTTTGAGTCCCGGGAAAGGACATATGATAGTTTTATCTCGGTTTTTGAAACGGATACACGCGATAAAGTTTTTCTGCGACAGACAAAATTTCAGGCTTGCTAGTACTTGAAAGTAGTTGAAAGCTAGTAATTAATATTTACCAAAAAGGTCAGATTAGGAGAACAAGTTCTTACGAAGGGACCAGCTTATACCTGGAAATATCATGGTACACTTCACCATAGACGGTAGTTTTATTGCTGTTGGATTAGACAGATGAAAGCACTGATCCTGAATAGACTGCGTTTAAAGTAGAAACTAAGTAGGTACAAAAATATATTATTATGTCCACTCACTCTAATGAATTTATAACGAATCACAAAGAATGTTTTACGTGATAATACGCAAAGGAAAGTTGTGCCTGAAGGTTTTTATTAATGTAGACGTCCTTTATTCCTACGTCACTAGGCTCCCTTTGTGTAGGCACAGTTATTCCTTTTGACATCTTTTCCGAGCCTACACCATTAGGAGCCGTTTATGAGATAAAAAAAAACTGTTGGTTAATTCGTGAAAATATGATTAAATAATTCCTGTTTAAAGCTTTAATTTAATTGGTATTCAGAACCAACGCCTCGATCAACTAATTAAGCCTAATACGGAAGGACAAAACAAAACGTGCGTGTTTACATTTAGCTCGACACAAAGCAAACAGTCTTAATTGGCTATACTAGCGCCACCTGACACTGGAGAGACCATTAATGTGCGGCACGCTGGTAATTACTTTGAAATTGCCCCAGACTCACAGAAAGGATTTCCTTTGCCACACTCGCTCTGAAGAATAATGATTCCTTGTGGCACGCAACAATTAGAGCGGCTGTAACAAAGGTGTTTTCGCAACATGAGGACTAATAAGAATTAGTAAACCGGTGGTAGAGATTTGCTGAGCTTGGCATCGAAATGAGGAATATCAGGAAAACTTTATCTATCTCTCTTTCTCTATCGGGAGTATAAAAAGGTTTTTTCCATTGGAAAAAAGCAAAACAAGTGAACTTGAGCTCGCTTCATAGTCTAGGTGTATTTTATTCATGGTTGGAAAATGAATTCACAGCGTGTAACTAAAGATCCCTTGAATTTGTTTTATTTCTTGGTAATTTATGGTTTTGTGTCTTGTCCAGAGCCCTCCAAACGTAACCACATTTCCAGGCATGAAATGCCCAAGGCTATTTATTTTGTAGGTAATTAGTTAATAAAGATTTTGTCATAACATAACAACATTGTACGTCATAATAATACACGCAAAGGAATATTACGCCTGAGGGTTATTGTTAATGTACAGTCGCGGAATGAAAAGGTTCGTCACCTTAGTGTCGGTTTTCGCTTGCACTAGGTACTGTAAGAGTCAAACCTGCCAACATAACAGTGCAAGAAACAGTGCTGCTAACATTTAAATAAATATGACGTTTGCTAACGAATAAGGTTTTGCTTGTTTATTTTTCTATCCCATCAGTGCAATGCAATGATGACATTGACCAAAATTGACAATAGATTTTTTTTATAGAAATAATAATGGCAGGTTGAACCAACAAGAAGGTTTTAGTTTATCAATCATAATAATCTTCTTGACAAGATAAATCGTCAAACAACTTTGATCTGAATAATTTTGAACTTTACTGCCGAACAGTTAAAGATTATTTTCTCTAACTCGAGATTATTCTGTAACATAGTTTCAAAAGGTAATATGTGCTCGCGATTCGTTGAAGGAATCAATTTGAAAACTGACGAACCTTTTCATTCCGTGACTGTACTTAGATGTCCCTTTACCCGGTGTCACTATAGGCTTGCCTTTGTGTCGTTTTGACTGAAAGATCTACATCAAAATGTGCTGAAAATAATATTTATATGATAACATGGTCAATATAAGTTAAGGTTTAATCAAATTCAAGTAGGTAGGATGGTTACTTTCGTGTGGATCGTCGATTTGCGTGCTTTCGTTTTGTAAGAATCTAATTTAATCTTGCTTCTTTTTTGAAAAGGGTGTACAAATGAGGTTTTAGATTATTTTATATTTCGCACTTGACAACCATTGTTACATTATATTATAAATGTAGTAGTAACATATGTTTTATCTCGATTAATCATTCTAGGGTATGAAGGTTTGTGTAGGCCATTGTTATTAATGGTTTTACCTAAAATTATTTTAGACCTTATTCTGCGAGTTCTATTCATGAATTTTCCTATTTCCGTACTACATTTCCCAACCCTTTTTGGCATAGGCAAAATACATGCTCTTCGATAAACTAACTGCGGCTTTGCCACCACCGACCGCATTGAGATAGAAATATTGGCACGTGAAAATCGCTATACGAACGCTGATTAGAGGTAACTAAAGACTATGATAATGGGTAAACAAATATTGTTAGATGACTATTGAGAATTCTATGTCACGCCATAAGATTTTAACGCCCGCAGCAAATCGAACGCACACCGTTGAATAGAGCTCTGTGATTGGTTCAAATCATTCATCATGGCGTGGGATTCATTTGTCAACCCCACCATTTCTTTGGGGGCAATAAAGTTTTTCAATAAAATACAAGATATATTCATAAGTTAGTTGGAAATTGTTTTATGCAACAGATAGTACCTACAGAACATCTTATTAATATATGCGGAGAAAAGGCTCGGTTGGACTGACAGGTTACATCAAAAATGACGTCATGAATTCGTGATGAAGTTATCATGAAACCCTTTGTATCGAATATTACATTATCATAAAATAATACATAGTAAACAGTTGTAGACGATTACTGAGGCGAAAATGCTGAAATAACTGAAGTTATTAAATCCATAAAACTACAGAGTTATTTGTTACAAACAAATACAGTTCTTAAGACAATGGTAGCAATGCCGTTGTATTTTAAGCTACCTACCTATTTAATAAGTAATCAAAATTTTGTAGATACCTAAATGGAACTAAAATATTTCCACTTCAGTATTAGGAATCACAGGCTTGGATTGAAAGTGTTGGATGGAAACCATCAATCAACGAGAGATAATTGCGTCGGGTATTCGCTGGGTGCGAAGTACTAGGTGGGGGGGACATAATCTATCGCAGCGCTCATGGTGGTCAAAAGTAGAAATAATGTTAGCTCTGTCATCAGATGTATCTGTCAATGGCAAAGCGATTCTACATAATACATTTTAATATCATTAATTAATCGCATGAAAAGGGTCCTACTGGGAACTTAAATAAAAGAGTGGACTGTATTTCGATAGGGCTGTTTTAATAGCCGTTTACAATTTGGAAATAACTAAACTATACAACGTGGTAGTACAAAAATGAGTCACAGTAGTTGTTGTGCACAGATGTTTGCCTTATGATGAGAGCGTGAATTATTGAACTCTGCCCTTGTTTTGTTCTTAATTCTTCTACATCTCGGACTTGTCCAGCCAATACCAACAACTTTCCTTTAAATACGGTTTGTGGTTGGAATTTGATATTGTAACTCTCACAAACCCGGTCTTCAAAACGATACTCATTTCGATCTGAAAACGATATTTAATTTATTACTAGCGATACAGAAACATTTAAATATATTTACTGTTATATAATGAAACCGTTAAAGTAGCTTTTTCTTTTTGTTTTACTGTAAAACTACAACTATAAATGAAGTAAACAAACCCTGACACAATCAAAATTAAACACACTTTTTGGACTTACCTCATTTGATTTGAATGACCAAAATGATTTCAAAACCTTTTTTCCACCCAAATCGTGGTATCACAACAATTTATTAGTTGAAAATATTTGTTATTTTTTCATTTCGATATTTTTTCACAAATATACGACCTAAATGTCAATGTGACAGAGCCCACAAAGTTGTGGACGCTAGTTGGCGCTGTAATCGTGCACGGAGCCAATAGGCTGCCTAGGTCAATTGGACAGATCTACTATACGCCTTAATCTAGACTTATATTCTAGCATTCTATCACTCATCAGTTTTTTTTATATTAGTATATCTCTATTATGTAGTAACATTTAATTACAATCTTGTCTTAAATAACAACATTTTTAACTAAAGAAAAAATCTGACAATCTAGATTCGCGGTAGCGTGTCCAGCCAAGTTCAAGTTTACCAGAACTGGCGAGCATCATTAGCATTACCTACACGGACCATTTGGAGCCACTTTTCACCCCCTTATAATCATACCTAGGTTTCTAAACCCATCAAGCTATCACATGATATTACTTTATAAAACGATACCCAACGACATGTAGTACAAACAGCGATTCCGTGGCAGTGTGATTTACAGTCTGCAGTAATCTTGATGGGATGTAGGTATCTGCATACGAAAATATACAGAAACAGACGATGTAGCATCTTGTGTGTTAGTAATAGGTGCTATTTTTCCACAAAATCACTGATAAAAAATACAAGCATCAGAGAGAGTACGGCGAAAAGAAATTCCTGTTTTCAAGTTAATTTTCGCTGCTACTTTAGTTTATTTCGTGAGGTATGCACATACATTAGCTGTATCTTGTATGTTAGGCTTTGCATTACATTTTCCTGCTGTGTGGTATATAGAACGTGAAGCGTAAGTCTGATGGATTCTGTACCTCTAGTAGGAAAAACTTTCGAGTTCGTTTCGTTGCGTATTCAAAGTGTCATCGAAAAATTTTGTATGAAAAATTAAACAGCGCCCCCTATATTATAGCCGCCCTAGGGGGCGCTGTTTAATTTTTCATACAAAATTTTTCGATGACACTTTGAATACGCAACGAAACGAACTCGAAAGTTTTTCCTACTAGAGGTACAGATGTTTCGCTCAGAGAGAAAAATCGACGAAAGTTTAAAATTAAATTAACTGTCAGGTTATATTATTCGTAGGGAGCTAATCATCGTAATTTTCACTTAGCTTCCGGAAGCTTCTCCATAAAATCGGGCTAATCAATCTATCTCACCCTAGTCATAGAATAAAGAAGAGATACATGTCGAAATTAAGTAGTGTTATTACCATTTAACCTCTTACCTACGGGAGGCACCTATAGTTGCCAAGTCAAAAGTCACTTCTCAATACGGGTGGCATCTATTGTTATTTTAGCAAAGCCAATACTAAATCACGGTTTACGACAAAAAAACAATAAAATTGCAAATTAAGTGTAAAATGCGCTTGTAATAATGAAACTACATTAGTTGCAGAATATAATATTCCAAATTTCAATACCGTAAGTCTTATACTTTTTAAAATATCTTGATGTAAAGTGGAGCAAACAATTTTATAGGTTAAAATACCCCGTATTGAGAGGCGACTTTGGGTTTCCAAGGGCCCGTAGGTAAAGGGTTAATTTTGATGACAGGCTGTATTTTAGAAGATTTCCTTTGTGTTCTTCAAGTGTTAGGTACACGGTACCGCATGTTTTTTTCCCAAGTAGGTATATGCAGCCGACAACAACTCAAAACTTGTGTATCCAACAGTGTAACAGTTTCTCCGCAAACTCATTAAAAAGACAAATCCGAAGTCCCCGTAGTTATGGTGGACGGGCGCCCGACGAATTTTTATTTTCTTTGTACCGGCCTTAATTTGTGCAAAGACTTTACATATTCAGACGCGACAAGGATTTTCTGCAAAACATTTTTTGGGCTGCAATTTTGAATAATTTAAGTAGGTACTTGAATGCGGTAACACGAACCTACATATTAAAGTAGCTGTGAATGTAAACTCTAACTCCTGGGTTAAAGTAAACAACTTTTATTTATGACCCTTATAAAAGTACAATAATATTTTAACGAAAATAAAAATACTAGTCTTTAAGGTAACACAGGTGTTTATTAATCGTGAAAACGTAGTATTCTGTACTAAGTATAAATAAACATAACATAAAATAAAATCCTGAAGTCGTTTTACCTGTTTAAACGTGGATTAATACTTTTGCTATAACCGGCAGTTTGAAGGCTACCGAAATGGCTACCAGCCAATTTCTTCGCAAAACTTGTTATAAAAACACAAAATGATTGATGTCTTTCTTTCGAGCTTATAACTTAAAATCTCGACGAGGCACTAAATTGAATGGGTCTGAATACCCTAAAGAGTTTTTGCCACATTTCGTTAAAATTAAATTACTTTAATTAAGCCTAGATTTATGATCCGCTAATGAAATACATTGAGAGTTCAAAACAAAGGCTAATCAAATTTACATAAATGAGCAATTCAAATGGGCTTACTGGACTTTATGTTTCAGGAGTTAAAACCAACTGAAAGTTATATATTTGAGTCCTGTATATTTACTACCGACTTCTACAGGTAATTTAAATATATGAAACAATCAAAATGCAAAGGGGGCAGTACGACAAAGACCTTAACTAAGAAAAGAACAACAATAAAATACTTTTTACATAAAAGTAGTTGTACCAAGCATATTAAGCGACCATTTTGCTTAAGTATGTAGGTAATTTGTAGAGTCTACAATGTAATCTTTACACAGGATGAGCCAATAAACTAGGACGGAGTAGGTATGCCGTATGCCAATTAGAAGTCCAACGATAGAATAACTCTCGGTATCGGGTACCAATCAAATTATTTTCCACCAAATGTTTCAATAGTCAGGGTCTGTCAAAAGTCGTAAAAATACCATAGATATGCCATATTTCTCTGGAATTTCACGTTTCTATTTTACGGCTCTCCACGCGTTTGATGTAATTGGGTATTTCTCATCGCAACATAATATAAATAGGTACCTACTTAAATACAAGATAAAATTTTACCGATTACGTCACCTACTAAGTTACAAGATTCTACGCAATTGGTTTTAAGGGTGACACTGGTGGCATTCTGAAATGCTAAAGAAGCAAAAAACGGATGATCAGTACCTCAATAAAAAAGAACNTTGTGTTATTACTCAAAATTTTAGGTACCTAAAATCGTGTGACCAACGTATTTCGCTTTCTCAATTCAAAATAATTGTAAGAACATATTTTTTTGACTATTGTGTGGAAAGTATATTTAATTAAGATGATTTTAGTATATGCTACACACAAATTGAATGAAAATTGTGAATGCAGTAACCAAATGTTTCATTGCAACCGAAGGTGTGACACGATGAGAACGCGAAAAATGACCCCGTTTTTTATCGTTCCATGTGATTTTTTCGTATTATTTTTGCTTCTATTACGATAAAAATTATTTTGTGTGTAGCTAAATAGATATTTTATCATCTGATTTCAAAGTTATTGTTCTAACTTATACCGTTTATGAACTATTATCGTGTGACCATCAAATTTGAGTGTAAATGAGAAGTACCCAATTAAGATGAAATTTGCATTTTAAAATCGTCAAATAAGTTAATGATGAGCGTGGGGAGATTAATTTTTAAAATGAGATGACACCCGAGTAGCTGGCATAACAAATTAATTTATGATCCGTAAAATTCTTCAGCAAATTGAAAATTTTCTCTTAATTTAAAATGGAGATAGTGAAACCACTTTAGCTAATAGCAAGATGTTACTTATGTACTCGTATAACATCTGTAATGGAGGTATACAGGCTACAGAATTTGAGGTGTACCTACTTTGACCCAAGACAGGGTATAGACGTCATTCAATTATTTCCATAAATTCTAGAATTTAGTTACCTTTTTGGAAAAATATTCTCGAATTGTACCCTTAGACACGTTAAAAATTGTTAATCAAAGGCCAAGGCATATAAAATCAGTTCTAAGTTAAAACTGTGATCGACACAGATATTTTTTTGGGTTATTTATGCATTGCATCTCATTCTAACATACATTTTTCGCGAAATGTAGTCTAACATTATCTTATCCAAGATTAATGCCATAATCAGTTCAGCAGCAGCTCCCTCGGAAGTTAGTAGCAGTTTTACAACCAGTATCCATGAGAAAGTAAGTAATATATTCTGAGGAAGCGTTCTTTCTTACCAAGCCCGATCCATCATGAACGTCGGACACTAGACGATAGCGAGAACGTTCTCACATTTACAAACCAAATTCTGTTACCATAATAACAATGTTGACTTTATTCTCAGAATAATCTAGTTTTGCGGGATGCAGTAATGCAGGACCCCGCAAAACTGGACTGGCTGTCGTGTCACACAAGTATCTGTGTGTTTGAAATTTTAATTGCAATCGGGACCTGACAACGGTATGTTCTAAGGCCCACGCGCCCACGGCGACTTTTTGAAGCGATGCGGTCGCTAGCTGTGTGCCCTCGCCCACATAAACACGATTCAGTCGTGATGCAAACGCGATACAGTCGCGCTTCTGTCGCGAAGCAAACGCGCGGCACTAAATTACATGCGATCGCTACAGTTGCCACGCCACCCTTCCTCTCCGTTCTTTCCCCAATGTCGCGCGTTTGCATCGATACAGTCGCGATGCTGTAGCGTAGCGCGGTAGTAGAGCGTTGGCATCATGTACTGTAGCGCGTTGCAAATGCGATTAACGCACGTTAGTAGCGATTCTGTCGCTCGTTTACGATACGCGCGACAGCATCATTACAGCAACTTTTTACAAACCCGGCTTAAACGGTATCCTGCAAAAAACATTTCCTGCAAAAAATGGGATGTCTCAGTGGGAACAAGCACTAACTTAATGAAAAGTTTCACGTGATTATGTCCCCGCAGACAGCAATTAGCAAATAACAACGTCCTCCCAAGTATTAAGTTACATAGTAACGATACTTACGAGTACTTAGTCGCGGATAGGGGAACGCATAAATCTTGTAAACTAAGCTGGCCTGACTTCACCACAGGATCTCAGGACTTCGTAGCAAATAAGAGTATTTTCGAGAAATTATTATGAATATTAGTTTTTATCAACCATAATTACCTAGCAGTTTAAGCAATTTACTCTAACAACTAGATCATTAAGGTCTTAATTGAAAACAACAAAATAATTAGTAGTAGGTACCTACCTGCTGTAGCTAATCGAAATGGAAAAGATCTCAAAACGTAAAGATGCTATAACTCGGAGGTATAATAGACTCTTATCCATTACGTATTCCGAATGATAGTTGTCATTAATATTCATCCCAATTCATTAGCATTGCTTTCGCTACTTCCGTTAATTAAGGGAGTAAGTGCGTCCCGACTTCCGCAATCCTCATTTATGCTCTACCTCGTTGTAATAAGTGATAGTATCCATTGGCAAACACCTGAAGTATTTTGCGAGGACTAGAAAACTGTATAAGTGGGTAGATCTGAATGGAAGATATAGCAATATTTATGATGTAGAGGGAATCGTTTATGGTATAGAGATCCGTAAACGAACTAAGTCGCTGACATAGCCCGACGGATTAGCAAGCTGAAGTGGCAATGGGCAAGATACATAGTACACAAAACTAACGGCCGATAGTGTAAGTAGCAAGGTTCTGGAGTGGAGGCCGTAGGAGACTAGAGTCTGGAGAAAAAAACGCAGCGTAGGACGTCTACGCACAAGGTGGACCAACGACATCATAAAGGTAGCAGGAAGACACTGGATGCGGTCCGCTGACAACCGGTCATTATGGATATCATCGAGGGAGGCCTATGTTTAGCAGTGGACGTCCTATGGCTGAAATGATTCTTCTTCGTGACAATGTTATTCATAAAAAACAATCTCGTAAAGCTACATCAACAGCATCTTTACTCATAGCACTGTGAGAAAACTGAGCATGCGAGGAATTTGCGCCTTAGCTCGCCACATCAAAGTGAATACTGTGGCATCTTATGAAGCTTAGGCTCTATTTTGCTACGAAAACGTATTCTGATGTGATGTTGCTGTACAAAAAATACAATTAGTTTTTCATTTCTTAGTTTTACAATGCTTGAGAAACATATGCCTCTTATACCTACTCGTAAAATAATTTTTTTCGAAATACAACAATACGAGTAATTAAGTTAAGTGAAAGCAAAAGTGGCATTGGATTACCGGTTCTTTAGGTAGGTAGTTTCCTGAACGCTGCCAGGTGAGTCTGAGTGATTGATTGACTTCTTTTTATGGGAGAAACAGATAACTTCACTTAACACACATTCAGTGGAAGAAAAGAAAATATTTTTGTAATGATTCGATTATTGTTAGCTTAGGACACTAGACAGCGAGTGCCAGAAAGTCCACTTCATACCATCTGAGAGATCCGGCATTCCCAAAAAAAACACAGCCACCGAAAAAATACAGTCCACCAGGGACGCGCGACAATGTCTATGTATTTAGCATTAAACAAACGAATTCCATGCGGACGGAGCCGAAAACATCACTAATGTATTCTAAACCGTTGTATATTCGCTAAACAAAAGTAATCGGAAGCTACGTTGTGTATACTCAAGGATGTAGTAATTAAGCTCTCGGTTCTTCCACTTCCTACAGCTCAGCGGAAAAAGTATTCAGGTTGCGAACAAAACAAATATTCGGCGAATGCGGTTAGCCTCGCAACGCAAAGTTTTGGAATGTGTACCTTCTCACTTTGACATAGGTAAGAAATGTTTTTAACATCGCGTGACACAGCCCAGTGAAATAATTCAGCTCACACGATACGATTTTATTAACTTTTTCTCGCTCGATTATTATGTAAATAAAATTACCCAACTGCAATCAACATAATTTCTTCCAACACCCTTATCAAAAATCAAATGGGCATTTATGAAGTTAGCTCTACAATAAAAGTAAAACTACTACTCAACCAAAGTAATGAATGTTCATTATAAAATACGTTGTGAATTGTAGACCATAGAAGATTTTCAATCATAAACATCCAGCGAACTGGCTGTTACCTTTTTGCTATATGACTAAACCGACAATACGAATCCATCGAAAGGCTCCTAAATTGCGCTTAATGGATCCCAAAATGAATCCACCTCAATTGGTGCGTGGGCATTATTTGCTTAATTAAGCCTTCTCGAGAAGCTCGCCGCGAAGGTATCCCGGATTTTGTGCAGCCAAAGTAGGCCAGGATGAAGACCTTTTGGTTATTGTTATCAGATTTAAACCAGATAAAAGAATACAATTTATTGATTGAAGAGATTGTTTATTTAATTGAACTCGCTAATCTTAGGAACTAGTCAGAATAGGATATTCCAGAGCATCAATGAAAAATGTTGTGAAAACGGGAAAGAAAGTCAAAACTATTTTCACGAAACGAAGTCACGAGCAAAGCTAATTTTCTATCAACCTTCTATAACTGAGGCTTTTTCTTGATAATAGTCTCAAGAACTGAGCAAGTAAAATTAAAAATAAATAAACTTTTTCAAGTAACTCTTACAAAAAAGTTAATAGTCAATCGACTTCAGAGTGGTACCCAAGGACTGGAATCGAATAAATAATTACTAGGCTCATTTCATATGATTGAATATTAATTCAGTTCAGACTTTGACCGTGTTTGTATAGGCTGATCGATATTTGATGGTATTTATAAAGTAAGAAAGTGTTTTCACAGTTCTCAGGCACGCGGATTTTGTTCAAACTGTTAACCCCACAAGATGATAAAATAACAGCAAGTAAATTAAAATTAACAACATAAAAATAGAGTTATCGATACTGAATTGGTTTCATTTCATTTCAATTTTTCTCATATTGTTTCATTTTAGTCCAACGATTAAACTTTATATATTTGTAAATGATATGTAAATTACTTACCTGAAAATTACTTACGTGGTACGCAGTGATTTTTCATGAACAACGCCGTATACATACTCATCATGTGTCTCTACAATGTAGGTAAATATGAGAGCACTTACGTAATAAGAATACAAGAAAACAGATCTAAAAAACCTATGCTGCAAGTAACAAACGAATAAATAGGTATCCGTTTTCAATCTCGCTCCTGAACGAGCGAGTTTCCCTAAACACGCCACTGAAATTCATATTGGAAAGAAAATAACGTTACAAACGCCCTGAACGTTTCTATTCGATTACGTCGACGTCGCTTTACTCGATACGTATTGGTATATTCGGAATGCCTTCATAAAAACAACTGTGAGAGTAAACGAAACGCAGTTAATGTATGATTGTTTTTGTTACAGAAAAATATACAAGGTAGATAAGTAGGTACATAAGGGAGAGTCCGCTAATTTGGACCAGTTTTTTTCAATCCCATTTTACACATAGTTTTCTTTTGTTTTTGCTAATGTCCATGGTATATAATAAAAGATACATTATTCAACTTACTATTTCATAAGTATTAATTAATATGATTGTTGTATATTTAGCACAAATCAACAAAGTACGAGTTCAGAGCTTCGGTCCAATTTAGCCAACCGGTTCGATAATTTGTACCACAGGGTTACTAAATTGGATTTCAATAAATTTCAAGCCTATAAAAAAACTATGGCAAAATATTATACGATACATTCTTAACAAATTAGGAAACGAAAAGGAACAGTAGTTAATAACATAGACAATCGATATTGTTTTACACGTTATCACGATTTTGAGTACAAGTTTTGTAATTCCAATTATCGTAACGCACACTTGTACCTAATCTACTTTGCCAGTCTTTTGCTTTCATTTATTGTTAGTCAAACATAACTACGCTATTATAACTTCAAAATATGATTTACTAAAAAAAATTTCAAAATTCTTTGGTAAAGTTCCATACAACTTGATGTGGTACAATTTAGCCGACTAAGTGATAGTGCTTTTAAAAAATCGGTAAAAAATATACCTTATAAATACCGAAAATTGTTTCAAATAATTGTAATCCACACTAATTTACGCTTCTAAATAATATATTAGAAACACCCTGTGATTAAATTTAGCAAAATTACAAACTAAACATGTATTGTCAAAAGTTACTTGAAAACAATGAAAAAATACTTTTCAAAATAAAACACACGTGTTTGTTGTCACGGCAAAAACCACATGGCCGATATTAATTGATTTTAGTTGTGTATCGCTGAGTGTTGCAATTACAGACATTCTATAAATAGTTTACGAAATATGAGGGTGGTACAATTTACCCGGCGGTACAATATACCGAACTCTCCCCTACATTTTTAAAACAAAAGTTGTAGCGCCTCTTTTGTTTGGTGTGGTGGTTTCTGTCTTGTCATGAGATCTAATAATAGTATTTATTACTTACGCATTATTTGTACACTAAATTTAATATTTTGCAGGTAATTATTTCCAAAGTAAAGATAAAAAAAAATCATATCACTCTAATTGGTAAATTAGAAACAGAATTTCTAATGCGATGGGTATATTAATGTAATGATAGGAAGGTATATTAACTTTATGGGATGTACGAACATCATTATGTTCGAAAGTAAATCCAGTCACATAGATAGACGACTATTATTTTAGGCGGAAAGTACCGCTGCTGCGTAGAAGATAAAAAATAGACCGCGTTTTATTAAAGTTATCAAAATTCTCCAACAGAAAAATAAAGAAAGGCGACCAAGGCCTTTTCTACCACAATAAACACAGACTTTAATAATAATGTATTTAAAAAAATCTAAAGCTAAACAAAATTTCGATAACTTTATTTCCATAATACTACAATAATAATTGCGGATTAACTGAGACAAGTTTCATCAAATCAACTGAAATGGAAATTTATGAATGATTCATTCATGTGTTTATTTACTTTGCAAAACGTTATTCGCCACTCCATTTGGTTTATTTATGAGGGCCAAAAGAATTCATCAACATCCATGTGAGTATTTTAAGGTATTACTTTTTTGTTTATTACGTCACTATGTTGTTTACCCAACGGCATGCGAAACAAGATTGAATGTTTGAGAATCCATGTTTTTGGAGGAGGATCGTTGTTTATTAAGTGTATTCCTTTACATATTTAGCAAAATATGCATTATTCATACAATTTTGCCAAATAGGTATATTTGCATAGAAAGCGATATAACATGTTAACTAGTTAAGATAATTACTATTAGGTTCAATAAGCCAGGTTTATTTAATTCGCTCAACTTCTTTAATTCTGCCAAATATGTATGTATATCTTTAAAACTGGGTCGGCAAAATGTATGCTGACGGAAATTAAATATTCCTTCTCAGTTTCCTTTGGCATTTTATTAAAGCTCCGCTGGTAAGTATAGCAAGGTTGTCGCAAAGGGCGTTTTTCAGAATCGTTTCCCACTGATGACCATTCATGCTAATAAACCACATCTTTTATCTTTCTTGTAAGTCCATCAAAAACGCCTGTGACATATACAAACATACACATGAGTGATATTGGACTCGTTCCGTTTTTGCAAGACTACAAGAAAACCTAAAAATTACTTTCGTAAACCCAATGGTGTCATAAAAACATTCAATTGAATCTAGTTTAGAAACAAATTTGCACAAATTGGCACTTAGTGAAAGTACCTACAGCCGTTACAAAGTTGGCATTGTCTTTATCGTTTTGAGTCCGAAGACATAAAACAACTACAGTGAATGCCTGCGGCTTTGTTCGCATTTAGGTCTAAAATCTTAATTACAATAATAATTTCCTCGCATAATTTTGACATTCAAGTGAAGCTTATTCAGATTTAAGGCAACACAGAGCAACTCTTCTACTTTCATGAATAGTATGTATTAATTATTTACACATTCATAGGTAGGTTATAAATAAATACTAGTACGAATTTGTTTGCATAATTGAGCTGTACACACAATTTTAGTATTATACGGGAATTTATGAACCTCTGGCATAGTAATTATTACGAGTTCTTTAGACCATAATTTCATTACTTGTAAGAGGATAAGTATCTTGGTTCTCTAATTGCATTTAGTTCTTAAAGCTTCATAAGAAATACGAGTATTAGACTAAGAAGCAGCGCCACAAAGCTTGTCAACATTGATTTCATTAATCCCCGTCAAGCTACGAATAAAGAAAATACCTAAAGTTTGTTCGGAAAGCGATTTTCTGCTTGAAATCATTTTGGTACTTTGTGGTGATTTAGCAAAACGTAATCGGATAGAAAAGTTTTTGAATAAAACTGAACTTTAAGGATAATCTTTACAGCGCTGGACTCATTACGGAGACTTAAAAATATTTTAAAGTTTTTAGAAAATTATCCGACTTGATTAAGTAAACTTTTGGAAAGTTTTAAATATGCCCAATTATGTATAATCAAAACAAACAAACTTTTCCAAAGGTTTCCAATAAATTTGTATTTATTTAATGTTCTACCAATAAATATAGGTCCTACCTACTTTCTCTATCACCCCACACTCCAGGACATAATGAACAGAAATGATGATGTTAATCTAACAGTATCTATGTTTGCAGATTATTTAAGATCTACGTGGAAAGCCAATGTCGTTAGTATGTTAATTTTAACTTACATATAACATACGTAAAATATATATATATATTATGTGTTTAAAGTTGAATGTCGAAAGCTTACGATGTCAAACAATGCTCATGAGACAGCGTTGATTTCAACTGGGGTGTATTGAGAGTAATCGACGCTGTTATGTGCGCCCAGGGGCTAAACTAGGGTTGTCATCATCCAAATCAACAATTAAGATTACCTATTGTATTTATCAGCATAAGTATAAATAAAATAATCATTATTTCTATTACTAGGTTTTGACATATTAGGCTTTTTAAGTGATATGCGTAATTGTTCATATTGATTGAATGAGGGCTGATTTTTCAATCATCGGTTAACTTTTATCTGATGAATAAGTTGACATTGACAGTTTCAGTATGGGAAATATGTCAAAATGACAAGTTTATTCTTCCGTTAAAAGATATCCCTCCATTATATCCCTCCTCAAAACCATAATATTAATGACAAAACTTAAAAGGTCATATAGAAATATTCAGTGACGATTTGAAAACGTCTTTACACATGTGGCCCATGTGGGTCACCAGAACTTTGCTAACTTTTAAGTTCTTAGACATTTACGTCTTGACCGTTTAACATTACACTTGAACCCAGTTCATCCCTATTTCGATAAATTATACCATGTACGCGAACATTTACGAGCTTTTCATTTTATTGCAACGTCATAAATCTGATTCTCCATTATAGACATGTCCGATAACGTCCGTGGAGGTTACGATTATTGGGTACAATACCAACAATACCAATATACGATCTTGAGGGTGCGCATATTATAGTGCCATGCAAGCGATGGATCACTGAGGGTTATAAAAATATGTCATAAAAATAAATATAAAAAAACATCATCTACCTATATCAAGGTCCGACAAAATTACCTTTCCTTACGTCAGTAAGTTGGCTAGTAACAACCCTATTTTGGGGACAATTCCAAAGTCAGATGTTTAATAAATTAATTTATAGAAAAAAAAACAGATTTTATTTCATTCATACATTTAAGAACATTCACATCACGGTTTAAGATTGCTTGTTTCAATTTAATTATTCAAAAAAATAATATTAAGGACTTTTCCAGAAGAAAACTTCCATAATCTATCAAGCACATACGGGCCAGGTCGTCATTTATCACTTCGTTACATAAATTAAAATCGCTTGCCGCGTTTGTCATCGTGTTCCTCTGTGCTCCTCTGTAATAAATCTCAGAAACATTATGAGGATTTTAAAACTTGTACACACCAAAAGACATCAATCAAGTATAGGTACCAAAATCAAATATTTTTAGCAATGCACATGCACGCATAAACCAGTGCCAGTGTAGGCTCAGCTTTAAGCTCTATATCCATGAATTCGGGTCTACGTCATCTCTTGATATTACACGTGCGATATTACCATAGTAATCTATTTCTGATAGGCATATTGATATTGTACACACAATGAGATGACAAACTGAAGACATCCCTGTGGTTTAGCTGAGCAAATGTTTATTGATACATATTGACTCTACGTCGGCGTTTGTGATAGGTGTAGTACTACCTACTACACTTATTACCGTGCTTAAGCAAGCATTGTTTAATAATACGGGCGTTACTCTCTGTTGTAAATGTTACCACTCAGTGATGATGTTACATGGATTGCTATATTTTTAAACGAACATTACAAAGTTCAGGTGAATGGGAGTTTAAACATAGAGCCCATTGTCCAAGTACAATACGCCCCCATTATTTAACACGTCATTTCATATTATACCTATGTACAACACTTTAACCGACGAAAAAACGGAGGAGACGGTAGTCGAGTTGTTGTGTAATATCAACTTAAATTTTCTTTTATAGTAAATACATACCTAATTTTAATACCTAATCAAAATTGCAAATACCTTTATATGCAATTTTGATTGGATTGGAATTGGAATCCTATCAAGAATACTTTGTTAACATTACCTAACTTAATAAATTCAGTACTGTCTCATTTTCACAAAAGTAAGGCTGTACTCCCAATTAAATCATCACAAACTCACGAGAGACTCTTTCTAATCAAATTTAAATGTACTCAGAATGAAATTACACTCTGTATTCTGTATGTTAATCACCCTTGAACGTGACAAAACTTTTGTACGATTTGCAGTCGAGAATAAAAGCGTTTCTACTAAAACATTGTTGTATTTCATGCCTGAAAGAATCCTGAATATAATAATATTCAACAGCACCTTATGTAAATTATGCATTAATTATGACCTAAATTATACAATTCACAAACCTTAAGTAAACTATTGAGTTACTAGCTTTCCGCCCGCGACTTCGCCAGCGTGAAATTTTGTAGGTATGTCACAGAAAAACTTTATCGGGTGGAGTCCCTGTTTCAAAAACCGGGATAGAAACTATTATTATTATGTCCTTTCCCGGGACTCAAACTATCTACATGTCTATTTTCATCAAAATCAGTTCAGTGGTTTAGGCGTGAAAGCAACACAGACAGACAGAGTTACTTTCGCATTTATATTATTAGTAGGGATTAAATTATGCATGAGAATGAAAGCTACTCGTTCAAAATATTCCAAAAAAATAATTTAGATATTTACTTTTAACTTCAGACAATTCATCACTGGGGTTTCATCTGTATTTCTTTATCTTTATTATAAAACAAATTCAAATAGCGTTCAGTTTTGCGTATAAATAAACAAGGATTATTCCTATATGTCCCACATTTTCTTTTGTAAGCTACGCTGTGTGTTATATTAAAGAGTCAGTATTTACCATTCGGGCACACAATATGCGATTTGCGTCTAATTGAAACAAAACTAATAAGCCTAGAAAGTATAGAAAGTCTTTATTACCGTGCTTACGTCTAGAAAAACATAATACCAATGTAACTAACCGAACAAGACGAAATACAAATCAAACTACGCCTTCAGTTTTACTATCTAGATCTCCATAACTTTCCCTGACTTATATTGAATTTATTGGAACTAGGTATCACCCTACCATACTTCCAAACTGGAAACGTAAACATGTTTGTTCCGAAGGGACAAGTTAGGATGTGAATTCATTATTTTCATCAGAATAGGGTCGAATATTATACATATACTAACGAGAGCTGATTTGTACAGCTGTAGAGCATTGTTGGTGAGCTGAAGGACAGACTGGAAATTATTTTAGGTATGAGTAAGTTTATTTAGTATATTCGCAGAATTTGCTACGCTTGCTTATTTTTGATATTTGATTCACATTAATAAGATTCAGACCTCGTAGCCTTTATTATTTTAATGAAGCACATTACTTAAGTCTTCTAAAGTCGATTGCTGAATACAGACCTTCTAATTGCCTTCTATCAAGAAAGATAAATGACTGCAGCATCTAACCTTAATTAATCTTTCTTTATGTACCTACTCTTTACCACTTTACCATCAACCTTCGATTCTTTACGCCATGTGCTCTTTACGCTTTTTAAAAATTCTTTTGGTAATTTGGGGCTATGGCTCGTGTTTATTTTAATTAGGCATCGTATTTTATATTGTAATTCCTTTTTCTCTATACCTACTTAATATTACTTATGTTTACTAAATAGGAATCATTGAAAATTCTCTCCATAGAATTTTGTTCACAAACCGTGAACACTTCTGACTAAACATCGAACAATAAAGTTCCGTGCGGCTAGCGGATTAATTATGTAAACATCCCTGTACAGGCCCGCGTTAATATTGCACGTAAGCCTTTAACAAAAGACCCTTCTTTTTCGCTGGAATTTTAAAGCGAACAACCATTTTTGCACTAAGTACTAACTTGGCTTAAAAACCGCTGAATAAGTTACAGTAAAACGTACCATCATTTGAGTATGTAATATCATAATATTAATTCCAAAGTAAAAAACATTACTCATGTTGTTACGTGCATGCTTACCTTCAAATGTTACAGTTAAAAGAGTTGTGAAATAAAAAGTCGTTTAAATAAATCTAACACAAAAAATTAATTGTTGTAAAAGCCTTTAATGCTAATGGCTTTTGAGCTGAAAAGAATTTATTTAGCTAAAGAGCATTTACGAGCTGCTTCCACGATTCGAGATTAGGCAAATACTACGGAATGTAAGTGCTTAATCCATAGACCTGGCTGCCAGGTGCCGCGGCTTAAGTTCACTTAGAAAATGGGGCCGGTCTATAATAACAGTCAACTTACACCGTTATAATTGTAAGCGTTTATTTATGATCCTCCCTTCTGGAAAATTGTTAAGAATGAAATTGGAATTTTGTAGATGTTTGTGTTTTTCCTAGAAGATAAAATAAAGTAAGCGTACCTACTTCGTTCTTAGCTCTCACCATCGCTCCATTATAAATCCATTTCAGTTCAGGCATAAAGAAAACATTATTGCTGTCACCATTACAATAATATTGTATAATGTAATTTCAAGACTATAATTTTGGAGAGTGCGTAATGCCATACAATTATTTGTCATAAATCAACTCACTTCAAAGTTTTTTCTGACGATTACTGATTTTCTGTGAAAGTGTATTATTTTTTTTATAAAATATACTCCAGCCTACTTTCGTATTCAAAGGAAAAGAATAAAATCTGATACTAAGAAATGGTTTAATGAAACAAGTATTAGATATTCTGTAGCCAAAAGACTGTTTCGCTGATCAAAGAAAGAGATTTCAGTAGGAATTCTTTTGATGAAGTGTTTTGGTGTTCTAACAAATCTTATTGCAAAAAATATCATTATAACAATGTTACAGGACAGAAAATATTCAATTAAACTATGGTACCTACGGGGTGACATGATACATTTTTATGAAAATGCAATCAAATGTATGGGCAAAATCGATAAAATGGCGTGATAACCGCTTATCGCGGAGCGCATCTTAGGCCTACAGGATAATTGATTACGTAATCAATATGTGTTAACAACATGTTCATTGACTACTCGTAAATATATTGTATACAATAAAGCATTCATCGATCTATTATATTATTTACTACCTAATATTCTATTAACCGCCAAGCTAATTAGCTTTTAACTTTGCCCAAAATTGATTAAGCCCGAACGTCAGTAAGCCGATTACCACGGGCTAGTTGGGAGATAACCAGCACAATGGAAAATTAACCTGTCACAGTATGCTTGCATAACGCCCAACACATCCTCTTTCAAGCTGGGTGGGTACTAAAAGGCTGCTGAATAAGTTAATTATCCTCCAATATTGGCCCCAATATTGAGACAAATACTTAGGCTAAGTTGCACCACCTAACTTTAACAGTAACTATAACGTTAACCAGTACTTTTTTATGGAGTTTGACAGACTTTTGAAATTTGTCAAAATTAAAATAAGATGCTGCAAACCAGCCGACAAGAAAACTAGAAAAATCTATGGTTAACTCTAAAGGTATAGGCTAGAGCATTTCTATGTAATGTAACGTTCTTACAAATGATACAATAAAGATTATGTACCTACGACGTTTGGTTCTTGAAAAGGTGACACTGACACTAGAACATTTCAAAGAGCGGCTCGTTGTTCTGTTACAAGAAAATGTTCTATTCTATACTCACCATTAAATAACTTTATGGTTATCAACGAACTCTTTTGTTCGAGTGATAGAAAAATACTGAAAAATAATTATTTTTACTCGTACATAAAATGGATATCTCGGACCTAACGAAGTATTTTTCTTAACATAAACTATACAGCAGCAGCGAAAGTAAATACCGTATTTTGAAAAGTTTAAGATCCTTTTTCTTTATCCAGGTTATCCAGGAGGAGTTCTCAGGCTTATCGTCCCCAGCGGAATAAAATATTTACAGCAGACTTTGAACTGACTAAAACTCCTTGCTGTTTACGATTTCGGGGATGATTGACGAATCTAATGAATATTTCATCCAAAGTAAAAGCACCGAAATAAATCGAACATGTGGTGGTATTCCTTATTCATCCTTAATAAAATAAAGAGAGTAAAATGAGCCGCTAGTACAATAACTTTTTTACGTAACTGTACCAAAGGACGACTACTACTACGACGCACAGTGGTGCTACAGCTTTGGTGCCATAGTAACAAATGCTAAGGCGGACGTGTTCTGTCAGAATACAGCACTTTTTTGCCGGCACTTTCGATTTTGATTAAAAATATATGAATCGTGGATGATGTCCTTTTTGATACTTGTATTGTATAATGCTATCAGTGGTTATGTAGGTACCTACTACAATACTACATTTGGTTACAAAACGAGTTTTGAACGAATTTGTATCGTAGTCAAAATACTACAAATACGCTCTGAAACTCTGAAATCCAACGGATTCTATCCGAAAATAGCATCATATTTGCATTCGGATGGACAGAAAGCCCTCTAAATTGTTAGGCGTTACCTATACAGATTACAAATCGCCACTGAAAGTTGCGAACTTTTATATAGGTACTAGATAAGCTGGTCAAAATAAAAAAAGTGCCAAAGAGTTGGCCTCCAATCAACTAAAATAATCATAAATTAATTGATATCATTAAATGATTTGAGGATTTTGTCGACTATAACCTTCGCGAGCTTTCAGACACACTGTTTGTAAATGAAAAGAGTGAAAATGAGTAATTAAGACCCCAAAGTAAAGACCTTCTTTTAAAAACTAAAAGGCTGCGACATAAGCTATGCTTAGTGCAGAAGCCGCTAGTCATAAGAATACTCTGTACATTGATTTAATGGCAATAAACATTTTTTATTTATTTTATTTTATTATAAGTTTTATTGATAAGTTTCATAAAATTAGTGAGTATGTGCCAGTTCAAGACAGTCTATCCAGTAGGTATAGAGGACTTTGCTCAGTAGTAGGTCATCGGACTAATGCTAATTGGGCTAAGGCTGTGTACAATGTGACTGCTCCGTAATTATTGGATCACGTGCATGTGCAGTCACGTCGGAAATTAGACGGTTCTCGGGAACCGCTCGGACGCAGTCGATCATGCGGATAGCCACTACTGCCTATTTGCGCGTCTGATCTTGATCAGTTACCTATAGTGCAGTGAGCTAAAAGTGAATTTACTGTAACTACCTATTTACTGTTCATGTTCATTTTACTCGATAGTACTCGTACCTAATGCATCGTAATTTTGCTTGTTGCAAGAGCACGGCCATCTTTAATTCATCAGAAGAAAATGGAGGATTGGGTCATACTCCCCACGCTGGCCCTTATGTATTCGTAAACACAAAAGAAATCCAACTGCGTTATGTAGTTTTACTAAAGTTGAAAATTAAAAGCAGAAATAGAAGTGTACTTATTCAAATATTTTAAATGAAATTTTAATCAACAATAGAGGGTTAATCGATACCGAAGCCGTACATGTAAGTGCTCGTACGAAACCTTATGATATGTGAATTCTGATATTTCCGATCGAGTTCTTGATATTGAGCGCTGAATACTCTTGCTAAAGGTTGATGCTGCTATTTTTACTACCTTCAGTAAATAACTAACGAAAGAGCTATATACGAGTAATTACCTATTTCAACACTGCACTGTGCCACAGCACTATAGCTATGTCATTTCTACAGAAATAGAATAGAATAGAAAAGGTTTAGAATAGATCTTTAGTTT
Organism: Ostrinia furnacalis; assembly: GCF_004193835.3. Lineage (NCBI taxonomy): Eukaryota > Metazoa > Arthropoda > Insecta > Lepidoptera > Crambidae > Ostrinia > Ostrinia furnacalis. Next base: position 65,872 of record NW_021137823.1, on the reverse strand, counting down.
TTTTTTATTCTCAACGAGGAAGCTCTTGGCCTGTATCTCACCTGATGGTAAGTGATGATCAGGCCGAAGCTGGAAGCGAGCTTCACCCAGAATCCTCAACCATTCCACCCAGTTCCTCACTGGGTATCTTACCTCTAAATGCTGGAACATAACAATGCCGTTAACATTGTTGTTATGGCGACAGACTTAGGTAAGATGGTGGTAGCAAGCCAGGCGGACTTAGAACAAGCCCTACCACCAACCAAACTGAACAGAAAAATCTGCCCCCATTGGGAATCGAACCCGGGACCTCTGCGTCTGAAGCAGGTGGTCTTTACCACTAGACCACAAAGGCGGTTAAAACGATAAACGATACGATATAGGTTTGATAAACTGTTGACTGTGCAAGTAAAGACGTAAGTCGCTGTCTTTGTTGCCAGTCTACCGGTTCCTTGATCATTAATTTAGTGTTCACCTGTTGCAACAGCCTGCTGTTTGAAGCGAAGCGTATAATTTGCATAGTCGAGTTAGAAACCGTTTGTTTGAGATTGTCCCGCGAACGCATGCTTATGTACAGGCACGGACAGCGAGGAAATTAGGTGTCCTACCGCGCGACTGACGTGTTCTAGTACAAATACAAAGTACTCATAGAAGTACAAGTTAGAGCAACTACAAAAACCTGAAACGAGTTGCAACCACAAAACGATGTTCAGATTATCATTAAATGTTATTGTAAGAATTAATTAATAAGAACTGGTGATAATGAAACCCCAATATTATTTTAGTGTCGATGTAGATTGTAGACGATGGCCGTTGGGGCAGAAAACGTCTCGAGACGCAACCACGGGCCGGAAGACATAGCGTGGACAGGCCTGCTACTAGGTGGACCGACGATCTGGTGAAGGTCGCGGGAAGAACCTGGATACAGGCAGCGCAGGACCGGTCGATATGGAATACCTTGGCCTTGTTCAGCAGTGGACGTGATTTGGCTAAAACGAACGAACGAACAATTATTTTAGTAATTAGAAAAGAAGTTAATTTAACCCTACAATGAGACTATAGATGAGATGATTATTATGTTCTGAGCTGTTATGTTCGATATTCTAAAACCTCTCTTGTGCATTTCAGTAGTTCGATGCCGCGATATGAAAATAGAGTCGCTTAGCTGCAGAACCGAATTATATTTCTGAGATTGAATAAACTTGCTACTGTCGAAACTTCACGCTTGAGATGGCAAATATTCATTGATCCCGCCGAATTGGGGTTTTGATAGACAATCAGATTATCTTAACTTTGTATAACTTTATACGAGTAAAACGTCAACTTCATTTGATCTTAGCAATTGTTATTCGTAGGTAGGTTCTTAATACTGGATAGTTGTTACATACAAAATAAATATAGATCTTGAGTACAATATAAATAAACTCTTTTAAATGTCATTCAATATAATGATTAAAAAATACGGTTTCAATTGTTCAGTGGGCTGGAGATTAAAAATATAGTTTTTACGATAATGTCTTACAACACAACATTTCCCCATCCCTAGAAACAAATAACTGTCAAACGGAGTAAAATACAAAAGAAATTGGAGAACAGATTCGCAGCACGACCCTTCAATATTCGTTACGGCGTGAATAACACTGCCAATTTCCAGTTCTATTTACTTTTAACGCTGCCCTTGGTAATTACGAGGCACAAAGTAATATTACAATGTTCTGCCTAAATAGGTAGTAGCAACAGACAACGGCAAATCAAGGTAAACACTGTGGCATCTTATGTAATTGAGATAGATACTATTTTTCAACAGAAATGTATAGGTATAGGAGCACCGTGGGACAGGCGCCTTATCACCCCATCTATCATCCCATTTCCTGGTACAAATTTAATATTTGGTTCCGACCGGTAAGATGGATGGTAAGAATTAGTGTCCACCATAGTGGATCGGTAAGATCTTTGCCAATTCTTGATTTTTTAAAATTATTTATATAGGAAACGACACGTGATAGAGACGATTTTGTGATCGGAGTATTAAATAGGAGAAACCTATGCGACTTTATTAAATGAAAATCGAAAACAAAGTACGTGGCGGCTCAAAAGCAAAAAACTCGTAACATTACAAAACACTGTGCAAAATTTAACCTAAGTTAGCTAGTTAGTAGGTACCTATATAAACTTTTCAGACATCCATGCTACTTGCGTGACCTTGTGTGCTAAGTAGGACCTTTACTTTATAATCCTTTCAATAGGCCAGACGACTTTTTTAACTGCCCGACATCTGACAAATGAAGCCAGACCATTAATAAAATATCGGCTCGCTACATTTCTCAATCGAAAATACCGAAAATACCGGCTAGAACACACAATTAAAACTTTCTTCATTTACGGATACATTTCAAAGTTAAAGGATCATTTGGTGCGAATCAAAAGTTATTGCGAACAGAGAAATATGACGCTTTACAAATCAAGAACAATGGACTGTAAAACAATACCTTTAAACTGCCAACCCGTTCTGTTTACTAAAAACAATATTTTCTCACTACAGTGAAATATTTTTATACAGTTAAAAGAAAGGTTACATGCCGCGAAACCGCGATCGGCCTTTGATTTCATTTCGAAGAAATAAGAATTCTTCAGCATTAATAGGTACGTACTCGTACTTAGGGTCTATGCACACATTGTTTTTTATGCGCCATCGCGACGCCGTAGCGCGTTCGCGTTTTTAGTGACATAGATGTGATATACCTACACGAAAGTCGGATCCAATCTATAGACGTATGTAGGAGGAAGGCGCGCGTTTTAAAAACGTGGTGTGCACAGGCCCTAAACTCGCATAGGTATACCGTACATCGTATGTTTTCTGTGTTTGAAGCAAAAAGAGAAACGACGCGCATTCAGCTCAACTGTATCAAGTTACAGAAATTTTTATTTACCAGGAATACACAGTTCCTAGATTCACAATAGTGCTGAAATGTTTCCAACGCCTGGAAGCTTAGCAAATATGACTTTGTGACTGTGGATGCTTTCAATAGGATCCCGTACAAACAGACCGAATGCATTTGTGCAGACGGAGAGTAAACAGAATAATGCATTTCTTTGTGATTTGCGGATGTCCGATAGGAATCTCGCGAGACGCGTCCGGATACTTTGATGTATTGAAATTTATGTTGATTCAAAGTCAACTTTAAAGCAGTCTCTGGCAACCCGTCTGCATTAATATAGCTTGAAGGTGTTTCTAAAGTAATACACAAACTTGTTTTATTCTAATCGTCTTTTATTCTATTCGTTACTTAGCAGTTTTCGGTAAAAAAGAACAAAAAGTTAATCATAAAGCCGTATAGCCAAAAGTACAAAATATCAATGGCGATGAATAAAGAAGCAAAAATATTTTCTCTGTAGCGAAAAATATTTCGATAACTGAAAGTTACGATTACGACTAGAAGAAGCGACATAACAGTTATTTTCGTTCATTTTACTTTGCTTACAATGTAATTTGAAAACATGAAACGATTCAGAATAGTGACAATCGGTACTAAAACGCTGCCATCGAAGAGTCGAATGGCAAATAAACGTGCCACTTTGTGATAGTCGATACCCTAACTGGATGGAGCACAGCGCAGACTTATTAAGTAACATTATGGAGTGTGTACGTGCAAGCGACACGATGACTGTCGAAACTTTGTCTTTTCCTTCTTCAAACTTTGTCAATTTTTGTTTGATATAGTAGCCACTTCCGTATTTAGGTTATGTAGGAGTTCAAGGTCTGCTGATTGCTTGTACTTAGGGATGTGCGCGCATTCAGAGGTGGAATTGTGTAAAGCAATCGTAATCATTTGACAGTTCATAATGTACGATTATTCTGTCAAACGCTTTGTTTAACTGACTTTATCGTACGTTATGAACTGTCAAATGACTACGATTGCTTTACACAACTACACCTCAGATCATCATAGGGTTAATAAGAAAAATATAGAACTCCCCTTAACCTTTACAGAAAACTATATTTTTCGATGGTCACTGGCCTGTTTTTCCTTATAGATATTAAACAAAAAAAACATCATATTTTTATACATTAATAAAAAACCCGCCCACTTAAATATTTTCAGTGACAAGCATATAATTTTTCCCGTTAACCTTTAATATGTTACGACATGAACAAAGTGAAGGATGTTTCTTGGAATAAGGAAAGATAAAGTTTAACCAAGAGTACCTAAACAAGTATCTTCTGTTTTTGTACGTTATTCTTGTACAAGAATTTCTATTTATCTTATGTTATTTCCAACTAAGTTTGTCATTTTTATGATGGTTTTATGTGGCTAATTTGGTATTTTTCCTAGTAAATACTTACTTAGTACTTGACAAAGTTATTCAAAATCTTTGATTTCGCTTTAATGGATTTAATTGACATTATTATTTAATATCTATTAAGTGGGCGTTAAAATAATGTCTAATCGACTGGCACAAAATTATTTCTCCTGTATTAGACAGACCTAAATACAAGGCAGATAATACGAATCTCGTTGACGCCAATGATCGACAGTGAGGGCTCGTTATTAGCACCAGTAGATACTTATCCCTCCCGAAATTGTCACTCACTCTAGATAGGAAAATAGTCCCTCTAACTCTAGCTGAAAATATCTGTTCGATGGTAACAGATGATATAATTACTAATGAAGCGAAATAATCACGATGATCTAACTTAGACTCTAACTAAAGGATGCATAAGACGCGCTACGATTATTTTAATCGAAACTATCGCATAAAATTGTCATTATATTTCAGCTAAAGAGGTTCACAAGTGAGTACATTCGCAATAGGACAAAATGAGAGTAACTATATATATTGCCTACGGAGAGCGCGCTACAAGTGTCGTAGAAGACTATCTCGCACGTAATCGTCTTAGCACTATCTATACTACGAATATTGCATATAAAAGTTTCCGCTAGTAACTGCAGTCTCAAAGCACAAATGAGAGATGCTTACTGGTGGTCTAGGGAGTGCGTGTGCCTGTGGCGCTGTCACTGCACTAATACAAAGAATATTGTTATTAACTGCAGCAAAAAAAGAACTTGTTTGTGGTTTACAGTGACTGTGTGCGTGGAGAGCGCGCTACAAGTCGCTCGTAATCGTTGCAGCACTAGACAGTAGATACTTAGAACATTGCATCTAAAGGTTTCTTCTTAGTAACTACAACCTCTTAGTGAATGTAACCATAGTACATGAGGGTATTCACTGGTGGTCTACGGAGTGCACGGTTAGAGTGTGCTACAAGTGACTTAATAGACACATATCCCACACGACATCGTCACTGTGCTAGAAGCGCTAGAACGTTCCGTCAAAAGGTTTCCGTTTATGCGACTGCAGCCGCACAGTATAAGTACAAATGAGGGTACTCACTGGTGGTCTACGGAGTGCACGGTTAGAGTGCGCTACAAGTGTCTTAATAGGTACATATCTCACACGACATCGTCACTGTGCTAGAACGTTCCATGTAAAGGTTTCCGTTTAGCGACTGCAGCCGCATAGTACATGTAAATAAGTACAAATTAGGGTACTCACTGGTGGTCTACGGTGAGCGCGCGGCGAGGGGGCGCCACGAGTGCCACGGGCCACGCGGCCTGCACTAATGACTCCCTCACAAATTGCTCCCAAGACGGCGACGTCCCTGCAACGAGAGGTGCTGATGAGTTGCTTTCGAGTACTCTAGTGTGTGACGACAGCGTTTTTCTGTGACGTCTTTAAATTTAACATGGCTGTATAGGTCACGCAACAAGAGAAGGCGATCAACACAAGCAAAGATTTGTATCTGTATAGACATCTTACGTATTCTGACTGATTTCTGTGTTTTATATTGAAAATAAGTGCGAGCGTTCGCCTCAACTTTGGTTGCGCGACCTATACGTGGTACTACGATAGAGTCTATATTTTAAACTACTTGTTTACACCACTGCATAAGTGCATATATTATCTTTTAATTACCTATAGTGTCAAAATTCATGAGCCGCCACTCGCGCCGGACATGGCTCAATCCAACGGACACGTTACGGCTTAACGTGTCCTGAAAACCATGCATAAAATATTAAAAGTTAAATTGAAACAGCGACAAATTAAACGAGAATTTTATTTCCATCTTACAAAGTTTGATTTTTTAAGGGAAATAAAAGGTCATAAAAGTAACTGACGAAATTAAAAATCCCTTTATCATTATTTCAGGAAATATGAACAGAAAGGTGCGCGAGCCTATGCGATCTAGCGGGATATACCTACTTTTATATTGCGTTATCTCTCTATTTCGTTGTAAATACCACTAATTATTCGACTGGTACACGAGAACAATGAAGTTAATATGACACAATCAATTCAATTTACCAACAGTCTGGGTCGAATCGAGGTGAAAAAGAGGTCGAGTAAACATACAAACTGTGAACACACTATGACGAAGTTTGGATTGGACATCACAAACTAATGCAATTGACAGCGTTTGTGTTTAAATTAATCTGAAATTCGTTTAGATTTAGTGAAATATGTATTATTAATTTTGAAATGAGTGTAAGTGTTATTAATCAAATATTTCTTAATCAATCTTGGGCTTATACGTAATCACGGATAGGCAGACCTCTCACTTGGTGTTGGTGAACCGAAAATCTTGAAAAGATCACCGGAAGCAACTGCATACGGCCTGCACAGGACCGATCTTTGTGAAAATTTTTGAGGGAAAGGCCTTTGTCCAGCGGACGTTCTATGATTGAAACGACTAAAGAAACATTTTTAACAATGATTGCATACATTACACATGTTTATGGCTTCCTAGTGGCTCCACACTCAACTTTTATAAACGCAAGAATGGTGTAATAACAGTGTATTTATAAGCCGCAATCTTCAGCTTGTTAAATAATCGACCTTGAATTGTATTACTATGTGGAGTATTAAATAGCTTTGCGCTTTCGTGAGGCAATTAACACGCCAAGTGAAAAATAGAGGAGATCCTTGACCCGTTCCTCTACGCAAGTGCGTGTAGCGCCCCCGCGGCCAATTCCGGCGGTAATTGAGTTACGCCCTTTAGACTCTATCGGTACGAGCTGAATTGGTTAAATTCATACCGAGCAAAACTCCTATTTCATTTGAATATTGAAGTGATGTTACGAAGGATAGACAACTTAACTGTAGACACCTAGAGTAAAATTCAATACAGAAATATCTTTGGACATAAATTTTTACACCGAACCGTCGTCTTAGTCCCAAACTAAGGATAGCTTGTTGTAAAATTACCTACTATTTTGTTTACTTAAAATGAAACTTAAGCATAACTTTTTAAAAACAGGAGCAGTCATAATTAAAAGTTAAAAACCGGCCAAGTGCGAGTCGGGCTCGCGCACAAAGGGTTCCGTAGCAGCAAATATAATAAACTTATTATGTCAATTTATACACCTGGTGAATGGAGCCTAAACTCTCCCGATATTTTGCCTTGTACTTTTATGTATGAATATTAATTTTATATATGTATTTATAAATATTCCGAGCTAAAGAGGTGGCAAAAGCAATGGCAAACAAACCACAATCAATAGTATTCGGTTGTCGCTGAACACTTGGAAACTGAATACATGACTCCGATAGATACGGAAACAAGGCTTTTACATATATTTTTTGCGATTTTCCTAGAACACCAACAAGACTATCGTACACACGCAGTATTCCATTAATGTAATAAATACAACTCCAGTGCCCCACTAATCCCACGTCACCGTCATAAATTACTTGAAGGTGCGTCTCATTTTTAGGTACAGGTTCAATCAGTTCAGGGTGTTGAAATAATTCTAGCTCACGCGGTCTAAATGATGTGCACCGAAGTAACTTTTCATGAAATGCGCGAACCACATCATCTTCGATATAGTTATTATAATTCAGAATGTAGGAAAACGTATTATCTAAAGTATCCATTGTTAGATGATATACAATAAGCTTTAGAAATTTTAAAAACCTGCTACGAAACACTAAAATTTGCACCAAAAACAAAGGAATTTATATTATTGGGGGATTTATTAGTACGTGACCGGTTTAATAGCACCTATTAAACCAGTATACCTACTTACTTATTTTTTATAATAGGTACAATTCAATATTAAAAAGTCTCAACGCCAAATTCGACTTGCGAAAGAAGTAAATGGGAACGATGAAATTCTCTTAGCGCGCACAAGTGACAACGACGTCTGCCCTCACGTGTCTGCCCGTTCGGGTCGACGCGGTTAGCTATCTTATCCCCGCTCCCGCGCGAGACCACGCCCCGCAACTCACGCGCTGCAGCGCAGCGAGCGACCGATCTTCTTGAATCGATGTAATAATAATCTATAGGATTAACGCGTTTTAAAAATATTGGTTCGATGGATATGTTTAACCTATTATTACTCAACAATCACATTTGTAATATTAAACTTTATCAAATGCACAATGTATTTAAGGTACATTACTGGATAAGGATTAATGGCGTATTGCTTGAATAAGCTAATATTTCTCGTAAAAAGTACCTACATTATAAAGATTTTATATCATCGCGGATTTTAAAAGGTGTACAATACTGTAGTATATTTTTTGATCTATCTTATAAGGTTCAGCCATCGTTTTCAGTGTAAGCACAATAACTTAACCAAAATTACAGTTAAATCAACCTATCTCAAAAACTATAAGAGATACTTTGATCAAACCAAAAATCGTTGAAAGAGTTAATTAGCATGCATCACCTCTATTTTTTTTAGAATTTTATACCCCGTAGTTATAAAAATAGAGGGGGGGGGACATACTTTTTACGACTTTGAGAGCTGATATCTCAAAAACCGTTCACTTTAAGAAAAATGTTTTTTAGAAAACTTTATATCATTTTAAAAGACCTTTCCATTGATACCCCACACGGGTATGTACATCGAAAAAAAAATTTTCATCCCTCAGTTACATGTATGGGGGGCCCCACTCCCAATTCTTTTTTTTACTATTTAGTGTCATAATTTTGTAGCGGTTCATACAACACATATTCCCATCAAATTTCATCACTGTAGTACTTATAGTTTCCGAGTAAATCGGCTGTGACAGACGGACAGACGGACAGACGGACAGACGGACAGACGGACAGACGGACAGACGGACAGACGGACATGACGAAACTATAAGGGTTCCGTTTTTGCCATTTTGGCTACGGAACCCTAAAAATCAAGAGAATAAAAGAGACAATTGCAAAAATGGTATCCAACTTAGCAGACGTAGAAGACTTCTATTTTCTTCTATCAATATCTTTTAAGTAAACCTAGAAGCGGCGTCTTAGCATTTTCTTTGTCTGTGAAGGAAGTTCCCTTGCGTACTGACACATCATCTTAACTCAGTATTCCGTTCACAGTCAAACAGGACATTGAAAGAAATTGAACGTTGTGAAATAATGGCAACCGTTTCCCAAGCACATGACATAGACGCCAAGTGGAGTTATGTATCCGATTGGTAATTTGTTTCATCGAAACAACTCTGCCTCCGTATTGGAAAATAATACCTCCCATTTTGATTTGTCACTCCGCTAAATTGGTTTCGTTGTTTTGGTTACACATTCTCTTTGATGTGTCATTAGTAATTAATAACTGATTACATTGGAGGGAGTACATAATTTTAAGGGCAGATTCAATCGTCAGATATTTATCTGCAGCATTAGTTTAACAGTTCTATTTGATGATTATAAGAACGGATATTATAAACCTTTGCGCAGAAAAATAACTAAGTTTTAAAAATGCACCGATGTTACATTGATTTAGGCCTCTGTTAGCGACGTCAACCGAGAAAATGCGCTAATTCATTAATTAGAATTGATTAGCAACGTTAACAATCAGAAAATGTACTAAAATAATCAATTAGAGTCGATTAGTGATAAATAACATTCCATCTCTTTCTCACATTATCTGTCATCTCGCTTGCACATCAATTACTCTTCCACACACTTCTGGAATATTCGAGAGAAAAAGAAACGGGACGGCAACATCGGACCTCTCGCTTCGAACATTCCAGAACTATGGTCTAGAACATGAGAGACAGAGATAGGAATATCGGGAGAGAAAGGGATGGATATAGCCCGGGGATCTATAAATACGGAGCGAGGCGCTCCGGGAGACAAGTTTAAGTTTAAATGTATTGTTTTGTTCAGTTCAGAGAACAAGTGATCTGAAGAAGCAAGAACTGAGAAAAGGAAGCGAATAATAAACGCGAGAAGTCTCAGCAAGTGAAATAGTGGTTTTATTCCTGCAAGTAGCACCTACTACGCCTGACATAGTAAGGGCAAGCTCTCAACGGCAGTCATCATCGTCCGGTCAGCGCTCTCGAACACACACAAACGCATACAGTCCACTGCAGTCCACCACATTTTCCTGGTCCTTCGAGCCGGATCACCACATTTTCCTGGTCCTTCGAGCCGGATCACCACATTTTCCTGGTCCTTCGAGTAGCCGGATTACGGGAATAGCGAAGATGCCTGTCACCAGGTCGGAGAAGCTACGAGGTGCCGCCGCCGCGGCTAACGCCGCCGCCGCAGGGAGAATTACGTCGCCGCCGGTTCATGGAGGAAGTACTCCGACGGAAACCACGGATACTTCATCAACGCTGACCCCGTATCCCGCCGGGGGCGCGTCCTCACCGCGCATCGCCAGGGACCACGCCGCGCCGGCTGTTAGCACCCGGGTTATGGGAGAGCCCGGCGTGCATTTGGGAAGAGGGGAACCAGCACCGCGCTCCTACACAGAGGAGATAACCGCCGACGTCACGAAGCCACACGAAGCACTAAGGGCCCGTATCGCGGAAGCAGAGAAGAGACGTGCCGCCGCCGCCGCTTTTTTTTCTCCGAAACTTAAATGGCGCTACCGCGCCGCGGCCGCTGTGTATGTGTAAGGTCGCAAGTCTAACCTAACCTAACCGAGACTTTGTTATCCAGCTACAGGAGTACTAAAACCTTCATGTCAATAATAGTTTAACAAAAGAGATGTTAAAATTAGGGTTTTCCAATACTTCAGCGTAATATGCGTGATGCCGAAAGAAAGGTATACCAATAGGCAAATTTTTTTTCAGCCAAAGTATAATAGTGCGGAAACAACTTTCAGGCTAAACAATAATAGTTGTGAGTTAAAAGTACCTATCGGTCAATGTGGTTTGTCTAAATGAAATTTTAGGCGTACTGAGGGGCACCCGATCACACGACCGCGCTTGTGCCGCTTAGTTTTATACATTTCCTAATACAATATTGGAATTCTATAAAATTCCTAGGAAAAGTATACATGTCCTAGGATATGTGCGTATTAAAAAATCTCTGAAGCAATATTTCATACATTTCCTAAATAGCTTTGGAATTGTATACATTTCCTAGGAATAGTATACAATTCCTAGAATTCATACATTTCCTGTAACATACATACCATCCATCGAAAGTTTTTTCTCTTCTTCGTGTGTCGGATGATAGGTATTTTTCTAAGGCCACGGATACACTAGGGTCACAAATGGAGCATCATATTGCGGAACATACCAAATACGTGATGTTCCCAGGGTACAATGTTGCGGGACTTTACAGGCGTCCACACTAGGCAGTAGTTGCTGGGATGTCAACACGGAGCATGTCACGTAGTTAGAATGTTGCGCGAAATACTGAGAAAGTTATCATATTACTATAATGTTATTCGGGACATTTTTACCCTAGTTGTGTCCGTGGCTTTATGAACAACAGTGTTGTTGGGAGATTCTAATTCCGTCGTTTTCCCATAATTCGTTATAGGGCTGATTTTTCAATCCTCAGATAATTTTATCTGTAGAATAACCTTGTCATTTTGACATATTTCCCATACTGAAACTGTCAATGTGCTAAACTTATTCTTTAGTTAAAAGTTATCTGACGATTGAAAAATCAGCTCTTAGTCCGATTTTTAATTCGACGGAATTCTGACAGCTGTCATTTTTTGACAATTCAGATGTGATAAGCCTTTTTTGCTTTGAATTATTAATAAATAATATGAAATGAAATTTCATCAAGTACAACTTACAAGAATGAACTATTGTTTGTTTTGTCAATTCAATGTACACTAATTATTATGTACATTTTAGAGATTAAATAGAAAAAAACGTGTTTTAACATAAAAAAGGTTTGTAACCCATGGATTATTGACCAGGGAGTCCAGTAATAGAAAAATAATTTCCCAACTTTTTTTGTAACTTCAAAAATATGATAATAAAAATTCAAATAACCATTTTGAAATGATCAGTACATTTTTAAGCCTTAGTTTTTCAAGTGAAACCTTAAATTCAAGAAAGGATTATTTTTTAATTTGTGAAAATGCTCTCCATTCATAATGGGAATGTTTCAATGTTGACAACACTTCTGAAATGTCAAAATTCCGTCGAATTAAAAATCAAGGTAGGTACAGGGCACAGGCGACACGGCGCTATAGTGTTTTACACCGTGGTATTACCATTCTTTGCGTTATTATTTCACCATACGCACCAAGCATGCAATATCTGTAAACGTACTATGTTAGTGTTATTAGTGCAAAATAACACCAGTAATACAGTATGTTTACAGATATTTATAGAAATGATTGCAAATTGAGAATCTTTTTGTTCCAATCATTCCCGATTAACCCACATGCCTAAAAGTGTAGATACGTCTACTTATTTTTTATTGCTCAGCGAGTCTGCATACCCGTATGCACTTTACTGTTTTTCACAACCTGTATGAGCACAGAGGGAACTTTATTACAAAAAGTTGCTACTTACAGGCTACAGAGAACGGCACGGACGAGTGACAGACGGGCGAAAAAAACTATATAAATTTTAACGTGCTCCAGTTTTATGTTTGTAGATAACGGTGAATTCCGGGTTACTTTAAGGGCGATTGAGGGACAGATTTCGTTGTAATTAGAATCCATAAATGCTTAATTCTGTTACTTAGATTATTTGCCACAACATATCTACCATAAGGCTGAGTTGCACCATCTTATTTTAACTTTGACAAACGTCAGAAATCTGTCAAACTCCATACAAAAAGCACCGGATATTGTTATTTTTACGGTTAAAATAAGGTAAGGTACAACTGAGCCTAAATGTGTGTATTGCACAATAAAATACCTAGAGCGCGTTTAAAGAATTAAAGACAGAAATTCTCAATTTTTGAAATTGTTCTAATGGCGAGCGCGCTGGAATCCTAAAAAAGCATGACGGATCATAACAAGTTGCCCCGGTTCATAATTTCCGAGTAGATCGCAGCGTAATTTAACTTAGCCCATCAGACAATGCCGTTATTTCGAATAAGCATTTGGTGCAGACCGCTCTGGGAAATTGAAGACGAACAGGCTGCAACAACACAGATAATGTGAAACGCAAAATTGGATGCGCCGCGTTTACCCCATGATAAAGTCTATTACGAATAGCTGTCCGTTGGCGGGAATTGGGAATTTTTCGTGGGACGTAAAATTAAATCTTATCTTTGTATTTACGTGTAGATTATTATGACGGCAAGCTATAAGTATCACGGATTCGGTTTGGTTAAGATATTACTTAATTACCTAAGCCAGATAGTCAAAACTATTGTAGGTAGTATATTATCATTAAGTACATAGGATCAGCTTGGGATCAACAGATTAATTTTACCACGTTGGGCGCCATGTTCGAATAGATGGTCATTGACAGAATCGTTGCGTGTATCGTTTGTTCCGCAGTTTTATTTTATTTTTGTAAGCGTTTTTTTTAAGTGTTAAAAACTTAAAAACAAGCACACCAAATATCATGGATTTTAATTGATACTTATTACGAAAGTATTAATGTTGACAGATTAGCCCATAACTTCTAACTGAATGTTGACCATGATCAAAATACAGATCAGCAAATAAATGTTTTATTGAAAACTTAGAGATTTACTTTATCGATTATTCTGTCCAACCCTTTAGCAGACATTGATGGCCCTCAAATTAACGATAGACTGTCCCCGTATCACTGTCCTTCCATGGTCAGCCTTATTTATAGCGGTTGGAGATTTATTTACATTTGTATCCATTCCCCTATCTAAATTATGTGCTTTATCGCTATTTGTCCGTTTAATGTGATTTTTATTGCCAAGATACCTATAAAATTTTTGCTCAATTCTGCTGTAAAAACGATGTTCCGATTTATTACAAAAACAAAGTAAAATAACATGTTGGCAAGCACTCTACTTCTGTTTAATTATTGTTACGTGAGAAGGCAAAACTGAAAATTGATTTTAAAGTAAACAAAGATTTCAAGCAATATTTAAAAACAATATCCCGGCTTCAGGCGATTCTCGGAGTTCGCGGGAAGCTCTATTTTTTGCGCGTGTTTGATTTGAGGAATAATTATTTCTTTAATCAAGCAAAGAGGTCAAGGAACAGGGTATTGTGGCCGTTTAATTAAGTACGAATGACGGCACATCAATCTAAACACTGCAGCATATTAAGCAGCTGATAATATAGTAGACTTTGGATTAGTGTGCTTGTTTTACGAGTGTCATTAACGTGAGCTGTTACTTAACCTAGGCAGACCACCGACTTTTAGTTGGCCGATTGTTGGGCCCGGTTCTAATTTGTATGAAGTATCGGCCGATACCAAATCGGTGTAGTGTGCGCACTTCCATACATGTTCATACTGATCAATAGCCCGACCTATCAGCCAACTAAAAGTCGGTGGTCTGCGCTTAGGCTTCGCAGTAACATTCATATTATGATAGCACTTATACTCGTTTAGGTACTCGTATAATCCAAATCCTACAGAGGGTATACGCGATGATGACGTATTAAGGAACTCTTGCCCCGTTATCAAGTTTACAGTTACATGTCCTGAAAAATTCCGCCGCTGTTATACCTACACACAAACACCGTTTAAAGCTTAAATAAATATCTTATAGAGCTGTTACAATTTGTAATAGGTATATCAGCTTTCTAATTAGGTACTTTTTTTCATTACAACGGGGAACGACGCTCATGATCTGCATATCGCCTGACGGAAAGTGGTGATTAGGCAATGTGGAAGCTTCAATAGAAACTTCTCCCGGAATCCATAGAGCTGCAATTTTGTCATCATGGATGTGAATGTAGAACATAATTCACCAATGGCAAGGCATGGCATCGTAAATCCGTTATTTAAATGAAAATTCCCAACTAGTTATTGTCACAGTATTGCCATCTTGTCACACCCCCATTCCCGCTCTCCCATTTCCAGGAACGGGATGGCGGCCCAGTATATTAACACGCCCACAATTTATGTTCTATGGGAGTCGCCTATGAAAATTTTACGGCATTCGTTAACTGCAGTGCTGAAAAATTGCCCGTAAAGATTTTTTTCGGTCCTTTGAGCCTTAATTTTATACATTTTACTCGCTCACTTATTAATGTTGATTCGAAATTTCAGGGGATCCTCGTTACTCAGCTCCCCGTGTTGTAAAAAGAAATGAATTGTTTCAAAATTCTTGAACATATTGAGCTTGTTTCTCTGTTATATTTTTAACTAGCTTTCCGCCCGCGGCTTCGCCCGCGTGAAATTTTGTCTGTCACAGAAAAACTTTATCGCGCGCGTCCCTGTTTCAAAAACCGGATAAAAACTATCCTATTTCCTTTCCCGGGACTCAAACTATCTCTATGCCAAATTTCATCAAAATCGGTTCAGTGGTTTAGGCGTGAAAGAGAGACAGACAGACAGACAGAGTTACTTTCGCATTTAGATTAGATTAGATTAACCAACTAATTACAATACCATGTTCTTCCGACACAATGTTTAGCAGCAAAAAGTAACGAATAAACAGGGTCATGAATAATATAATTAAGGGTTTAGAGGTGTCGATAAGTCCCATCGGGGCGGTGTTAATAAGGTGTCGATCAAAATAATCTGCTTCACCTTGAAGAGCGTAAATAGGCTGGGTTATCTTCGCCTGCAGACTCGGCTGGGTCAGACAAAGGCTACAGTTTAATTAGTCTGTGCCCGAGTGAGACACATTTTGACATATAAACGAGTTCTATTAAACAGTTTTGTAATTAGAAAATGTTCGATGAAAGTTTGTAATGAGCTGTAAAAGCTGTCAGGTTTATGTTGGGATGATGGGCATATTGGGCGTTAAACCAACAGAAACAAAAAGTATACTAAATTAAAGCTTAATACTAGTACTTCATTTCATAGTATGACAACAATCCTGAAATACGCGGGGATACGGAGATAGAGGTCGTTGAATATGCAAAGTTTCCATAGTATTTCACAACACATTAGGGTAATAAAATAGTATTAGGTCAATTAGATTGCCTTTATCGATCATATTGAGAGTATTGTATCATATCTTACTATCGATTCTATCGATTTAGTAAGTATGTATACCGAATAAATCATAATCGATTATTCGATTGCAATAATCGATTATATTGCTGATAATAAGGAATTGAATTAACAATCAAATGATAGTAATGATGGTAATCAATAAAATCGATTAATCGAATTGTTAATTGATAAATCGTTATTTGGCAATATCGATTAATAATCGATCCGTAATCGATTATGCGACAACACTACAACTTAACTGGTAACTGGTAGAAATCCCATTGAAACATGACTGTTTTAATGTCATTTCTCTAAATGGTACCTAGGTATGGTCCTACGCTTATAATGTAGAACATGGTTTAAATATACCATTTCTTGGCCCCACTCCTGAACTGTTGGACATAATAATGGATAAATAACTTAATGTATTTAAAATGTAAGTAGATAAGTATATTCATTAATAATATTTTTTGTTTGCGCAATAAAGCACCTATTACTATTACANTACTCTTCCACACACTTCTGGAATATTCGAGAGAAAAAGAAACGGGACGGCAACATCGGACCTCTCGCTTCGAACATTCCAGAACTATGGTCTAGAACATGAGAGACAGAGATAGGAATATCGGGAGAGAAAGGGATGGATATAGCCCGGGGATCTATAAATACGGAGCGAGGCGCTCCGGGAGACAAGTTTAAGTTTAAATGTATTGTTTTGTTCAGTTCAGAGAACAAGTGATCTGAAGAAGCAAGAACTGAGAAAAGGAAGCGAATAATAAACGCGAGAAGTCTCAGCAAGTGAAATAGTGGTTTTATTCCTGCAAGTAGCACCTACTACGCCTGACATAGTAAGGGCAAGCTCTCAACGGCAGTCATCATCGTCCGGTCAGCGCTCTCGAACACACACAAACGCATACAGTCCACTGCAGTCCACCACATTTTCCTGGTCCTTCGAGCCGGATCACCACAGCCTCACTTATTCAGAATAAGGTAGGTAGGTATTTGACCGCAATTACACCTGATGTTAAGTAAGATGCAATCTAGTGTGATCCTCGTACAGTCAGTAAATGTGTGGTATATGTCTTTGTCTGTTCACTCTGGCCCTGAAGAAGCTCGGATTACATGCACTATCCTCGTATCCAACTTACAAGCATCTTGCCCGTATCCAATAAAGCCTGCTGATTTGAATAAGACCGCAGATGTTGAACGAAGTTACAGTTTTCTGTGTCCTAAGTTCTTTCCTCAGATCAACCCTCAACAGATTTTGAAATTGTATTCAAGCTTATACAAGTCCTTGCTTTCGATATTCTTTTGTGTGTACATACTTAATTTATTTATTCGATTTGTCTATTTTTAATTTTACAGCAACAGAACAGAATCGGTTTTCATTGAAAAATAAACATTATAAAATACTTCTGATAAGTTTGGACTATTACGTAGGTACGAGTGTCTGTAAAATTACTCATGTCTTAATTAGTAAACAGTATAAGGGTGATGTGTTTTAATTATCAGTTTTATATATTTTTTAATTTATAATTCATCATTTAGTCATCTTAAACTAAATATCACAAGTACGAATGTAAATTATGAATTTAGTCTACCTACCTACTAAATAAGCAAATTCAAATTCAAATTCAAATTCTTTATTGCTTTTTCTTATTAAGCAAGTTTTAACTAAATTACTTTCTAAGAAAAAAATCTTTGAAGATCCGTGAAAATAAGACCTATTCAATTTACGGAAATTACTTCAAAAATCTTCCCCAGATTTTTAAGCTAGCTAATAGTGTCCTCCTACATGACTCAATCACAGGAAATCTAGTAAGTAAGAGACTAAATAAATACTAGCGGCCGCCCGCGACTTCGTACGCGTGGATCTCGTTTTACCCCCCCCCTTCATCTATCTTACGCGGTTCAGATTTTTTCATACAAATGTTTTTTCCCGCTAACTCCCGTTCCCGTGGGAATTTTGCAATATCCTGTTGTAAATAAGCTTTAAGTTTACTAAGGTACCTACCTGCATGCCAAATTTCAAGCATCTAACTTAAGCGGTTTAGATTTTTCATACAAAAGGATTTTCCCGCTAACTCCCGTTCCCGTGGGAATTTTGAAATATCCTGTTGTAACTAAGCTTTAAGTTAACTAAGGTACCTGCATGCCAAATTTCAAGCGTCTAACTTAAGCGGTTTAGATTTTTCATACAAAAGGATTTTCCCGCTGATTCCCGTTCCCGTGGGAATTCCTAAGTATCCTATAACCTGACCAGGAGTATGAAGAATAATTGTACCAAGTTTCGTTAAAATCCGTAGAGCAGTTTTTGTTTCTATAAGGAACATACAGACAGACAGACAGACAGACAGACAAAAATTTTACTGATTGCATTTTTGGCATCAGTATCGATCACTAATCACCCCCTGATAGTTATTTTGGAAATATATTTCATGTACAGAATTGACCTCTCTACAAATTTATTATAAGTATAGATGTAGGTAATCAACGAAAATGTAAACATTTTAATCAGAAATCAACATAATAATTTAAAATGTAATTTACATGATATTATTAATAGTAATAAGAGACACGTAATTAATGTCGAGACTCAAATTTAATTATGCTAGTAATTATATCGTATAATTTGGGAATTTCATATCGTTAGTTTAATTTACGTAGACGAGCTCGGTAGATTTTATTTTAACGAGGGAATGTTATTACTCTATGAAGTTTCCTACAAACATCGTAGTACCTACGGACGACAGCACATCAAGCTTAACACAGTGGTATCTTATCTCGTTGCAATACAGGCTATTTTGCATTAAAAATGTATAGTCTGACGTGCTGTCGACTGTACATTACGCATAAACGAAGTTGAGAAACAACGCGGTTAACACTTTTTACTTTACCAGCCACTGGGTATACGAGAAGTTTCACAATTTATAATACCCGCCTTGAAGTTTTCTGGCTCATCTATACATAATGTTTGCAAGACCTGAGCAAAGTCAAAGCTTTAAAATTTACTAACTGAGACAATATGAGTTATATGAAGAAGATCATTAAGTAAATAAGAATGGGTACTAGGTACCTACCTAGCTATGAAGACTGTAGTACTTGTGAGAATGATAAGTATAAATTATGGAAATTCACTTATATGTTGGCGGGTCGATACTTCGCTTACGTTTGTATCGCTGTACCTACCTGACGGGCTTCCGTTGAGAAGGCATCCTTGCAAAATTTAGTTACTTACCCTATGCCCTTGGACTTATCTCAAATTGACATCTAAGATCTATTGTTGAGCTTACTGCTCTTTAGGTAGGTACATACGACAGCACAAGCTACACCCCGTTTCATCTTATGCCGTTGTAATAATATACTCTTGGAGGTCTATGAAAGTAATTACAACAATTTTCCGATCACAAAGTCAACTGGTTTCAACTTTTACAACCTTTTATTTTACACAATGTTATATCAGACCACTAGCTTTTTATTTATTTAATTGATTTCGTTGCGGGCCCAATGACAGTTAAACTTTCCCCCGGGACAAAGTTAGCGTCACTGGTTGGGTTTTTATTGGCGGTCAAGCTATCCTGGCTACAAAAAATACCATTTACTTATTTGGCATAGCTTTAGGTTAATGTAAAACATATAAGTATTATTATGTGGCATTGTCATTAAACGTTTTCAAATAACAATAAAAGGATGATGTAAATGAAGTAGGATGAGTATCATTCAAAACAATCCAGCAACGCGACCGTTTCGTATTTTATAACAATTGACTTGGCATTGCTATTTGTAAAATTATAGACCAAATGCTGAATTTAATAACTTGACAATGTGATTTCTGCTATTATTTATTGGTAATGCTATCGTTAACCATTCACGAGTGCGTTTACAGTACTAAGCAATGATTCTGTTAAATGTTATACTTATTCGAGCTTTATGATGTTGAATTCTCATTATTACCAACTAGCTTTCCGCCCGCGGCTTCGCCCGCGTGGAATTTTGTCTGTCACAGAAAAACTTTATCGCGCGCGTCCCTGTTTCAAAAACCGGGATAAAAACTATCCTATGTTCTTTCCCGGGACTCAAACTATCTCTATGCCAAATTTCATCAAAATCGGTTGCGAGGTTTAAGCGGGAAAGCGTAACAGACAGACAGACAGACAGACAGAGTTACTTTCGCATTTATAATATTAGTTGGGAGTTGGGATTGGTACTCATTCTCTCACTCATAAACATTTATGCGATCCTCACTAAGCTATATTTTAATGCAAAATACTAGTAATTACAGTTAATTAATATACTGTAATATATGTACTTTCTATCCGGTTATGTCAATCGTATCTAGAATCCCTCCCAACTAATATTATAAATGCGAAAGTAACTCTGTCTGTCTGTCTGTCTGTCTGTCTGTCTGTCTGTCTGTTACGCTTTCCCGCTTAAACCTCGCAACCGATTTTGATGAAATTTGGCATAGAGATAGTTTGAGTCCCGGGAAAGAACATAGGATAGTTTTTATCCCGGTTTTTGAAACAGGGACGCGCGCGATAAAGTTTTTCTGTGACAGACAAAATTCCACGCGGGCGAAGCCGCGGGCGGAAAGCTAGTTCTAGATATAAGTCCATCGTCAATAACGTGCATAGAAATACTTCCTGGTTTCTAGAACACAAGGCATGTCTTGTAGATTGTCTTGTCAACGAGAGAAATCTCTTTCACATCGACTGTCGCCTTCAAGATTCCTTCATTTGATTAGCGTTTGCATGTTATACAAGTACCTACCTAAATATAATTAAACTTTTGACCGATTAAAATTACATCACTGAAGTTACATTTATGTTAAAGTACACAAGTAGGTGCTAAAGCTACTTGTGTATTTAAACAACTTGATTAGCAATTCCCTTGAAAACATAAAAGATAAGTACTGTAAGTACGCTCTCCGGTAAAGACCTAAGCTGTATTTATATTGTACTAAAGCTTATCTAAACTCGTCAGGGCTTTTGTAGTTTTGTAGTGTTTGCTTCGAATAATGCTCTTACACTTTCACTTTATGCTCTTAAGTACATACACAGAGAAATAAGTGTTATTTCACCTCCATAAGGGTACATTTTATTGTTTTTAATGTTAATTCAATTCCAATTGTTTCAGGTGGCGCTTACTATGGTATCCGAAATAGAAAAGGTCATTTGTAAACTTAGCATGCATAATACCGAAATATTGCTGAAGGAAATAGAAACCTAAATGTGTTACAGGGTTTGTCTTTTGGGTGTCGTTGGGTCGCAGCTGTAAGTAGGTTATCAGTGTAAAATAAAGTTTAGGGAAGCCATTCTATTCAAATAAGTAGGTACTCAATTTGATTCGTTAATACAAACTCGGAAACATTTAACAGGACTAACATCTATTCGTATATTGGCGCATCTACTAAAATTGTACTGGGGAATTTCTTTTGCTCAATATTATTTTCTAATTCAAGATACCTTGAGTAGCTATTTAAAAATAAAAGAAATAACGAAGAAAATCCAACAATCATCCAACCTGCCAAATTACACAGCCATAAATAACGAATAAGTATTATGTTTTAAAGTTTTCAAAATATTGAAGCGTCAATAAAGATGTCACGGTAATATTTGCAAGACCTTAACTTTCAAGAAAGTTTAAGCCTTCAAAGCCTCGCCTCCGATGTCTTATAGAGATTAAATCAGTTTGATGAAGACTGCCACTTTACGCATGGGAACAAAAATAGGCTCTTCAATATAAACTTAATAGTAGTCTCAGATGAACATTTACAAAAAAACCTAACCTAAAAACTCGATTGATCGATAAATTACAATCGAATTTTTAAATAATTGCATAATTTATAAATCACTTTTCCAATATCGATGGAAACTGGCTCTAGAAAATCTAATAATATGTTAAAAATGTCCATTAGGGATAGAAAATCCTGGCATATTTGTAGTGGACCCACAATAACAATGTTAGATTTAGGGTACTGCAGGTCGAGTCAAATACTAAATCGAAAAATCTAGTCAATAATTAAGAACTTATTCTGAATTTTTGGTAGGTACCATTAGGACATTAGACCACCGTCATTCCAATTTTAGTATTTCTTATAACTATTTTTTTTCTGGTGCTCAGTAAAATATTCATAATCTATCTTAGATTCCTCCTACTTCGGGTTTAGTTACGCAAAAGAGTTACTTGACGTCGCAGAATAAGGATCTAAAAAAGTTTTCTCGAAGGCAGCATCTGGTGATTTTTCCACATTAACTACGAAATTATTAGCTTTTTTGTTTCAATCAGAATCTTAAAATAAACCATTCTCCTAATTGATACCTTACTGGCTTCTAAAATGTATTTTTTCTAGATAAGGAAATATAAAACTATTGAAACATTTTCCACCTAAAAATATGTCGATCTAACTTCGACACTTCGTATTTTCAAAGGCATATTGGATTTATGCGCCGAGATGGGATGTCGTGTGCAGCATGCACGATTTTAACATTCACAACGCAGTGGATCGGGAAGTGATTCAATTAGAGTTTAGAAATATAATTCTGAAGAACTTTTCAGCCAGCTTTTTATAGTAATAATCATATCAATAAATACTATTTTTACCCTTAGTATTAAGACAATTTTATTATGGCCAATAAAACCTAACAAGGCTGATTGAAAGAAGCCCAAAATATTTAAATTTCTGCGGAACCTTTTTAAGGAAAAGCTTGCTTTGCAATTTATGGAAATAAAAGGTTAATAAGAACGTCCCAAAAAAGGAGCCGACCTTTGGATTGGTGGTATTCGACGTTTAACCCTGAGGTCGGCTGCTCTAAAAAGCTTTGGGCCCCTTTCTACTATCCCATTATTCATAGATACGAGAGCAATCCACATTAATTTTGTTAGGGGTCGGTTACAGCGGTCACGATAATGATAACATTTTCTTTTGTTTTAGACAATTTCAGGTTTCTCAAGTCATTACATAATCGATTTACTTTAATAAAAATCTAAACTTTGATTTCAAATTCAGGAACGGTGTACGTTCACCAGATAATATGCTTTGGGTCTTCGGCATACAAGTAAAAAACAATGCTTAAGTGGCTATTGATACAGAAATACCCATGTCAGACACAGGTAGCACATTTCATGAGCTTTTAGCTAAATTAAAAAGGTATTTCAACCCATAAAATTGCGAGGCCACCTAATATGCCGCCCTGTTCAAATTCAATGCAAATTAAACAAAGTTACCATACTAAGTTGGTGCCCAAAGTAAGCAATTTCGCAGAACAGAATACAATTTGCCAAACACGACGTACAGCAAACTTCAAAAGTTCGCGAATGTGCCGGCTAAATACTCAATTCCAATCGAAATTGCTGAATTTTGTATTCATGGACTTTGATCATACGACGTAGATGAATATTTGATATCGAGGTATTTACAGAACAGCATTCAAAATGAATGAGATAATCTCATTCCGAAAAAAATACCAATGTAATTTCGAACTGAATGCGAAGATTATATGAATGGATATAGTATTTTTCAGTAGATTGATAACTCTTCCAGTTTTATCACATAACTAGCTGACCCGGCGAACTTTGTTCCGCCTTAATGGCAATAAATAAGCGGGACAGAAAAAAAGGGAACGGGATAAAAAGTATCCTATGTCCTTCTCCTGGCTCTAAACTACCTCCCTGCCAATTTTCAGCTAAATCGGTTCAGCCGTTCTCGAGTTATAAGTGGAGTAACTAACACGACTTTCTTTTATACATATATATAGATGTTCTTATAGGTTTTTTGAGGATTGTTTTGTAGGTAAATTACGTTCCTTATAAATGTTCACCGTTGCCAAACCACCAACCTTGTATTCCTCTAAGTTCTGCGGTTGCAAGTTTTCGCAAGCTGAGACTAAGTATAGTTGGTTACTAAGTAGGTACCTATATACATTGTAGATACAAGAATATAGCGTATACTGCTTTCTGTAAGCGCTTTTGCGTATGAAAAAGCCCTGAAAAAAGTATTGACTCTGAATTTTGTAGAGCTTGAACTTAATAGGTGTCCTATTTCTAGTCACCTTCTAAAATGTAAGTATATCGGACTGGATATTATTACTCTCTCTCTCTCTCTCTCTCTCTTGTTTTCTAGAAGATATAAAATGATATAAATTTTAGAGTTTCAACACGCGAGTAGAATGACTGTTCTCCGTAAATGAAAATTGCAGGATTACATCCGCATTCCAGGCTAAAACTGTATACAGTCAGCCCCAATCCTAAATACACTTTGAGTTAAATATTTCGTTTGTTTTTAAATCAACGAATCTTAAATATTTTTGGCTGTGATTTGGTATTTGGTTTAGACGATTACCATTTCAATTTGCATACCAAATCATAAGTAGGACGATTTCTTATATTTGTTACAAGTCGTAGTCGTAGAATTAATACCTTGGTTTCCAAACCATCTTAAAGGCTTATTATACAGTGTGAGTCACGTTAAAGTGTACATATGAAAATAGATGAAACTAGACCTATTTTTATCGACAAAAAAGAGGTCAAAAAATTTTTGAGATTGTTTTTAAATTTTTTATAGAATTTTTTTTCTTCCAATTCATTATTGTAAAGAAAACGTAATAACTTTTAAACTAAGCGGTATATCCTGATAAAATAAAAACAGTAATAATGCTAAATAACAGGCAATACTAAAAAAATACATAAAATACACAAAAAAGGCCAACAAATAATAAAAAATAATACTTTTTGAAAAAAATCTGCTTTTAAATTCGTTTTTTTTTGTTATTTGATAAATTTATCCAAAAAATGCCCCTATAACCGGTGGTTTTTACTACTTTGTATTATTCTCTATCGTATTACCTTCGTAAAACCAAAAATCGCATGTCTCTATCCCTATCACAACATTTGCAATGATCGTTTGAACTAAGCCTCTCCGGGCTCGCTATTCAACGCTTCGTTAACAACGAAACTGAAAATGGCTCTAGATTTCTAATTTAGATAAAGACAAGTTAAATTTAAATAAAAACAAAAGATTTCGAAGTAAAATAAGCATTTTAGTTAAAATTAAAATTTTCTCTACCTGCAGGCGGAGAATAATGTTGTGGCAGGCCTTTGTTCAAACGCTCATAGCAAATGTTGTGATAGGGATAGAGACATGCTATTTTTGGTTTTACAAAGATAATACGATGGAGAATAATACAAAGTAATAAAAACTACCTGTTATAGGGGCATTTTTTGGAGAAATTTATCAAATAACCAAAAAACACGAATTTAAAAGCAGATTTTTTTCAAAAAGTATCGTTTTTTATTATTTGTTGGCATTTTTTGTGTATTTTATGTTTTTTTTTAGTATCGCCTGTTATTTAGCATTATTACTGTTTTTATTTTATCAGGATATACCGCTTAGTTTAAAAGTTATTACGTTTTCTTTACAATAAGTAATTGGAAGAAAAAAAATTCTATAAAAAAATAAAAAAAATCTCAATATTTTTTGACCTCTTTTTTGTCGATAAAAATAGGTCTAGTTTCATCTATTTTCATATTTACACTTTAACGTGACTCACACTGTATTATTTATTAACCAATTTCGCAACTGACTGTACTTGCCAACGTATTTCAGCTTCAGAGCGGCAGCCACCAAATTACTCAGGATCCGGTTGTGACAATCACAAATACCTACATGATCGCGTTACAGCTCCAGCAGATTGTGTTGTTCAAGCTTAGTTTGTTGTTTAATCCACTACGTAGATTACATTACAGAACGACGATTAAAAATCGATTCAGAGAGATTCAGTATGGATTTTATCCTGTGATTGGTAAATATCGAAATTGCATCTATTAGGTGAGCTTGAATAAAACATATGACTGTGCGTGATGCTATTGGATTAGCTTATAAATAAACCATTTCTGTTACATAGAGGCTTCTAACAATATTAGGATTTCTATCACTCTGAATAGAAAACTTGTTGGCATGTCAGCCGCGATGATTACAAACTGGACCCTCTTTCACGGCTTACTGATAAAATATTCACGACTTTCTACGTAGGTTTCAGTTTGGCAATCTATGTAACAACCTTTTATGTGACAGACTTTACATTGTATTGTTTTGTTGCTGAGCGAAAAGACTTTGTCCCCAAAATTTATAGCGACACATGTCATGGTACATTTACCCTTAGTGAAAATGAACGTGATATTATTTATCTAGAAGACATACTATTAACATTTTGTAGAATTGTTCGATGTACGTAACATGATGATAAAAGAATAACGCAAACTATTGAATCGGTTGATAGTTGAGACAAAATGTAGAAACAATATCTTTATTTAATTAACCCCTAAGTAGGTATTACTTTTGTTTTCTCTAAATATTTTTGCAGACCTAACAATTTTGACAGAGTCACTATGTAATGAAGAAATGCACTTGAAGTTTAGTTCGAAAGAGAAAGAAGAAGATTTTATATTAAAAATAAAGCACAGCACAGCTGCCCAATACTAATCTGTTTATTTAGCTTATCTGCTCCATTTTGTCCGTCGCCCGCCTGAGCTTCAGTATTGTGCATAGTGTTAACGCCACGCCACTAAGCGCTGGTGCAAATTCAAACATACCTAACTAGCTTATGTCATGAATATTTTATCCTATTTTAGCGAAGTTTGCGAGAATTTTAAAATAGAGGTGCTGCAGCTTTGGTGGTGCGAGCATTTTTTATTCATAACGGTGATAACAACGGGGTAGAAAACTTCATGGGATGACACAATTTACAATAGAAAATATTTTTTTGTAAAGAAAAAATATGTTGTAGGGCAGGATTTTATCATGAAGTTTTGTCTTGTCTGCGGTGCTGTATTTATGTAACATGACGTGTGCTGTTGAAATGAAATGAATCGGAAAACAGCTGTCCAGTGTTCAAATGACGATAAAAGTCAGGAAATGCTAAACATTTAAAAATTTAAGCGGTCGCTTTGAAAATTTACAAGAGAAGCATATTCAGATTGTATTATTACCATTTTGAAGTACTACCACAGAATAATAATATTAGTACTACGTACTATGTCTAAATATGTATTTTAAATCCGCCAAATTATTTGCTTGTCTAACATCCCAATTTTTAGCTCACTGGATATAAATGTAGGAAAATATATTTACTTTGTATTTACCTACACTGTGGTGTAACTACTTTCGCGCTTCGCCGTCCAACATTAGTGTATCTCAGCGGGCTTGTAATAAAAACTGTTTCACCCGCAAATTAGTGCCCGCACGGCCATAAAGATAACTTAGCCCGGTCCCCCCTCCCCCCCAAAGTTATTTAGGCAAACATATTTCCAGGGCAAATTAAACGGCACGTGTCCGTCTCAAATGAAGTGGGCAATCTCGCCAATCTCTGTCTTTGGCGAATGTGCCCGGATTTTAGTAAAGGACCTCCATTTATCTCATGGCCTTCACTGTCCCACTTTTCTAGTTTGTTACAAAAAAACGGTTATTCCGAATTAATTGACGGATTAATTACTTAACCCGGATAGGTTGGGTGCTCAGGAATAAGTCAAGATGGAGGAAACAATTACATGCTTCTACAAACCTATTACTTATTTACCGAATAAATTCATGCCATTTTCTAAAAAGTGTGGCAGTATTGCAATGTTTTTTTTCATATTACAGGGATCAAATCTTGAATCCATTTCTTTCTCTATCGGAACTTTTACAACTGAAGTCATCTGATCTAATTGGAATTGGCAAAGGTTTATTGGTGTAGCAATGATGAAAAGTTATTAAAAAATTACATAGATAACTATTCCGAAAGTTTCCCTTAAAATATAGTCATTGTTTTCATATAACAATCATGTGCTTACCTATGTACCTGTACCGGTCGTCCTTTATTTACGGAAGCTGTAGTTTCACACGCGATCCCACTAGCAATAACCGCTACCCTGATTTACAATCCCTGTGTATCTCCAATTTAATAAAAGTGCAAACCTAATTTAAAATATAATTATATTTTAACAGAAACGCGTATAAAAATGATATTATTTTACTCTGCATTATTATACCGACCTAGAGTCTAATGCCTTTGAGCATTGAATTTCAATTACAAGTGGATTTGGGTTTTAGAACAAAAGCTCTCAGCGGGAATAAACTAGTTTTTTACAAAATGAACTGTATTTTTGTCTATTAAAATGAATTATCCATTCACCTTAATTCGACTCTCCAAACTCCAATTGAGTGTTATATTAATGTGCCATATTTCTCTCCACTCGATTGATTCGTGTGCTTGAGTTGTTATCTGAGTATCATAAATAAGGTCAACTAGCCCCCGGTCATGACAATGGCCATGTTTTTCGACCAAAACATTGTAGTACCTATGAGATTTACGGGTGTAAGTTGGAGCTGATTTACGGATTTGTCGATAAAAACTGCCCATTTGGCGAACAAGCGCCGGTCTGTACGCTATCCTTTATGAGGAGCTCGTTTACCCTTGACTTTCTATCCCAATCTATTATGCCAATCTAGCCTTTACACATGTGAAAGAATACAGGAAAGTATTGATCGGAAAATTAGTAAGCTCCGTTGCTTAGGGGACAGAGGATTGGCCGTGCCACATATTTTGACAAAGGTGTAGAGTTTTTATTGTTAGGACATGTAGAGTTGGAAGGTTGGCTCTACTTGAAATCAGATATTTTTTTCACAACGTAAACATTCATGCTCTCGTCTTGGTAATATTTTACATGAAATTGCAGACTTGAATCCATCTGAAATATGTTTTCGATATTTGGAGGGCCAAGTTAAGCTCTGAAAGTTGAGTTATTTCATATCTCCAGACAGCCTGACGACTATATTGTTCCCAGTTCATACCTACGAACCATAATTAACTGCCTAAGTAAAACTCAAATTCAAATTCAAATTTTTTTTCTAAAATATTCAAAGTTTCTAACGTTCAAAGTCAAAAGTCTTATTCGACTCAAGTCGTTTAAGTTTCTAAAACTGTACCTCTAGTACGAAAAACTTTCGAGTTCGTTTCGTTGCGTATTCAAAGTGTCATCGAAAAATTTTGTATGAAAAATTAAACAGCGCCCCCTAGGGCGGCTATAATATAGGGGGCGCTGTTTAATTTTTCATACAAAATTTTTCGATGACACTGAATACGCAAACGAAACGAACTCGAAAGTTTTTCGTACTAGAGNAAAAATTTTGTATGAAAAATTAAACAGCGCCCCCTAGGGCGGCTATAATATAGGGGGCGCTGTTTAATTTTTCATACAAAATTTTTCGATGACACTGAATACGCAAACGAAACGAACTCGAAAGTTTTTCGTACTAGAGGTACTGTACGGCTAGCACGAAAAACCTTTCGAGTTCAAATCGTTTGCGTACTCGAATCGCCATCAAAAGATTTAGTAAGAAAACTACAACAGCGCCCTTCTGAACGTGTCGTAAAGTGAACTTAGTATGAGATGTCGTTGCACGAAACTTATTCTGAGAATCAAAATTGTCACGTTATCGTTTAATTCGAAGATTGAGTATCGAATTTTATCGAATACGCAAAAAATTCGAAAACGAAAGTGGTTTATGCTAGAGGTACTGAACATCCGGACCAAGTCAAGTCTATAAAACTAAGACCCGAGAACTATTTTATGATCTTTACAACACTAATATACAGGTTAAAACTAGAAAGTGTTATACTAAATAACTTTTAATTCACCAACTTAACCATTATTATTCAGAAACATACCCTGACTACTTTCAGTTTTTTTTAATTTCTTCTAGGAGAATTCATGAATGCTCTATTATTTATAGTATTACTAATACTATAATATTACTCCCACACAATATATACTATATTATACACTCTTTACTGAATAAACTGCAGCAGTTCACCAAAGTAGTCACATTCCAATTCAACACGTGATGCCAAAATGTAACGGAGCCGTTCTGGACCGTTTTAGAAAATTGGAAACTTTCGTATTAAACTAGGTTACTCTATTATTTAATAGAGATACCTAGTAGAATTATTAATCGATTTTCAAACGAATGTTCCATTATGAGTAACAGACGTACACTTATTTGCACTATTTTTGTGAATAATTTATTTTACACAATATCAACGTTAAGTTACTCTTCAATATAGAAATATTTTTTAATTGATGTGATTCTGATTACTGATGCTTTACAAAAAGTTTTCGTCTTCGGTTTAATTTACATACCTAG
Organism: Ostrinia furnacalis; assembly: GCF_004193835.3. Taxonomy (NCBI): domain Eukaryota; kingdom Metazoa; phylum Arthropoda; class Insecta; order Lepidoptera; family Crambidae; genus Ostrinia; species Ostrinia furnacalis. The sequence goes on along the minus strand of NW_021137823.1, from coordinate 35,400 downwards.
CTTCTTGATTTACTTTGTTTCCAATTTTTACTAAATAAGAATAAAAAATGGTGCATCTTATTTTTACTATTTCAAAGGAACTGTTTCTAGGGAAAATGCTGGCGTAAAAAATATCTAATGGAGTACTAATAATCCATCCATCTACGCCATAATCGTAAAATCCGCACATCGTCATCGTCAGCCAAAGGGTTTTATGTTTTATAGTGTTATCCTTGCAGTGCAATTTAAACTGTCCATTAAAACATCAATGAAATTTATCTTGCAGAAAACAGCAATTTCAGAATGTAGTATCAAACACCAATGACTAAAATAAGATATTTAAGGCTTTCAGCGCTAATATTGCTCGCTTTAATAGTTACAAAGATTTTGTCATAGATTATCATCATTTTATCTCATTAGTCCAGTCAATAAAGCATTATAGATGGAAATCCATAGAACACAATTTTTGACTTCGGGACTTTATTTAGACTAGTCAGGAGGTGAACATAGCAAAAGTCCCCGCCCTTAGCCCTTGAGCCGGCGGGGAGAGGGGGGTTCAAAGTTACCACTTTTCGGTTTTTCGCTTAATCCTCGGAAACTATGCGTCCTAGTGACATGGCTACTATGAACAAAAAAAAGCTTATTCAATTTGCTACAGGTGAGATAGTCAAGTTTTTCTATATCTTGTATAGTTTTCGCGGCATCTGCTCTAGAAGGTCTGTATTATTGGAAATTTTATTTTTGTCTTACATGTTTCCATCAGGAGAAAATCGACTAAATCAACATTGAGCTAATATTCTAGACATGCGGGAGCATGTTAAGCCTAGTTTCAGGGAGGGGACTGCACCGTGCGTATATTTAAACGAACCAATTGGAGCCACTTTTGACTCCTTATCACTCAAAAAGTACTGTGCATTAACACTTCAAATTTGACTCATTTGTTGAGACTTGCAAGATAAACATCAGCTTCAAAATTCATAAATAAACCTCAAACGGTTCTTTGGGTATTGACGTCTAAAAATCTACATGGCTGACCTATAAGACCAAATTCTAACCACTTCCAGATGACCTTGAAGGTTCAAATTTGGCATCCAGATAGGTAGCTGTGTAAATACAAAGGAACGAATAAAAAACCAGTAAATTTTAACATTTCACAGGTGATAGATAGATTTTAGTGTCCTAAATGTCGATTTTTGAACGTCAATACCTAAATAACCGTTTGAGGTATATTTATGAAATTTGTAGCTGATGTTTATCTTGCAAGTCTCAACACATGAGCTAAATTTGAAGTGTTAATGCACAGTACTTTTTGAGTGATGAGGAGTCAAAAGTGGCTCAAATTGGTTCGTCTAAATATACGCACGATGCAGTCCCCTCCCTGGAACTAGGCTTAACATGCTCCCGCATGTCTATAATGTTTGCTCAATGTTGATTTGGTCGATTTTCTCCTAATGGGAACATGTAAGACAAAATTAAAATTTCCAATATTACAGACCTTCTAGAGCAGATACCGCGAAAACTATACAAGATATAGAAAAACTTGACTGTCTCACCTGTAGCAAATTGAATAAGCTTTTTTTGGTTCATAGTAGCCATGTCACTAGGACGCATAGTTTCCGAGGATTAAGCGAAAAACCGAAAAGTGGTACCTGCAAACCCCCCTCTCCCCGCCGGCTCAAGGGCTAAGGGCGGGGACTTTTGTTATGTTCACCTCCTAACTAGTCTAAATAAAGTCCCGAGGTCAGAAATTGTGTTCCAGGGATTTCTCTCTACACCGTCGTTAAAGCATTCATTGACTGGACTACATCTACTTACGTGATAGTAATTTTTGGGAAAACTTTAGTTTGAAGTTTGCACTGAGCTTACTGCAATTCTCGAAAGAATAAAAGCTTCAGTTTTTCTTTGAGATATTTATTAAAGTTAAATTATAAGATTCGTAACTAAGTACCGTAATTAATAGTGAAGATAAAAAAAATCTGTCACTTTGATTTTCAATTAAGAATCTATTCAATTTAGGTGCTCAAAGTTTTAGTCTTTTATAATTTATTTTAATTATCCTGCTTTCGCCTCCGAGATTTATTTTACCATGTAGTACCCCTGTACGACAACCCAATCCGCACACAATATTCAGCGTAGTAGTATTAAAAAACAAAAGAGCGGGCAACCCCACCCCTACCACGCTGTGGGCTCGGTGTCCGAGCGGTCTCATTCCTTTGTGCGCACGCGCAACGACCGCACGCAGTATAAGAAAAATGCTTAAGTGACGTCACCAGGACGTTTTTACCGACAAAAAACGTAATTATTTTAAGTTGTGCAGTGTAGTGACGAGAATTAGACCCAACAAAAGGTTGGTTGTAACAACTATTTTGTGCAAGTGCTCGTACATTTTTATTATAAGCGTTGTGACACGACGCGTAACTTTGACCCATTTTTAGCTCCAAGTTAACGCGCGATGTTAACCAGTAGCCATTTTTTTGCTCCGAGGTAATGCGAGATGTTACCCAGTAGCCATTCTTTTGCTCCGAGGTAATGCGAGATGTTACCCAATTGAATGATCAAACGAACTTACCAAGTGAAGTTCGATCTAAATTATCCTGTTTTCGCCGAAGAGATTTAAGGTCCCTCCCAACCCGAAGATTTCTATATCTTCTTCCCTGGAGGTAAACGTCAATGTCATCTCTTCTCTAAATATAATGAGACCGCTCGGACACCGAGCCCACAGCGTGGTAGGGGTGGGGTTGCCCGCTCTTTTGTTTTTTAATACTACTACGCTGAATATTGTGTGCGGATTGGGTTGTCGTACAGGGGTACTACATGGTAAAATAAATCTCTTCGGCGAAAACAGGATAATTTAGATCGAACTTCACTTGGTAAGTTCGTTTGATCATTCAATTAATACCACCTCTGACACAATTTCATTATTCTAATCCCAATTATACCTCATTAAGTTTAAATTGATTCCAGGACAAGACAACGGCACGCTGAAAGCTGCTTACGCAAATTGTGTTATGTTCACATAAACCTTCATACGCCTTTATTATAGAGTAGTTACGATTAACACGCCTTTATTATATCTCTATAGAGAAGGTATGATTAATTAGAGATCTTCCACTAGAAGATCTAATCATTAACTTCTAAAAAACTGAAGAACCACAGTAACATACCATTATTAAGGGCCATTAGGTATTTGGTTTGGTTGGCCAATACTACGCGTTGAAAATATTTGACTTTCAAACCAAACAAATAGCTTAACGTAACACGTTGTTGCCAGTGTTCGACATATACTCGTAAATCTAACAGAATTCGCCTAGGTTTTCTAAAATGTACCTACGTGCCGACCACTATATTGAAGTTGGCAATCGATGCAAAACTCTACGTGATACCACAGCTTTTACAGTTTGTACCGTCAACAGCATTTACTGATTTGACTGTACCAACAATTTGTGTGAACTACGATGTTTACCTTTCATGTAACTGTTGTCCGTGCTACTCGTTTATTCAAACTGTCAATTTTACATTTTACCTCTTCAACTTTTAAACTTTGACCTGCAGCTCCGCTCGTAAAGGAATCGATTCTTTGTAAGAAGAGAAAGAATCGTTACATATCGAAACTGAACGCGAATTACTACACTGTTTGAAAATTCCATTCGAGTTCGCATGTCACAATTATTGAAAAGCAATCTTATAGTGATTGGCATAAAAGTTAATGGTTTCCAGACTTTACAACCAGTCACATTACCTCGCCCGAGCAAAGTGCGGAGCGGTGTTCGAAAGTTATATGGAGCATAACAAGTTTGATCTCGGAAGGTAAGAAACTTGATATGGGGTCAACTCGCCTTTATGATGGCAACCAGGGTCTATTCTCTAGTGGATTCCTAGGTACTAGATAATGCACTTGTATGAGGACATAAACTACACTGTTAATTATTAAAATATACAGTCGTAACAATGTGATGCAAGAACTAACGATTAATCTCGGAAGAATCGCTCTTGCAGGAAGAGAGAAACGTTATTAATTGATCCAATTTTCATCATAATTATGTAATGTTTCAACACACGGATTTTCAGGGTCCCTTACAATAATAATATAACAACAATATAACATACAGGCACAGATAACTTCTAGTAATACAGGTAAGTAAATAGCAAATACCTACCCGTAACTTTTTATATCCTCATGATAGATATTTTTTTTTATTTCATACGCAATTTCGTCACAATCTTTTAATGTAAACAAGCCATTGTAGTCATAAATCTCAGGGGTAGCGGTAAATAAAGAAAGAAGCATTTGTCAACGTCGAAGCTTTTAGGCTACCTTTATCTATTTTTGAGGTTAGCGACAAAACAATATATTTCTTCGGACATAAGCTCTTCACGAATTAGTAGGTAATAGTACCAGTGGTTTATACTATCCAAACTAACACAACCCTTTATTAACAACATCAATCACTTTACTGTAACTATAAGACTATTTGGAGCGTATCGTATGCCAGAATACTTCGGGCATATCGTATTTCACTAATATATCCATTTCAATAGAGCTCAATTGACGCATTGGCTTCGGCATCGTTTCAAAACTTTTCAATTAAATTGAGAGAAAACTTTGTAATCTAAACTTAAATGGTCACGATACTGTAGACATATAAGTGGCTGGATATGAAAAGAAGTAATTACATCATCAATATACTGAATCCATTAGTAGAGCGGCTCTTACAACAAAATGGCAAAACGTCGACGACAAATTTCCAATTGAAAACAGAGAAACAAGTTGTTCAATCTGCGAGGGCTTTGATAAAAACCAACGCTTACAGCAAAATGCTAGCGGGAACGAGAAACAAGAAATCAACAAAAAAAATGTAAACTGTGACGTTGCCGCTTTGGGTTGTTTTAGCCAGTTTGTCAACAGTAATAAGTAAAATAAATATTCAGTTTTACAACATTTTATGTAAAGAAATATCCATGTTAAATAGGTATCTATTTTGCAATTGAATAAAAACAACTTGGATTCGAATTTATCGCTCAGTTTCAATCACATGTTATCAGAAGAAAAAAGTAGAGCCGAATAATCCTACTCATAAAAGTACAAAACCAATCAATAAAAAATTTGTCATAAAATAAAATTCAAATATTACTCAAACTTTTACTTGACGTTTTTCTATTCCACTTCATCGTTATGATATAATGTCAAAACATGAGTTGGGCAGAATTTTACGTTGTGTAAAAAACGAACAAAATGCTTGAATTTAAGTCAAAACTCATACGGTTTCGCTGGGGCAGTGGCAACGAGTTGGATCTATGCCAGATATGGTATGACCTGTATTTATCTCTAATATACTCGTGGTATGAAAAAGTCTGAAAAATAGGTTACAGAAGGAAGGTGCTTTCATTTTCATTCCTAAAAACATGACCAGTTAATACTAGAAATTAGGTAAAATTAAAATATCGATATTTTTTGCATTTTGTCTTAATTGCACTAAGAAAACACGTCTTATTCGACATTATATAGAAGACCGTTTTATCTTTTTTATTCCAAATCAAAGATAGCTTTTGGACTTTGTAACATAATAATTCTACTCGTATATCTTAAAGAGTCAAGCGTCTCAATTCAGAATAAATCAATAAGAGGTTCCTAAAATACCTTAGGATTTAAATAGACAAGACTATAAAGAAATTGTAGGTAAACGAGTTACCAAACTGAAAGTCATTACCTACTTAAATGCTTCAACAAAGAGCTATTTGATGTTGTGGGTTTTCCCGCCACCATTTAGCCCCTCAACTCATAATTTTATTTCAACTTTGTCAACTGACTGCCCAAAGGCACAAAGGTTAACTAGCAGATTATCACATTAAAGCCTTATGTATTTATCAATGTGGCATTAGATATAAAGATAAGTATTAATACTGTTGTGATGATTTTTACATTTCAGTTATATGGAGTAGGAATAAAAGACATTAATATTTCGTGGCTAAGCAATAAAAAGTAACGGTAGTAAATTTTTATTGCCAATTGTTTTCCCAATACTCACTTATTTTCCCAATTTCAGTAGCTTTTCCCACATACATCTTTTTAATTGTAATTACGAGTATGAAACAAAACTGTAAGATTTATTCAGGATCAAATAATAAAAATGTGTGTCTAAAACTATTAAAGACTGTTTTTTGATGCTTATGATAAATAACAAATTAAGCTAGGATATTTTACAAAACAACCATCTTGTTTATTAATTGAAAAAATAATTAAGTACCTACCTATAAAGAATATAAAACTCAATCTAGAAAACACAGGGCTTAGTTGAAATTCGATAAACGAACAGTACCTCTAGTAGGAAAAACTTTCGAGTTCGTTTCGTTGCGTATTCAAAGTGTCATCGAAAAATTTTGTATGAAAAATTAAACAGCGCCCCCTAGGGCGGCTATAATATAGGGGGCGCTGTTTAATTTTTAATACAAAATTTTTCGATGACACTTTGAATACGCAACGAAACGAACTCGAAAGTTTTTCGTACTAGAGGTACAGTGCATCTATGATTTACGGGCACTCGTATAATCCGGATTAACCGTTCAGAGCACATTGCAGGTAGACGCCATTTAACGTGGCACAAACTTTTCAGGACACATACATTTATTGTCTGAATCCCGTTGTTATAAATGTAGTAAGATAAAATACAGCATGAAGTTTTATCCATGCGCGTTTTAGTCTTGAACGTGACAAACAACTTTCCATATCTAGAAATTGTCTAGGACTTCCTTAGTGTTTTTGATTCTGACCTTAATGATGATTATAAATAACAAACATAATTCTTCCATCAATTAATACAGCAGACAATAGACTGTTTTAAGAATTAATGGTCTAGTAATCTAGGCAATTAAACTAATGTTACTGCTAAATTTGACACAATAACCGCTATAATGATGCAACTCAGCCTAAGCCTCTTTTATTCTGATAAAGTCAGAGAATTGGAAATTCAAAAAACAGAAAACTTTTAGTTACGTTTTATGTTGATATTAAAGACCAGTATAAATTAATAATATTCATATTGTGCATTTCAGGTTGCTATTTGAGACCAATTTCGATCGAAACTCGTTAAAGTGGGAAGGTGTCACAAATCAAATTATGCGGCGCGTGAGGGGCGCCTTACCGCCGACAAAGTTTGCTCTTTGACGACGCCCTTAAACGGTTTGCCGAGGACTCTGATGTTGTGCAGTTGATATTTTGGGTTAATGAGAATAACATCAACTATATGTGAAACATTGGAAGTTCGTGAATAGGACATCGACTAACAAGCAGACGAAAGCCGATCATATAACATCATTTCAAGAAAGCAAGTTCTGCTACCAAAACAATGTGTCGTGTAAATTAGGTTATATATTCATTTTCGTCTCTTCAGTTCAAATTATTTGAGAAGCGAAAATCTAATTTAAACCACAACTGTAACTTTAACAACATACCTACGCATAAATAGTTATCATTCGCTACCTAACAAAGCACGGACTACTACAATACCCTAAAGTTAGTTTCTAACAATAATACCTTGATAGGTATATCTACTGAACCTGACTGTTATTGAACAGGGGTAACTCTGAATAGTTCAAATAATGAAAGCAAAGAAACTTTGAAATTATGTTATTTGTGGTGAAAAGTTTGTACCGAATTTACGATGAAAATGAATATCCTACTTATAAACCAACCAAGCGTTAGCACGTCGCGGGGCTGACCGTGACCCGAATACAATATATTAGGGTGGCCAGCTGAAAGTCAAATTGAATATTAAGAGTCACCAGTAGGTATAGACATCTCTCTTAATACTATGACTCGCACTGGAACCAAATGAACTTTTTGAAAGTATTTTCTGTGATCAAAAGAGTCACACTTACAAAGTCATGACCAGCAAACAGAGTTGCTCTTTTGGTAAGTGTTCGGATTTTGCAAAGATACGTGAGTTTTACAAGCTTACATATAATTTCATAGATTTTTTATTTTATGTCATTCTCGGTATACATTTTGGAAAAGGAGGCATGAGAATAAGAAGTGTCTTTAGATTATGTCCACACATTTTATCCGCCTAATTCTCTTTCCTATAATATTATAATCCATAGCTGTTAAGTTGAATATCTATACTTATAATAAATCTGTAGAGAGGTCAATTCTGTACATGAAATATATTTTCAAAATAACTATCAGGGGGTGATGAGTGATCGATACTGATGCCAAAAATGCAATCAGTAAAATTTTTGTCTGTCTGTCTGTCTGTCTGTCTGTCTGTCTGTATGTTCCTTATAGAAACAAAAACTACTTGACGGATTTTAACGAAACTTAGTACAATTATTCTTCGTACTCCTGGGCAGGTTATAGGATACTTAAGAATTCCCACTGGTACGAGAATTAGCGGGAAAATCCTTTTGTNTCTATACTTATAATAAATCTGTAGAGAGGTCAATTCTGTACATGAAATATATTTTCAAAATAACTATCAGGGGGTGATGAGTGATCGATACTGATGCCAAAAATGCAATCAGTAAAATTTTTGTCTGTCTGTCTGTCTGTCTGTCTGTCTGTCTGTATGTTCCTTATAGAAACAAAAACTACTTGACGGATTTTAACGAAACTTAGTACAATTATTCTTCGTACTCCTGGGCAGGTTATAGGATACTTAAGAATTCCCACTGGCACGGGAATTAGCGGGAAAATCCTTTTGTATGAAAAATCTAAACTGCTTAAGATAGACGCTTGAAATTTGGCATGCAGGTACCTTAGTAAACTCAAAGCTTAGTTACAACAGGATATTGCAAAATTCCCACGGGAACGGGAGTTAGAGGGAAAAACATTTGTATGAAAAAATCTAAACCGCGTAAGATAGATGAAGGGGGTAAAACGGGATCCACGCGTACGAAGTCGCGGGCGGCCGCTAGTTTTAAATAAAGGTAGACGAAGATTTGCATAATCCCTGTGACAGGATAACAGGAATAAGCTTTAGATTTTTATTTTTATGATAAAATAAAGCTGCAGTCATTAATCATTGTTACTTAGAAATAAGAGTATCATAACTTAGGAAAAAAAAATGTTTAACATAAAGTTATTTAATTAATCACATAAAATGTTCTGGACTACTCTCAATTTGCTACCAATTTCTTAAAAGTAGGACCTTTTATGTATAGTTTTACAGTAGGTACCTAATTATAGCCATGTTAAGTGGTAATCTAATAACTGCTGATAAAAAATACACTATTTTCGTATAGCAAAACAAAGTAAATAATTGGGTTAGGGTCAGTCGTAGATTGAAGCAAAATCATAATGATTGAGATAAAATCGAGTTCCGAAAGTTTATGTTATGCGGATCTAAATCAAAATTAACAGCGCCATTTTCGGTGCACCAATATACACCCACAGCTATTTCCTCATTATCGGTGTATGAAAAGAACCCCGACACGAATTTCACTTTGTGGCTTTGGGAATGCGTTATGAGCATTTTGACAGCGCGAATTTCGCGGCGCGGTGAATCTGCATTCTGCATATACACTGACTATGAAATAGCGATGCTATTTATGCATTAGGTATTAAATTCTGTGCAAGTTCCATAATGAAATTACGAGTTTGTGCTTTTAGTACACGCTTCTGGTTGATTGGAGAGCTAACCTACGAGCTAGATGAACTGGAAATGTGAAAGAAGCAATTTTGTGAGCAATGATGCTGAAATCAATATTAAAAGTGATGTCATGCTTCGTCTGATGGTATACCAGATCGATCCATGTCACGGGCCTATTTTGTGGTAACTACGTATTTTGTGTTAACTACGTTTAGAATATAACATTTTTTAAAATGTATACACATTATCAGCTGGAAATATTCATTGATCAAGAAAAAGATAACAATTCAGTACATATTATTTTTTATAACTCTTAGATTTCGGTTCACTAACACCTCACCGATCGCCATCGCGAGCTACGAAGAAACATGAGGTTGTAAACTTGATGTCAACCTACTCTACATAATAGATTTTGGATCTTAGGATCTAAGTAAGATTTATGATAGCGCCGCGTTAGAGCCAAGGCTTTGACGAAGAGGTGTAATTCATGCTTTTGGTTAATACATTACAATCTCAAAATACGATGAAGTTACACCAACACCAGTATCATCGCGCTTAAAATAATTACGTGGCATTGAAAACATTTTGTCCTAATTAAATTTTAAGTGAGTTGTGTCGGAACAGTCTAATTGCTCTGTTCATTAACACATTTCATTTATTTAGGATCCCGAATCTCTTTTGTGGATCCGAAGCCCCTGGGAGTGTTCGCATACGAATATTGAAACAGTTGCTGACATCTGGCACATGCGAGATACAATACATTATTGAGTAGGTAAAAGGATTTTACGCATCGTGTGAATCCTATTTATACATAATAGCAGCTGAGATATACTTTTATGTATGAAGATAACAATAAAAAAAGCATAAGAGCCTTCTACTAGGCACTTTAAAAATTAATTTATTCGAACAAAACATTGAACAAACACTGAAATCAACGATTAATTTCTATTATATTAGAATATCAATTTAAGTACCTACTTCATACCTAAGTGTCCAACTCATTCATCACGCGAATAACAATTGAACCTCTGAAAATGCCCCCTATAAAATATTATGACCTCTAAATTATTTTTTAATGCCCGTTATAAATACTGGCATTGACGTGGAGCACAATGGCCATGAATTTTAAAGCCTCAAGAGCTCGATGTCAATGGTTTCCTGTCTATAGAAATACAATGGAAATTCACCCTCACCACTTGTGTTCACACTCGAATTTTATTACACTTTCCTCCGAAGAATTGTTACTCGAACCTCCAATGCCTTCGTCTCAAGTGAAAAGGCCAAGAAAATGAGCAGTTGCCACCTTTTTTGGCTGAAAATCGACCATAAATAATTATCTTCAATACTTGGTTTCTAAATTGGATGAATATCTACCTACTTAATACACAGTTGATCTTTCCATTGAAGTACATATGTACATACGTAGGTACTCAACGAATAATTCACAAATGGAAATTTCGTATCTACGACTTAATTAATTATTGAATTTCTCATTTCTTGTCTAACAAACGTCTCCTTGATTTCTATGTATCTACGTATACTATAATTTCTTATTCTAGTTCAATATACATAACTGAAGTTAACAATGTTAGCATTTTGTACTAGGTTTGTGCGAATAATGTATATACCTATATAAGCATTACAAAAAATTAATTACGTCCTTCTCCAGGTAGCCGAAAAATAATTCAAACAAAACCATTTTAGTCTGATCTGAATATCAATCATTTTACTTAGCAATGTCTATAGAACACTAAATGACCCCAAAGTAAATAGTAATTAGCCCTACCTACTAGGGCAGGAAAAGACACTATATATAATTAATTTATCGCTTGGATATTTCTTCTTAACTTTTGATTATATCTTTTTAAGTTTCCGCGTGCAATAAATCCTCCTTTTTCACCACAAAGTTAACTCAAAACAAGTTTCCATTATACGCTGAAGAAAAACTAATTAACTTTGCTCTTCACAAAAGAAGTATTTAGCTACCTTATAACTTTTACGAAATAAAGAACGGTACGTGGTTTGTTTACCAAATTTTGCATCCAGTTTACCGCGGGGAAAACAAATTATATTTTTATTAGGTAAGTCTTTCATTTTGTGTTCTAAATTCCTTAATCTAGTATTGTATGTCAAAGTAACAAAGTATATTATAACATGAAAAGCTACTTTAACTTATTCTTTACACGACAGCGGTTTTCAAATCCAGCCTGAAAATGTTTTCCAGTTTCTATTTTCCATTGTCAGATGGCGACACGGAGCACAAAGGTAGCATCATCTAGGCCCTTAGGATGGGTGTAGGTAGTTGTCGCCGGAAGGCCTTCCGGTGGTTTGAGTTAAATACCGTTTACAGGCCAACTACAGCACATTCATTTGTAGAGACTGTGACCCTGTTCTTATTTTAAAATTCCATCTTTTTGCTGGGAAACTTAGATTGTGTGCCGTGGAGTATAAAAGTAAAATGGTCGATTTATTTAGGGCGAGGAATAAATAAATAATAATAATAAATTCATTTCATTAATTAAATGGTGATTCTTTGCGATAGAACGAGACGAAATGACCGGCAATGGGCAGTTTACACTGTTGCCAATAGTAGGTACGTATCAATCAAGCAAGCCTGGTCAAAAAATTACTGTATCGAATATCATAAACGGTTATTCGCATCTATATTATGCTCAAGCTCGTATATCTCTACTGTTTTAAAATTTTTAAGAATTCCATCATAAATAAATATTCTTACGACCAAATATCATTGCATTTTTATATCAACAATCGACAATAACAAACATCTACTTTTCAATGATTATTCCCAAGAAATGAAAAACTAGCGCACTTAAATAACCCCATTCCGTGCTAGTAATAACAAAAGACGACCGGAACTCTTTTTTTCCTCTGGGGAAATTAAAACTGCGTCTGTCTGCATAAATTATTTGTTCCTACATTATTCAAGGTATTGCAAAACAAGACGATATACCGCGGATCTTAGACCGACTTAGCTTCTTTAGCTTAGAATTGCGTAATTTTGGAAAAACAACTTTAAAATTTTTTCTGTGCAAAATTATTCATTCATCAAACTCCAAGAAGGTCCTTAGGGAATGGATACAATCTCATTTTAGTATGCACCCAAATGACTCGTTTTGGCAAAAGTTTAAGCAAAAAGGATCTTAGAATTATAAAAAAAGAATAATTTCACTCAGGTTCTTGACTTCTGACTAAATTTTAAATGAATATTGAACACTAGCCTTTTACAAACTGCTTCCTCGCAAATATAAATTTTAAGTAAACATGTTACAGTAAATGTTCCAATATCAATCTCAGTTTTATTCATGTTTGCCTACCTACGTTTGTGTGGTTAGGGCCGCTGCGTAAACAGAGAAAACACGAAATTTAACTTAAACACAACTACCCACAGTGATATGAGCAAATAGCAGAATGTGGAAAATTAAGTTTGTAATAAACCACATGTAGTACGTATTCAGTACAGCTTTTTTTACTAAAACATAAATTCCCTAGTATAAATGTTATAAATAGGAAAAGCGGTTAAGATAAAGATCTTAACTACCAATAAAACCTTACAAGTCGAGGTTACATTAGTCCCAAGGGAGAGCTAAACTGTCATTGGTCGCACAGAGTAATTAATGAGAAGAAAATAGGAGGAATTCGAAGCGTAATTTCGTCTTCCCTTTAGTGCAGTCGGTTAAATGATGATATGAATAAAGAATGTATGAAGAAAAATACGTGCGGTTAGGATTACATGAATTTATTCTTAACAACGAGTAAACACGTTACCTACTCGTTGTTTTTTGTCCGTAAGTACCTGATCGATTTCAGTTTACGAGTATGAGAAATGATCATACTTACTCGTAGGTATTACTAATCTAACCTCATAAAGTTAAAGTTATAAATAATGAAGTAGAAAAACGGAAAAAAGGAAGATGCCATTTTTTGGGACTACTTACTATCACTCACACACTTATTAACCATCCTATTTCTTGTTTCTGAGCGTTAATTACAGCGTCAATCCTCAAAATTGACGCTACATTTTTCCGGTACAATTCAGTAGTTTCCGGTCTGAAATTGGAGCTCTATTTATTGACATAAAAGAAACTTGTAACATAAGTTAAGTAACTACATTGATTGGTTGCTCAAGAAAGGAAAAGTAATTATAGAATAGTATTTTATCAAGTCTTTTCAGTAGAAGTTTAAAATGGAAACGCAAGTTAAATATTGAGTTTGATTAGACATAGAACTCCAAAGTCTGAAGTTCCAAGAATTCCCCGGATAACAATCAGAGGTTATTCACTGAGATAAGAAAAAAGTTTCTAGGATATTTAAAAAGTTGAAATTCACGAATATACCTATATTAGAGATACCCAGGAAATTATCTCTTACCTGACCTAAAAGCACGCCAACTGAGATAAAAGCGTCTTTGGTTTTGACACAAATTCGTTGGAACGCAGATAGCGCTCACTACGGATGCTCGCGACATCGTAGGTACTTGGATTTTCACTGAAAGCTATTGTTTACACTACCTATGTTAAATTCCACATAATACCAGGCGAAGGTAAATGCAAGCTTAATGTATGGAGATAGCATCGGGTTGACGCGTCCCTGCCGTCCCTTCCCTTTTCAGTGTTAAGTCTGCGAGATAAGAAAATAAATTCGTTTGAATAAGTTATTTAAACTGACACTGGACAGACAGAATTCATGTTTATTGAAATTGCCGACCTACTTACTTTTATATCTACTCGTGGGATATCAGGAAATATTTTGCGTACGCCCTTCCTTTAGGTGTATAGCGATGATTTAGGTACGCAAAGCTTCTACTGGGAGTAAAATTTACTATTGAGCTCGATCGCCTTTGTCTATGACTCTATGACCCTGCCTAGCACTGGTGACTGGTTTGCCTTAGCCAAGAGATAATGCAATATTGTTAAAAAGAAAATAGTACCAAACCATCTTTGGATTAATTTATTAAACAACAATAAACCTGAGGACGCATAATTCAATGGTCAGTTTACCAGTTCTCTTTCGCTTCTCACCTTGAATTTTCACCGCAGATCTCCTTAATTTCCTCATTTTAAAATTCAGCCATTCTAATAGCAACGAGCGTTCCTTTAGAATAATACGCGACCTTCAGAGACTCTTTGAGGCGAACGAAAAGCAGTAATAATTTAGGTATTGCTGCCGCTAAAGTAAATGACCCATTCATCCACGAATCGGAGGTTTGTTTTGTTTTATTATGGTGTTTGCCTTTTTAATACGTACCTTCATATTCCTAAAGTTATGAAGACTATTTTACATGAAACATTTTTGTGCAGAACATATGAAAATAACTTGATTCTATGCATGGTCTCGTCTGAATATTTCATAATAATATATTAAATTATTTCATACGAGACACACACACTGCAATGTGTATATATGTATTGATGGCGTTTCGCAGCCCCTCACAAGCATAATTTAAAATTGTGCATATAAAATCGTGCAGCATTCCCTGAAATGTAGAAAACTTTTGAAATTTATAAAGCTGAGTAATAACAGAGCAGCAGCTCCAGCAAAAACTCGTCTCGTTTCAATCTCTTCGTGGGAAAATGTAAAACATTCATAACGTAAAAGGTTAAGCATTAAATGTTTAATAGAGCCAGGAGGCGGCGGACGCCGATACTGAAATTTTGATTGAAGCTTTATTGCTGCGCAAACAGAGGCATTATTTATAACAAGTCTCAAAATTAAGCGGCTGTAAGCTGGAGAAATATTTGTTTTGCTTGATTCCGTTGCCTTGTTTCTTTCTTTTTAAATTGGCGCAGAATAAATCGTGCGTAAATTGTGATAAAAAAATCTAATCAAGAAGAAATTTTAAGGGCATCAACCACTGGTTGTATGTGCCAGTATGAAAATATTGGAAAATTAAAGTCTCCATTTTGCACTTGGTTCTAGGAGTATATTACTGCTGCAAAATCCCCCTTATTACAAGTAGGTACATAAGATGAAAAAGTGTTTAACTTATCATGCCGTCGTCTGTTCAAACAGATTCCTGTTGTAAGTAGTAAGTATACTGTGTGTAAAAATACATCGTGACCTAAATAAAGAGACACCAATTCATCCACTTTCGCCATTCAATGGCACATAATTGCTTTTACCATTACTCTTTATCTTTGCGAGATCGACGAGTCATTTATCACTCTCTCAATATGCCTTCCGTGGACACGAGACACACTGGATTGTGAAACTTTTTCAAATTATGTTTTTAGCGCATTCGGTTTAGAAAAAACTAAATCCAAAGTAACTGTTGCGAAAATTACTGAAGTACACTGCTGTACAATATCTGAATGAATCTTTCAAAAATTTGAATAAACCTACTTTTTTTTTTTACTAATACCATTGTACTGAAAATATTTTTTTTTAATTTAAGTTACAAAATTAACTCGCTCAATACCTCATTAAATTATAAAATTTGTCACCAATAGATGGCGCTGGCTATGTTCAGTTCTTCAATAATAGATGGCGCTGATAATATTAGTTAAGTTACTCAGCAACAGATGGCGTTAACAATTTTAGTACCGTTACTCCATAACAGATGGCGCTAGCAATGTTAGTTCAGTTGGTCACTAACAGATGGCGTTGTCAATTTTAGTTCAGGTACTCACTAACAGATGGCGCTGGCATTATTAGTTCAGTTTGACACTAACAGATGGCGTTGTCAATATTAGTTTTGTTAATCGCTAACAGATGGCACTGACAGTATTAGTTCAGTTACTCAGTAATAGATGGTGTTGACAATATTTATTTATAATTAGAAAAACTAGGATTTTTACAGTGTATAATATTGTGGTATGCGATGTTGAAGTTTTTACGCATTGGGTCGAAGACAAGTTCTTCGACGTTCTCAGAAGAATTTTCAGTTCCATCGATTAGTCATTTGAGGGAAAATTCAATAAAAAAGTAATTCTCCAAGTCAATATCCGAGCGGAAGCACCACGATTTTTTTACGTGCAATAAGTCAGCTCTTCAGAGATAGATGAGTAATCGCATACCTGCGTGTGTCTGCAAAAGGAACACGTTGCCTAATAGAATTCCTGATGCCGATGGCGTTTCCTCGTTTTTATTTATGACTTACATACCTACCCTGCAGTTATCTCAAGTAGAGCTTGATTTAATATACGCCTGTCTGATTTCTTATAAATTTATTTATGACTAGCGGCCGCCCGCGACTTCGTACGCGTGGATCCCGTTTTACCCCCTTCATCTAACTTACGCGGTTTAGATTTTTTCATACAAATGTTTTTTCCCGCTTACTCCCGTTCCCGTGGGAATTTTGCAATATCCTGTTGTAACTAAGCTTTAAATTTACTAAGGTACATGCATGCGAAATTTTAAGCGTCTAACTTAAGCGGTTTAGATTTTTCATACAAAAGGATTTTCCCGCTAATTCCCTTTCCCGTGGAAATTTCGCGAATTACTTGTTGTAACTAAGCTTTAAGTTTACTAAGGTACCTACATGCCAAATTTCAAGCGTCTAACTTAAGCAGTTTAGATTTTTCATACAAAAGGATTTTTCCGCTAATTCCTGTTCCCGTGGGAATTCCTAAGTAGGTATACTATAACCTGCCCAGGAGTATGAAGAATAATTGTACCAAGTTTCGTTAAAATCCGTCGCGTAGTTTTTGTTTCTATAAGGAACATACAGACGGACAGACAGACAAAAATTTTACTGATTGCATTTTTGGCATCAGTATCGATCACTAATCACCCCCTGATAGCGTTATTTTGAAAATATATTTCATGTACAGAATTGACCTCTCTACAGATTTCATAGAGGTAATGAGCATTAGTAATCTCTTCTAGTATTTTCGCAACAATCTTTTGCCTCCTAAATTATACTTTTGAAAGTTTTTTATTTGTTTGGCAAAACTTACAATAATATTGTTTATATATTAGTACATTTCCACAGAGATTTCAAACTTGTGTGGTGGTATTGTCTTATGACATGTAAAACAATAGCAAATGCCTTCAAATGAATGCAAACAACTGAAACTTTGCGAATAGATTTCCACCATCGTGATACCCGTCTCCTCGTCTACAAACCACTTTTAATCTCAGAGAAGTACTTGGAATACACGGCAAGTTCTATAGCGATATCATAAATTATTCTAACACTGTCGAGTGGCGGGGTCAATACTAAGCGAGTGGACTTAGCTCACTGAATACTTTAACAATAATGGAAGCAGATGAAGTGGGCTAAGGAAGATGGGGTGCTGCAACTTATGGATTGAAAACAATCGCTACTGAGCGTAGCCACGAATGAGTAACATATTAATAAGTCACTAGATGGGACCACGGGTGGGTAAGTCGACTTATTAGAAGCGGTTACAAGTTGCAAAATTACTCTCAGTATGCAAAACGACTACTAGGTACTATAGCCGTTATAAATGTGGAGAGTTATGGTAATAGACAATGCCTCGAATTTGAATCGTCCCCAATTGTACAATTCTAATACTGTTTAAATATTTCAATCAACCCCAAATTTTGTGTTTCAAGGAATAATATAAAAACCTGCCTCTCGATACTAACAAGTTAAACTTGAGCTTTCTTAGAAAATTTAACATTTTCACAAACCTTCAAAACATTTCTTGGAATTGTGTTAAATATAGAGTTCGAACGAAACGATACCAGCTGTTTTCTTTCCCATTTTAACATGTCAATAATGTAGTAAACATGCATGGACCTACTGTACCTACATACATTTCTATTGCGCTTTAACCATGCTAAATCTTTAACTTAAGGAGACTCCAGTTTCAGAGAAATCTTTACTGGACAGCGTTTAACACGATCTGTCTGGGTATCGTCTCGGACATTTTTATTTCTCTTCTGAAATAACGACTGAGCATACCATTTGTCTTGCGTTCTTAGTCCGCTGGTGAAGGAGACATTGTAGAGACATCTTTTGTTCTTGTAATGGATCTGTTTCAAGCGGAGTTTCCGTGAAACCCTCAAGGATGTGGTTTGGTTCCAAGTAAACTTTTGTTATATCGATGTGATAAAATGATTTTGGAAAAAGTAACTATGTCTTAGATCTATTGCGATTTCATTTTAAAATTAGTGAGCTAGTGGAAATGATGATAATAATGAGATGACTCTCCATGGTATTGCCCTCTATTTGTTTCAACGCTATTCACCTTTCACTTTAAATTATGCTATCACATCACAACCATATTTAAGTCCTATGAAACTTCGAAACATAGTTGCGCTTGGTTCAGCGAGCGGTCAACTTCACAGATTCTAAGCGAGATAGTTTGTACTCTATCTCGTTGAGATATAAGCACTTTAATATTAAGTTTTCTATTGTTTTAAATGTATAAAATATAAATCTATTTTGCAGTGAAGGCTTACTCGTATTAGCATAAATAGTTTGGTGGAGACGAGATTAAATTGCACTCAAACTGTGTCGCATTAGACATTTAAAGAGGGTACCTCTTCACACAGGATTAGAATGTCTGGTTCTTGAACGAAAGAATGACATCTCCATGTTTAAGAAAATCAGAATGTCTGGGTGAGTCAAATCAAGCGTACGAGACCTAATATGAACGTAATACCTAATCTAAAAGTTTGCAAAAACCTCCTGCCCCATGACCTGTAAAAACCGAATATTCTGATATTATTAGGTGGAAAAATACTCTCCGAATATTAACGAACAAGCCGCATGCATGTTGAATATTGAATACAAAATCGGTGTCGTTGCCTATGACTGAAATTGAATCGCGAAACATCATTTACCACGCAACAAAACTCAACAGTATCAAGCCCTTTATCGGGCTATTGCCCGTTATGTGATATGTAGGGCAACCAAACGGTACGTCGATTTTTATGTAGAGTTTATCTAACAAGGTTAACCGAGGGAAAAGTTGGGGTACCTACCTCTGATGCTGAATCGGAAACAAAAGAAAACCTTTCTTTTTCGTTCGTCTCTACAAATAACATCTGTGAACGCTCAATATCTGTTGTATGCATGCTCAATAATAAGTACCTATTCTATTCTATTCTTTGAAAACTGCTGTTTTTGAGATTGTATTATTATTTATCTTCTATTATGTTATACTCTTTATGTATCTTCAGTGACTTTACAGTTTCACATTCGCCCTTTACCATTTAAATTGAAACCTTAGAAATTTTCGACTCAACCTCCTCTAATTTGTAATGTAATACAGGAAATTGCTTTGTTTGGGAATCATGATCCGCTTTCTAGGAAGGGATCGTCAAGGGATTCTTCTCTCCGTTGAAGCTGCTTTCCATAAAGATAACTCCACAATTCAAACTTCATAAATATTTGCATAGTCGAGTCACAAGTCGAGTCGACGATACGAATCAAAACCAACCAGTACCTCTAGTACGAAAAACTTTCGAGTTCGTTTCGTTGCGTAATCAAAGTGTCATCGAAAAATTTTGTATGAAAAATTAAACAGCGCCCCCTATATTATAGCCGCCCTAGGGGGCGCTGTTTAATTTTTCATACAAAATTTTTCGATGACACTTTGAATACGCAACGAAACGAACTCGAAAGTTTTTCCTACTAGAGGTACAGTCTTGATTATAAACAATATTTATCTCATAGCCGTCACAGCATTGGCTTCACACAACTAACTTTTTTGGAAGCTCTTGACCTGCATCTCACCTGATGGAAAGTGATGATCAGGCCGAAGGTAGAACAAGCCTTCACCCGGAATCCTCAACCACAGAGTGACGACCTGATACCGCAGGAACTTGGAACAAGCCCTAACACCAACTAAAGCGAACAAGAAAAATCTGCCCCTGAGAATCGCACCTTGGACCCCTGGGTCTTACCACTAGACCATAAAGGCGGCTAACATTATCGGTTTTCACCTGCTTAGTAAAACCAATATGATGCGACTTTCAGACCTTTCTTTGTATAATGGTAACCCTTTCGTCGCGAATTAAATCGGCTACGCTAATATTGACCGACTGTTTCAATTTGCATGTAAATCAGCAAAGCTTGGTTTGGCCGGGTTAGGCCAATTAACACCCTAAAAGTGCCTTCTAGCACTGCATAATATATCGGAATTTACAGGTGGATACTAGGTACTAGAATTGTCTATAAATTGTCGCACTTAAAATCAAATTATGTTGTAGCAATTCGAAAATATTTTTTAACTCATAACTGTAGTCGCAAAGTTAAAAATCTAACTGAAATACATGATTTTGACATAAAACCAAACTGAGCATAGGGAGACAATAAACAATGTAGACCTTTTCAACTACCTTTAACAAAACCGTGTAACTTACAAACCTATTCACCTATATCTAGACAGCTGTTAAGAAATGAGGCCAGCTATCTACCCCGTTCCGATGGTTCACATTTTATGGGACAACCTGTATAAGAGGCCTGTGTTCCAGTGCGTCAGTCTCTCCCTCTATGACGTGTGCAGGTGACACTCATTCATAACCCAAACGGGGAAAGCAACTGAAGGGTTCAAAGGAAGATTGTTCAATAAGGATCGTTTTGAGAAAATTAATCAATCTGCATTTATTTTATACAACATTAAGTTAAACAAAATGTTTCTTTTTTTGCTCAGTAATCTTTTTTTTTTCTTGTAATCTTCATTTACTAAGCTAGCAAACAAACAGGTTTAAAAAAAATCGTGTACGTAAGTGACAATATTATATCTTGGTAAAACATGTTGTATCACCTGTTAAAACTGTAATACCAAATCATGTTGCTCTGTAATATGTTTTCACGTATGTTTATGTAAATAAATATCTTTATCTTTATCTCAATGAGAATCTTTAAACAGAAAGCTTGTATATGTAGGTATTTCAACTTTTACTTGAAATGTTCTCATGTTTAACTGCTTGCACAGATGTCGTTCGCCGAACGAACAACATTTCAAACATCGGCAGTTTGTGACTGCGATGCGCATCTGTTGGTATTTTCTTATTGATTCAGATGACCTCGTTAGAGTTTCAGTCGGAATACTTTCGGACGTGATCAAGAACATCGATTCCGGGTCTAATCGATTTTTCCCCGAAAGTTACATGAATAAAAGCGTGTACTCAGTGTTTTACGATACATATTACCTACGTGTAAAAGAGCTTTTTAAAATCCTATTTGTAGAAAATAATCGACTTTGTCTTTTTATTGACATAAAATACCCATAGCTACTCGCATGTATCTTAATATTCTACTTGTTTTCTTAAATTAAATGAGTTAAATATTTTGTACTAGTTTTAATTCTGTGGTTGCATTTTAATTGTAAAACGAGAAGAGGTCTCATTGTCTTTTCTTTAAAAATATTATTAAAAGAGTAACACAAAAGAGCACAGGTAACTTTTTGATGGATTAAGTTATAATATGTTATCATCATTCACGGAATGTTATGAGGAAGGTTTACGTGTACATAATACACCCATATGTCATCATGAGAATAAGAGCTTTTTATTATTATTTAAAAGCTTTGTTTTAGAGTAGGCTATTATACTCGTAAATTATTTTTAATCGTTTGTCAAGATACTATCATACTGGGTAGTTAAATATGTTCAGGTCAAATTAATTGTATTTCGATTAGTTCCTGTTTTATTACCAATTGCCGTGTTCCCTCAAATTAAACCGGTAATGTAACACAATGAAACACGTGTCCATTCACACGGGATTGCGGCCAATTCATTGAATTTCCACGAGGCTAGACAAAAAGCCGTTACAATAACCGAATAGCCATAATATTCGTAACTCAAAACTAATACAAAAAATGTTTAGAAAGATTAGACTACTTAGGTACTTACTACTTAATACTTACTCGTGTTTTATCAAATGGCATTATTCTCAAATCGATTATTAAATCGAGCCATTACCTCGAAAATTACCATAAAACCCTCCCGTAGACATTTTATAATGTGCTTTGTTCTAAATATAGCACGTACGAACATTCACGGCACTGACTTGTAAGGAATTGCACAATAAAGACTGAATGAACACGTTCTTCGTAAACAGAAATGGGCCTTTGGTACGTTTATGAGATGTAAAAAGTTCAATAACTGAATGTTTCCAAACAATATACGCGTATATTAATCGCGTAAGAAAGAATTTGTCTGGAAATGGAAGCTGTTATGTGAACATCAAATTAATATTCTTGATAGAATTTGTCAGCCCATTTTATGTAAGTTTAAAATATCAATTTGAACAATAAACCACTTAAATTGTAATAAGTTTGGTGAGGTATTGGAAAAAATACAACTAGGCTTAAGGATTATCTGTTATGGTAAAAAGATACCACAGAACACTTAAATAAATAGGTTAAAACTAGTTCAATCCGTTGAGCGAACTATTTCGTAGCTATAGAAAATGGGTGACATAATCGCTGAATGGATGGTCATTTTTCCTTATCGTGACAAGATCGGTATATTAAATCGGTTGTTCGCTGAGCTGAATGAACGTCGCCAGATTGGCAAATCCTCACGATAGTCGATACAGCGATTGCTAGTTCTCGAGAACAATGTAGTAGATGTTATCCTATAAATTATTCAAGCGACCTGTTGCCATAGCCAGCAGAGAATACGTTGTGAAGCTCAGAGTAATAGCTTATACTAGTATTCCCACTTGTGGGAGTTGGGATAGAATGTACGTGCGTGCACTTAAGAGGGATTCTAAATTACCTTTGTTTTTAAAAAATGAAAATTTTCAGACCTTGTCACAGGAGAGAAAGTAAATCATGGATTAATATAAATCTCTAGATATAAATAGTCCATGAATATACAACATATTTTTCTAAATAATAATTTTTTCCAAGATCAGAACAACGTTGTTGCTTACGAAGATACATCCCTGAGGCAAACAGGATGATAAATCGGGAATGGTCAGACGACAATATATGCAGGAAATACGTCTTCCTGTGTAGAAAAGTGGGATACATTTGCACTAGCTCTAAAAGATTAGAAAAATTTACGCTAGTAAAGTTAATACGTATTTTACGAGTTTAGTAGATAATATTTTGAGAGAAGGGACGAGACTTATTCTTTTGTTATAAAAAGACTAAAATACGCTGATCTTGCTATATCAAGCGACATGCCAAGCATGCTAATCCTTTAAAGTATCTACCCAGAGAGTGCAATTGAAATTTAATAAAACCGCAACGGGTAGAACGGTTGCAATTTGAGTAGTTCCACTTCAGCCAATGTGGACAAGCGCAATTTTAATATTCTCCGCGAGTTCTGTACAAAATTAAATAGGAAGAGCTCTGACATGAATCATCATTCATATTAGGTACCTAAAACTACGAGTAGAGACCTATATGAAACTAAAATCTTACATTAAAATATTATTTTGAGAAATTGAAAGCATAATGAAATCCGATATTTCATAGTTATTATGATAGTTTCGACATTCTCATAAATTATTGGGGCAAATTAGGCTACTTTATCTAAAACATCCAATACCACCTGGGAGCCTGGGGCCGACAGTAGGGACGTCGATACTGCATTATTCATCGTTGTGTTTCGCCTCAGACGAAACGGATTGCTAAAAAATACCGCAGACAGTTCCCTCCGAGTTATTACGGCCTCGAAGTAAAATGTAGCGCAGTTACCACGGCGAAGGACATCCTGAGACGTGTTGGTCGTACTTGAGTACCACACGTAAGGGGAATTACCTATTGCTTGTTTATGAATATGCAGATATAGGAGGATATGTTCGCACCTATAACTCATAAAAGTATTTTTTGTATTATTTTTACCTAAGAGTATAATCCCTACAAAATTCAATAAGATTAGGCTACTTAGCTATAAGAACCTGTAATCCAAACCGCATTTGCGTCTCCACACATTATACCCTTAAAACAATATTGGAATAAACTGTCCACCGAAGGGAAGGTCCAGGACGGGAGGAGCAAACATAGCGCTTTGTACTCACTCTGACCCAAATTACCCACTTTAAATGCAAATCATCCACACGATATCCTCACCATGGGACGTTTAATTTGCCAGTATTTATTTTAACTCGCCAATCCCTGTTTGCAGGCTCATTCGTTCGCAACAATACGCACGTGAATTCATGCGATAATTTCAATAGTCGTCGTTTGTTTACTTTAGTTTTATCGCACGTCCGGATATATCTCGTTAATCCACGAAACACATTACCTAACACGTGCCTGACAAAAAAATGTAAATATCAGACTTTGATCAAAAGTTATATCGTAGGTGTCTGCTCGTATGGTACAGTCAGCATCAATATGTAGTTCGTGACCAACCAAACCCAAACCAACTTTTTTACCCAAAGTGGAAAAAAGTTGCTAACACAACCTTATTCCTACTAATCCTACTACAACAAAGACATGTTGCGAACTTATTGGGTGTCATGAACTAAGTAGGTATTTGACGCTGAATGTACATGCGGATGGAAACTTAATCGATTTTTATATCTATTATTCATTTGGGAAATATAGTTGTCGATTAATATTTGCTGCTGGATCACCATATCTGTCCACCGGCTGCCTTATTACATACACGTAGAGAGCTCTCCAAATCTGCTTAAATCTGATCAGTTTTGCACATGGAAAATGTAGGTATCACGAAACCGGGCTGCCTCTACTTTGTTCCAGACAAATAAGCACTCGACCATAAGAGCCAGTTTGCGAGCCTGCATGATCTAGGATTGATATTTGGGGCCATCAATAACTGACTTATGAACTTACGTATCTACCAGAAGGACTGTCATAGGAATAATTTTAATACTAGCTTTTGCCCGCGGCTTCACCAGCGTGAAATTTAGTTTGTCACTGATCGTCATAAATTATAGACTATATGTTAATCTGGGTTATAAACAATAATACTGTAAAGTTTCAACAAAATCCGTTCAGTAGTTTTTGCGTGAAAGAGTAACAAACATCCAGACATCCACACAAACTTTCGCATTTATAAAATACTAGCTGACCCGGCGAACTTTGTTCCGCCTTAATGGCAATAAATAACGGGATAAAAAGTATCCTATGTCCTTCTCCTGGCTCTAAACTATCTCTCTGACAATTTTCAGCTAAATCGGTTCAGCCGTTCTTGAGTTATAAGTGGAGTAACTAACACGACTTTCTTTTATATAATAGAAGATTATAAATACTTAATAAAGTAGGATATTAGCAGAATATCCAATGAAACCTTTAAAGGTGAAATAAGTTTGAGTATGTCATCGAATTTTATTAATTAATTTTGGATGTTTGGTAACAATCAAAATCTTAATAACAAGCTTTACAAGAACCTCTACTAGTAACATTCGTCTACCACATTTACTAAGGTAAGAAACATTGAGGGCTCGGTGAGACACAATGACATGTTCTCTATTGCTTGTACTCATAAAATCTTTTTTATGGTCTTCACGCGCTGTAACAACGTTTTACATACAAACCATTCATCGTAGTACCAAAGAAAATAACTTCATACATAAGTGAGTGATCGCTGGAAAACAAAGTAAACATAATAAACATAACGACAAACAATCCCCCGGTTAGACATACGTGGTGGTCCCAGTACACCGCAGATAATGGGTTTATGAGATATTCCCACTTCTTCGTGAAATATTATGCGAGAAGATATAGAGGGTTTTCTTACATCATTGTGTTAAGGTCTAAAATATTCAATTCAGTAACTGTAAACTCTTGAGAATACACAGCCCTGAATTTATTATAATGTTTCACGTAAAAAAGAGTATACAATGTATAAACAACATACGCTCATGACGTCACATTAATTCATGGTCCTGAATAAGATATTGTTTTGCTAGGAAATTATTGTCTGGAGATTTTTTAGGATAAATCAAAACAATTTTATTTTTACTCCTTGTGAGAATAAGCAACAACGCTACTGTTTTTCCTATATTTAAAAGAGTCACGCTTTCTAACTTGGTCGCGTAAAGTGTCTGTGTGAGTGCGGCCATGAGAAATAAAATATCGTTTTATTATTTAAGAGAATTCTTTATATTTCAAAAGCTCCACACCAAACCACACTGTTGGTTCAATGCGAGTCTACAATGACTCGACCGCAAACGCCGCAATTGAGAATAAACGGTCCAATCAATATTCCGTTCAGGAAACCGTTTTCCTGTTTGTATCTGTTTTTAAAGAGTAAAGCAAAAGCGTTTCTTTGGGGAATTTAATTGTACTTTAAACATGGTATAGTGTGAATCAATGTTAGAACTCAAAAAAGCCTTTCATGTTATTTAAAATTATATTCTTATTGTATCTAAATACAGCACGGTGAAAGTACATGGTTAGGCAGAAAATAATGTCTTATATTCCAAATTAGCCAATAAAAATATAACTTAATTTAAAATCACATTTTTAAGTTATGTAGCAGCTACGGCGTAGCTACGCCCTAGCTACGATAATGCTACGATGCTACGGTAACTTATTAGTAATCTGTGATGCTACACTCGTAGCAGCGTTTTAACGAATAATGAAGTATTTCTTTCGTCAAAAGGACATGCCATGTATTGATGTAGACATCAGGCAGTGTCAGGCACAGAAAAAGACGGATCATAAAATGTGTGTGCCAAAATGGACTCGCAACATAAATTCTGAGACCCTAAATACTTATCCAGGACGCAAAGTACCTACAGTATACATGTAAACAAAACACATGTAAGCCATTCTGTTCCGACCAAGCGATAAAGGGTTTCTTGTGGGAAGCGAGTGCCGGCCGCTCTTCCGCCCTCCATGAGCCTTTATCAGGGAACAGAGACATAGCTATGCGAGTGCTATGTGGGGGAGTGGTGGGAAGACATTTTTATTTCCATGTTATTTACTTCAAGAAGATTCAGAAGTGTAGTTTTGCTACGGATGCTACAGACGAAGCATGCGATGTCTTTTAAGGGATTCGTAGCAATGAACTAAATAATAATTAGAAGCGAAAACATTTTTGGATAGACAGACACAACACAAATTGGATATACCAAATTAAATAAAACTATTCGTAAAGAAAATTGCTATTAGTTAATCAAAAGCAAACAGATGGTATAAGAGCTTATTAAACTACATAAAACGTAGTCTATAAAACAAATACCCTGGGACCACAAAGGAATTATAAGTAGATAAATCAAGCAGAAATTTAAATAGGCTCTCTTGAAGGTTTCATTTTTTTTTTGTTAGAAAGAACAGTCGGTAATGTACTGTGTGGTCTGTGTTTAATGAAATAGATGGTAAGTAAAATGGAGTTTTTCTTAAGTAAAAGTAAATTAAATCCATATTTGAGTATTCCAACAAAGTATTTGAGCAGCATGAGTAGTACATTTAAAAGAAAGTAAATAAAGTAGGTACCCAGTAAATAATGTTTTGTGTGCGAATTTGTTTGAAGAAGATAAACGGTTTCACGGCAGTCTGGGTTGAAGGTTCGCGTACCGTAATACGGCGATAGTAGTGGTTATCTGTAAATATTATAGGATGATGAGATGTAGAGCTATGGTCATTAGATGAAAAAAAACATACTTTTATAGATCATGAAATATGCCTACATCATAACTTCGGAGAAGGCTGTTACACACTAATTAATTATTATTTTCCTCGAATGGTATTTGAACCTCAATGATATTGAAACCCATAGTGTAAGTAAGTAGGTAGGCTATACGATAAAACTAACGCCCGTATTCACAAACGATGCTTGTTTAAATGAAGCAAATAAATCGAACGCACAGCGTTGAATAGAGCTCTGTGATTGGATTGGTTCGTATGCGACCCTGTGCGTCCACGCGCACTCT
This sequence comes from Ostrinia furnacalis, assembly GCF_004193835.3. NCBI lineage: Eukaryota > Metazoa > Arthropoda > Insecta > Lepidoptera > Crambidae > Ostrinia > Ostrinia furnacalis. The sequence goes on along the minus strand of NW_021137823.1, from coordinate 7,095 downwards.
GAGGAGACATAATGTTTGTGAATACGGACGTAACTATTTTCCTATACGACAAAAATAAATTTACGCTTTACCTAGCAAGGATCAATTATCATAATGCTGTGTCTACAATGAAGATATCGTTTATTAAGCTAAGTATAAACGTAGTCCTACGTAGTCCCATACCGTGCTTTACGACTCAAATAATGTTGAACATAAAACTGTAACTGTTTAATATTAATAGTCCTACAAATCATGATAAACGCCTGAGCCCATACTAATAATTGCAAAGTGTCCCGTTTACTAGCGTTTTGCCTGGGTATTATGCAAATCACGTTGTAAAACACCCATGGAATGTACTGAAATCAACGTTAGCTTACGATCATAATCCTGCTGAATAGTTGTTGCAAAGTAATAAAGACTTGAGCTTTACAAGTAGGTACGTATTTCAAAATGTGCCAGTTAAAAATGTTAGGTTATAGTTAAGTTTGGGTGATTTTTATAGCCGCTAAATAAAATATACAATAAAGTAAACTCCACAATATTCCCACCACGCACAATATTGATCTGCCCCTTTTACTGAATGTGTCATCTGTAAACCTCCTTCAGCCTTTACTTATTATATTTTTCAAGTGGGACATATACTCGTAAAAAATAAAAAGCGATACTGTTTAAACCACATAACTTGGAGCTTTAAAGCACTTCTGCCATTTTCATCCGTACATGTTGTTATCGGTCCATCAAGCTGTGAGGCATCCTAGAGTGACACTACATTTGCAGAGACGAGTCTCGACTCTATAATTCCACTTTTCGCCTATTCTGCGAAATCTTTCCATTACTTTTGAATGGTATTATAGCTAGTAATAAAAGAACTTATATCATCAGATGTTGGTCAACTACAAAACCAAATTCAAAGTGTGATGACCACACTTATATTACCCGAACCATAAAGGCAGGTGAACCAAAAGCAATACAGAACATAAAAACTTTTGTTTTTATGACACCAATAAACTACTCACCTTCAAATTGAGGTCGCTTCCACGCCGGTGAAAAAGTTATCGTAAGTACAGACAACGGCACGTCAAGGTGCTCACACACGGTGGCCTCTTATCTACTAAGTATTAGAGACGATTTTGCAACAGCAATGTATAGCCCAATGTGCTGTCCTTTGTACATAATGTTGTCACGATATTACTTGAGGGATCTCGTTTGTGCAATTTATTTCGTTAGTATAGGAAACTTTTGGGGTTCACCAAGGAAAAAGTTAAGTGTGAAACCACATAAGTTGAGCTATCAATTAGAGGGTGTTTGTCAACTCTATGATCTGTGAAGTACTTACTTACTTGCGTCATCCCTGTGTTCCTGTGTTGTATTTATATGTGTATAAAGAGAAGGTTTTACTTGAAACTAGTTAAGTAGCTGCAAAAAGTGAATGGTATTCTTAGGAGTGGTAAGTAATAGTAAAACTTATCATTTGGACATCACAGCACACATTATAACTTCAGAGAATGTAGTTATTGAAATCACTGAAACTTCCTTTTCTTTTTTGTGGTAAATAAAAGTATTCAACTATATTACACCTGAAACGACTATTTTCTCTTAAAATGGCAGATATTAAATCGGTGTCGGATTATCACAGTACCATATTTCATTCTACCTTGATTAATAACTGAGGTTGAGATGTTTGACGAGCTTTCCTTCTGTGGACGACTGACCATTTAAACCTGTGAGATGAGGGCGGCCCGTGCCTTTGTCCCGATAAATTAATTAAGTAGGAATACCATTGTTAAATCTAGCACCGTCTAATCTCAGCCATTATTTGAATGTTGTCTTGTGAGAAATCTAATAGAAGATGTCTTTAAAACAGACAAAAGACGACTACTTTTTACATGATTACGAAGTACAATAAAGTAAGTTGGCTAAAATAATGTTCAAGTAACAGTAAATTAGTACACATATCAATGTCACGTTGACCCGCATAAACAAAACACGCCTGTTACTTTTAACTGACACTTGCGACATAAAAAAGTTTACTAATTTTCAGTTAACGATCGAGCGAGAGTCTCGAGAGGTCACGTCCACCTCATTTATAATTTACTAAGCACATAACTTCGTGTTACTGACACACACCAACCAGCACACGTAGCTCATGAAGTATTTACAATCAATTGAAAGTGTTTGAACTCTATTCATTTAGGTACATAACGTCTATCTATACCGAATTATTTACAGGGAAAAGGTATTGTTTTTAAAGAAACAATCTAGCCCTCGGTTTTTATTCACAACCATCTCAGATAAGCTGATTCAGATAAGTACATGAATAGGCTTTTAAATTAACGTTAAAACTGTGTTACTACGAGTAAATGCCACAAAAATAGTGCCTATTATATGTATTCTTATTATATGACATCACCCCACCATGTACCTCGTCAGCGCAACCACGACCACTCTGACAAGAGTGCCCGACTAAGAAGAAGAGTTATAGTAACATTTAATAAATAGATGCTCTTACTCCATATAACTACTCGTATGTAAATGAGTTAAGTTTGTCAAATGTATTTTCTCATTTAAAAAAAATAAACATAAAACAAAACATTGTGCTAAATCTTTATTTTTAGTTATTTATTTAAACACACGACTCAATACAATCAATAATTAAGTACCTATACACAGGTTTGTGTAGTTAATTACAGGGTACAGTCTTAAGTTGAAAGTAAATTTTATGTTGCGCTAAATAATTCTTTATTTCACTGCGCTCCAAGCCTTAATTAGGACAAATGGTGTACTCCACCCCCCACATTATACGGGTGCACTGCAAACATGGACCCACCTGCTAGCCCTGCTTTGCTTTACCTTTTTCTTTATTGGCAAAAACTTTTTTTCCTTATTTATTTACAGAAATGACCAATGTAATTAAAATTGAGATAGGTACTAGGAATAAAATAATTGTTTCCTTCTTTAAGGCCGGGGAACAGAGAAAATGGCGAAAATGAGGTTTTCATTTTTCATTTTTGAGGTACTAAACAGTAAAATAAAAGGCTAAGATTTTTTTTGGGCATAGTTGAGGATATTTTCTAGGGCTATTAACGGATGGAAACACGATTTGATGAAGTTGACTCGATAGAATAAATTCCCAAAGTTACCTCTATTCGTTTTCTAATTATGGTTTTATTTTTAAAATAAGCGATTTGAGATTCTGAATCTTTTACTAAACTAAAGTTCAGAAATAACTTGAGGGCTTTTAACGGATGAAATTTTTATATTGCGTCTTATTTAGTTACTATGTTAAAAAATGTGGAAAAAATCGCCCATGACGGCTTGGACAATCTCAATCAGTCGCGCGGTGGCGCTTACGGAGGACGGACGCGTGCCAGTTTTTTGGCCGTGACAGTTCTCGATTTGTCAATATTTTTGACAATGATGACTTTGATGAGTCACAGTATAATAATACCAGTGTTACTGGAGAAAGCTAAAATTTTTGATAATTAAGAATTCTGAATTTTAGGTCGGGCGACGCCACGGCCACTTTGAACCGTGTTTACTTCTGCAGTTATATTTCATATTTATTCGATTCTAGAATATATCCCCAAAAATTCTGAAAGGTGTTTTAATTTGTATCACTTGGATATGATTTCTATTAGAAAGTGTTGTGAGTGTGACGCTTGAAGGGAAGGAAGTCAACCTAACCTAACCAACTGCGTATTTCTATACTGTGTAGCTGGAAATTGTGGCGGGAGCTCTTTGACGCGCTGTTTTCGGCGAAGAATTGCGCGCGCAGATTTTGACAGCGCGAAATACCTACTTTAGAAGAAATACCAAGCCTTAAAGTATGATGCCAGTTTAGTCATTAGTAAATGAAAGACTTTATCTAAATAATGATTAAAGATTCAAAGCTTCGTTAAGTGTATTTATATCTGAAAAAAAAAACATTGTACATTACTTTAACTGACGTAACGATGTTTTGAATAACAATCAATAAAAAAAAAGTCAAAATTTTCCATTTTCGTTACTGATTCATCCAATAAAATTGGTGGCGATAGAAAACCTACCTCTTTACAAATTAAGACATTCAATATTTTATTACATTTTTCTTTTAAAAAATACTGGCACAAAAAACATTCGCAAACAATTGAACGGTAGGCGGCTTCTCTTGTTTGAATTTTTCTAAATTCTAACGAATCTTTTATTATTTCGCATTGAAATTTGTTGGATTTCCTACATTGTATTTTTATGAATAGACTCGCTCTTGACCCCGATCCAGTCTACGATCGAACAACTTGGCCAGAAGAACCTATTTAGTCGAAGTACCATTATTAGCTACTAGACAAAGAATAGTATAACATCAGTTCTCAGCCTATGTTGACAACTTAAATAAGTTTCACTCTTAAAGCAGCAGTTAGGTATTCCAGAGAACATAAATTATTAAAACCAATTGTAAAGCATATTGTATAATTTACCTTTATCTTTTTTTTTCTAGACTTAGGCAGTCGTAACTTGTATTTAAAATATTATTTTCAATTTACATAAATTTCGAGCGCGCAAAACGCGACCCATTTCCTTTTACGCTCAACATGTAAAAATATTATATTTTGGCAAAAAAAAATAACGATAACATCTGTTCCACTCTCGGTTCTGGAAAAACAAATTTCAGGTTTTTTAACAACTTTGTAATACTTACCAAGGATATTTTATACGTGTCTTAAAACGTTCAAGATATTGGAATGGTGAATTCTCCATAATTTTAACGGAAGTTATAAATAAGATAATGAAATCTGACAACTGCCAAAAATACCAGATTCAATAGTAGTCCATCCGTACATTCGACGCCAATCTTGCAATCCGATTACAACTTTGGCACCGCTACATCTAAGTATGTCCCAGTAATATTTTTTAACTTATATCTATTACAAAATGAAAAAATGTTTTTCACTAAAGTTCAGTCTTATTTTAATACATTTTTATCATATCTTTTTTAAAGATGATTTGGCGCTGATTGTACTGAAAAAGAAATTTGATGATTGATGAAAGTATACCTGGTTCCTGAGGCGTTGGTGCTCGTCTGTCATCTGACCGTCTCTCCATTTCACTGATTATTCACACACTTTTACATTTCGACCCGCGTTTTATACGACGATAAGAAAATACTCTGAAAAAATATAAGAAAATACAAAAAAACTTAATTATTCAACCAGCAGAATGTTCTACTTGGAAAAGTTTTGTATTGTACTGTAAAGATTTGTTTATTTTGTGTTGTGATACGAGCCGCGGGACGCGAGACTCGGTCGTTCTCGTAATAGTCTTTTTGTCATGAACAGGCACATTAAGCACTGTAAATGACATCGCATCATGAGTGTAAATCGGTTGAAAGAACAACATCTAAGTACCAAAAATACTCGTAGTTCACTAGAGTACTTAAGCGTTGTTTTTGTTTTAAACATGAGTACCTTAGTGATTATAATGTTTTAAATCTCGCATAGGTATAGACTTTAGTGATTATTATTTTGAGTAGAACTAAAGTTAACACTTTAGATAACACTTTTTATTGCACATTAAAACAAAATCTGACAATTCATTACAAAAAACAAAAGTTGGAACGGCAAAACTCAGGCGGCCATTGTTGAAAATTAAAATGATTCATAAATCTTCTTTTATTTGAGCACTTGGTTTATTCAATTTCAAAGGTTTAGATTTTCTTGTCACTATCCTTTCTCAAATTGGTAGAATTTGTTGGTATCCAAAAAAACTAGGTACGGATGACAGCCCAACTAAACACAGCAGCATCTTATCTCGTTCTAATACAGGCTGTTTTGCAGCAAAAATGTATAGTCTGATATGCTGTCAACTGTGCCTATATCGTAGTAGTAAGGTTGCCTCCACCTACTCTTATACAGTGTGAGTCACGTTAAAGTGTACATATGAAAATAGATGAAACTAGACCTATTTTTATCGACAAAAAAGAGGTCAAAAAAATTTTGAGATTTTTTTTTAAATTTTTATTGATTTTTTTTCCTTCCAATTACTTATTGTAAAGAAAACGTAATAACTTTTAAACTAAGCGGTATATCCTGATAAAATAAAAACAGTAATAATGATTAATAACAGGTGATACTAAAATAATTCAGAAAATACACAAAAAATGCCAACAAATAATAAAAAATGATACTTTTTAAAAAAATCTGCTTTTAAATTCGTGTTTTTTTTATTATTTGATAAATTTCTCCAAAAAATGCCCCTATAACCGGTGGTTTTTATTACTTTGTATTATTTTCTATCGTATTACCTTCATAAAACCAAAAATCGCATGTCTCTATCCCTATCACAACGTTTGCAATGATCGAATTTAAAAGCAGATTTTTTTCATAAAGTATCATTTTTTATTATTTGTTGGCATTTTTTGTGTATTTTTTTAGTATTGCCTGTTATTTAGCATTATTACTGTTTTTATTTTATCAGGATATACCGCTTAGTTTAAAAGTTATTACGTTTTCTTTACAATAAGTAATTGGAAGAAAAAAAATTCCATAAAATATTTTAAAAAAATCTCAAAAATTTTTTGACCTCTTTTTTGTCGATAAAAATGGGTCAAGTTTTATCTATTTTCATATGTACACTTTAACGTGACTCACACTGTATAGTTTAGTGAGTACTTCAAGGAAGTAAAACGTCGGGTGCGTACCCATGCCAACAAACAGTGCGGTTCTAGTCACGTAACATGTGAGCGTTACATCCCGACGAACCTATAAAAGGTGACAGGGCTGAGCCTACCGAATAGGTCGTACGTCCAAATTACTTTTATGTTCACATCGTGAATGTGAGATTGTAAAAGTAGATAGCTGATCCGAAAGCCTGATATTGTTCAAATTTAAAAGGCAATAATGCGATTTTTTTTTATAGCTAAGTCCCTGAAATTGTGGATATTAAATCTAAAATTAAGTTATTAGGTTCAATTTATTGTATTTCATTTTATGCATATCAGATCTAGTCACGATATCTACATACCTACTCGTACTTATTGAAAAATGTCATATAAGTGTTAATTATTTCAAAATTTTAAAGAAATAATTTGTTCCGTAGCTTGTAAAACTACAACAACCGGTGTCGTAGCTCGTAGCTGTTAAT